>NC_045446.1:118628372-118669825 GCF_002776525.5 Piliocolobus tephrosceles
GGGGCCGGGGTAGGAGGCCAGTGCGGGGCCGGGGTAGGAGGCCAGTGAGGGGCTGGGGTAGGAAGCCAGTGAGGGGCTGGGGTAGGAGGTTAGTGCAGGGATAGGGTAGTAGGTTAGTGCGGGGCCGGGATAGGAGGCTAATGTGGGGCCAGGATACAAGGCTAGTGCAGGGTCAGAGTACGAGGCCAGTGCAGGTACGGAAAAGGAAGCTAGTGGGGGGCCAGGTTACGAGGCCAGTGTGGGCTGGGATAGGAGGTTAGTTCGGGGCCAGGGTAGGACGCCAGTGTGGGGCTGGGGTAGGAGACCAGTACGAGGCCAAGGTACCAGCCCTGCTGCTTTGTTTAGTTCTGAGGCCTGTGTTTATATTTTTTCATTAACTCATGCTGCACACAAGTCAAAATGCATCTGTTTTGGTTTTGTCTTTTGGATTCAGAATGATCCTTAAAGATCAACTAGTCCAGCATTTCCTAGGTGTTATTCTGTGGGACAAGATACTCTGTTAAAATGTGCATGTGTGTATGTGTGTGTGTGTGTCTATGTGTGCTTATGTGGGGGGGTGGTGCGTGTGGTGTGTGTGTGTGTGTGTGTGTGTGTACACGCGCATGGTTTTAAAAGCTAGGGGAGGTTGCAAATCATATCCCCCTCTTGGTGGCTCACAATTGCCATACTGATGGCTCTGAGAAGTCCTGTGATTCACGCCTGTAATCCCAGCACTTTGGGAGGCCAAGGCGGGCAGATCACGAGGTCAAGAGATTGAGATCATCCTGGCCAATATGGTGAAACCCCATCTCTACTGAAAATACAAAAATTAGCTGGGTGTGGTGGCATGTGCCTGTAGTCCCAGCTACTCAGGAGGCTGAGGCAGGGGAATTGCTTGAACCTGGGAGGCGGAGATTGCAGTGAGCTGAGACTGAACCACTGTGCTCCAGCCTGGTGACACAGCGAGGCTCTATCTTAAAAAAAAAAGAAGAAGAAGTCCTGTGATAGGTAAGCCTGTTTAATCCAGTGCTTCCAACATTTATTTAACCATGCTATGCTCTTTTGAAAACCCCTGCGGTGATAGTCCAATAGGCTGATAGTCCAATCCCATCATTTTACCAGGACAGAAGAGCAAGGCCAGAAAGGGCCTGAGATCTCAGAGAGACCGGAGTCAGAGCTGGGCTGGCACGTGGCTCTTTCCGCCCCACAGACTGAGCAGCGCTGCGAAGGGCATGCAGATCTGGACAGCCACAGCGGCCTGTGTGAACAAGTGCATGGAGGCAGGGAAGCAGCCCTCAGGTTTGGAGAAAGGTGAATAGCCTGGCTTGAACTCTACGTAAAGTGCCTGAGGAACTAGGAAGATGATACAGCCCTATGGGGGTGGCACAGGGGCCAATATGCAGGGCAGAGGCAAAAAGGGCACTGCACATTAGATAGGCACCTCCCATTGCAGAGGTGAGGAGACCAAGGTGGAGAGCAGGAGGCATCCAGCCTGTGACATCACCTTCCTCAGGAGGGCCTACAATTGTTACATGAATGACAATATACTGATTTTAAGTTCTTATGATAATTTGCTACTTTTTATTTTTAACAATTTCATTGATAATAAGTCACATACCTACAATTCACCCATTTAAAGTTACAATTCGGTGGCTTTTAGTATATTCACAGATATGTGCAAGAATCACCTCAAAAAGAGGCCCTGCATCCTTCAGCTGGCACTTTCCTATCCCCCGTATGCCCCAGCCCTAAGCAACCACAAATCTGCCCTCCCGAGTCGGAATGCTTTCTATTCGCAGGATCCTGCCACCTCTTGTCTTTTGTGACTGGCTTCTTTCACTTAGCGTGATATTCTCAACGTTTATCCATGTTGGAGCGTGGTCGGTGCTTCATTCCCTTTAAGGGCTGAATTATAATCCACTGTACAATGACACTAAATTCCTCTTGTTGATCCATTCATCATCTTTTGGCTCTTACCAATAATGCTGCTACAAATATTCATGTACAAGTCTTTGTTTGTTTGTTTTTGAGACAGAGTCTCACTCTGTCACCCAGGTCAGAGTGCAAGGGTGCAATCTCAGCTCACTGCAACCTCTGCCCCCCAGGTTCAAGTGATTCTCATGCCTCAGACTCCCAAGTAGCTGGGATTACAGGTGTGCACCACCATGCCCAGCTAATTTTTGTATTTTTAGTAGAGATGGGGTTTCACCATGTTGGCCAGGCGGGTCTCGAACTCCTGACCTCAGGTGATCCACCCCCCCCCCTCAGCCTCTCAAAGTGGTGGGATTACAGGCATGAGCCACAGCACCTGGCCATATTCATGTACAAGTTTTTATGTGGACAGATGTGTTCATTTATCTTGGGTGTATATCTGGGGGTGGGATTGCAGGGCTGTATGGTAACTGTATATTGAATATTCTGAGGAACTGTTTGAGGAATCAGGCTGCTTCCAAAGCAGCTGCACCCCTTTACATTCCCACCAGCAGTATCTATGGGTCCCAGTTTCTCCATATCCTCACCAACATTTGTTATTGTCTGTCTTTTTTATTTTCACCATCCTAGGGAGTGTGAAGTGGTGTCTCATGGTGGTCTTGGTTTGCATCTTCCTGATGGCTAATGACGTTGAGCATCTCTTGATGTGCTTATGGGCTGTCACCTTTACTTCCTTCACGGGCTTTCAGTAAGGAAGCACAGTGGACAATCTGGGCTGGCTGGCCGGCCACCCCTGGCTTGAGGCATGGGCACAGTGAGCAATGCCCCCACCCCTCTTGTACGGGTGGATGAGCACCAATCATGGCTCTGTCACTTACTAGCTATGTGACCAATAGCAAGTTACTTTACTTCTTTTTTTTTTTTAATTGAGTCTCACTTTGTTGCCCAGGCTGGAGTGCAGTGGCACAATCTTAGTTCACTGCAACCTCCGCCTCCCAGATTCAAGCGATTCTCCTGCCTCAGCCTCCCGAGTAGCTGGGATTACAGGCGCCTGCCACTATGCCTAGCTATGTGTTTTTTTTTTTTTTTTTTTAAGTAGAAACAGGGTTTCACCATGTTGGCCAGGCTGGTCTGAAACTCCTGACCTCGTGATTAGCCTGCCTTGGCCTCCCAAAGTGCTGGGATTACAGGTGTGAGCCACAGCACCCGGCCAGTTACTTTACTTCTCTGTGGCTAAGTTGTCACATCTATAAAAAAGATGAGTATGCTAATAGTAGCATCTAACTCATGGGTATTGTGAGATTGTAAAGGATTTAGAATGATGCCTATCATATAGCAAATGCTCAATAAATGTTATTTCTTATTGTTACAGACTTCATAACAGGTCATTTTCTCACAACAGAAAATCAAATCCCAGGCCAAGGACAGGCACAGGGGGATGGTGAAGGTGGATTTTTTTTGGCAATTTCAATGAGAAAGATGGAAAATCAAGCTACTTGATCAGAGCTCCAGCTTTCAACACAGTGTGCTCACTAGAATCATATGGTGAGCTTTTTAAACAAAGACCAGCTGTACCTGGACCAACTAAATAATCTCTTAGGAGTAAAGCTCAGGCCACCGTGTTTTGCTAAAGCTCCCCCGGTGATTGTAACATGTGGTCGGTGCTGAGAAATACAAGACTAGATTCTTGCTGCTTAAAGTATGGTTCAGGGATCAGCAGCATGGACACTACCTGGGAATATGTTGGATCTACGGAATCTCAGGTCCCTCCTTACCTGCCAAAGACTTGCTGAATCAGAACCTGCACTCCAGGAAGATCCCCCAGTGACCCAAATGCACACTGATGTTTGAGGAGCGCTGAGTTAGATGATTTCCAAGGTCACTTCTTGCTCTAAAGTAGGTGTAAAAGAAATGCTAATTGAGATAATGAGGACAGCCAATGTTGCAGAAGAGTCCCAGGTGAGAGGCTTTCAGAACCTGGACCAGTAGAGATGCTGTTGGAGCCAAAGGCTGATGTTTCCCCAGGCATGGGAAGCTTGACAAGAGCACACCTATGCTCACAAGTCAAGGCAATTAACTAGCAGGGTGCCCCTGGCACTCAAGCCTTGGCGCAAATGGAAAGCAGTGATGGGAAGTGACATAGATTGACAGGAACCAGAGAGACGGAGAGTAAGGAGGTAAGATGACATTATTTTCCCGAGATATCAATGAACCTAGATATTGATGGAATTACAATGCTGTGGATGGCTCCTATGAGTCATTCACATTTGGAACTGGCAGCCTCCAAAAGGGTGTGCCCCCCACTTACACAGGAACCTTAGCTCCCGCTGTCTCTCTGTCCACTGTCCTCTTTCCCTTTGAGCCACTGGAGCATGGCTTCACACTCCTACCAACCCCATTATTTCTGTCCTCTTCTTCACCCTCCAAATTCACCTCCTCTTCACCTGAGTCCTATATCACCGAATCACTGCCTCCTTCTTGTGCTGTTGAGCACAGCACTTTTCTGTGTGGCAATGGATGTCAAGAACCATAGATAACCACCGTACAAAAAAGTATTGAAAATTCAAAACCAAGCCCAGTGTCAGTATCTCCAGACTCTACCTATTAACTGCAAACGGGAAGTCACCAGACCTGATGAAAAAGTACAATAAACAAAGAATGAGTCGGCTTCCAGAACTTGACAACCTGGCTGAAGAAGCCCAGAAGATGAAACCAGTTTCTTTGGTGCAGGGATTTAGTCCTCCATAGTTTTTATGGTGAAATATAAATTTCAATATTTAAATATAACATAAAACTTACCATGTTAACCATTTAAAAATGTACTAGTTCTGTAGCATTGAGTACATTCACATTGCTGGGCAATCATCACCAAAACCTCTTCACCTTCCCAAAGGGAAACTGGAGCCAATAAAAGATGACTTCCCCAACCCCCGTTCTCCTGGCCCCATTCAATGAAAGTAGAAACCATTGTTCTGCCTTCTTTATGAATTGGACGACTCTAGGGACCTCCCGTAAGTGGAATTGTGTGATATTTGTCCTTGTTTGTCTAGCTTACTTCAATTAGCATAAGGTCCTCAAGGTTCCTCCATGTTGAAGCATGTGCCAGAATTTCTTTCTGATTTCTACCCAACATCTTGCCACTCTGGCAGACAATGAAGTCATTTATGTAGTCAAGGGCATCTTACATTGTGGGGAGCGGACATACGGAGACATGCATCAACAGCAGCAATCAACACAAGAAAAGGAATCATCATGGAGAAAGGTCTTTGGCTATGGATGGAATTGGAAAAAAGTTGAGAAGGAGTGGAGTCCATAAGCAGAGGGCGGGACCAAAGACCTAGAGGTGGACAGGAGGCTGAGGACTCTGTGTGTGTGTGTGTTTCAGCCTCCTGAAGCAAGCTTAGCTTGTAGTCACGTCCACAGGACTGCCTCTGGTAGCACCATTTGCTCTAGAGTCCTGCCTTGCAGAATGTGCTCCATCACCACAGGTTGTTCTTAGCCTTCCCACGGGCTGTTGTCAATGTGTTTGCAGCAGGGTCATTGCTGACCCCAGCAAACCAAAGCACAGCTCAGGACACAGCTACAGCCTCAGACTTCAGGGAGTTCACATCTCAGGAGGGAGCAAAAGTAGGGAACGTGACTCTTTCCCTTAGCGTCTCAGAAGAGAATGGAAGGAAGGTCGGTGGTGCTGTGCCCTCATTTCGATCTAAGGAAACTGAGGCCCAGAAGGATGCTATAACTAGCCCAAAGTCACACACTGGAGCTAAGACAAGAATTCAGGTATCTGCTGTTTCTCCAAGACTCTTTCTAAGTCCATGATCACTTCAACAACTGTGAATTCTCCTCCCCGTCTTCCCACCTCTCCGTCTTCCCACCTCCCCATCTTCCCACTCTCCAGGCCTTCAATACCCACTTCTCCAGGGCCTGATGGGTAGAGAACCCATCTCAAAATCATCCCTGGATGTCATCAATCTGTGTCATCAACCCCTAGGAGTCTCACTCTCTTCATGAAGGTCGAGGGTGTGCCTCCTCCCTTGCCCTTCAGGACACCCCTGCATTTCGTTCTGATTGCTTACTTTTTCAGCAAAACTGCTGTGAGGCCTTGGACAAGCCTCTGCGGAGTGAAACCCCAACTAAAATGAGAAAGGAATAAGCAAAGTGAACCTTACCATAGGGGGCTTGAAATACCTTTGCCACCTGGGAAGCCAGCCTCAGCCCCCACCCTGCACCTCTCTTTATACACTTTCGTGTTCAGGGTCCCCTCCACTGCTCTCGTGTTTCCATAAAATGACTGAAATGCCCTGAAAGG
Organism: Piliocolobus tephrosceles; assembly: GCF_002776525.5. NCBI lineage: Eukaryota > Metazoa > Chordata > Mammalia > Primates > Cercopithecidae > Piliocolobus > Piliocolobus tephrosceles. Next base: position 118,634,593 of record NC_045446.1, read on the forward strand.
TACGGTTTAAGATTTGAAATCACTACTATATTGATTCAGGCAGTTCTTACCTTAGGAATTTTGGACTGATCTGGGCAAAAATGTTGGAAAGTTCCAACACACTGACTTTAATCTCATTAGTGCAAATTCAACTGACAGGCACTGAGCCACCCTGGGGGGGAAAGGGCCTGAGATGTGCAGACACTTACAAGGGGCAATTTCCTTCACACCTGGAGATGAGAAATCACAGTTGTCAGCCCTCGCTTTGAAAGACAGGAAGATTGGTGATAAAGTCAGAGTTGCCCCCAAGAGGCTCTGTAGGAATAAGGACACATTCCAGTCCCTTCCAGGGAGGGAGGAGCAGCAGATGGAAATAGCTAGGAGAGGAGAGAAGCACAAAGAAGAAGGAGCCACAGAGTGAGCCTCTCACAAGAGAGGACAGGGATTAAAGCCACCGAAATCTATCAGACTGCCTCTCTCCTTTGCATTTTAAAAGCACCCGTTGCAAGTATTGGCCACATCTGCTATCCTCATCAGCAAAAAGCAGAAATTACTTAGAAGCTCCTCACCTGTCCCCCTGAGTTAAATCAATGTTGCACTTGCTTGTTATTTCCATGTATTTCAATAGCTCCCAGAGCAGTAGTTCCAAGAACATGGACCTGGAATATTTCCTCTGACACAGAATTGCCAAATCTGTATTTTGTCAAGTAACGATGTTAAAAGAAAACAAAATGAAATGAGAAAACAAATAAACATCAAGCAACTGCTATTATCACCATGATTTTTTAATGGGGCATTTTCATACCAAATAAATAAATGAAGCTCTTTACACAGCTCTTCCTTTTCTGATTTTGATACGGTCTTTTGCTGTGGGCCCAGGGGATAAGGACCTGCTATTGGATAAGGAGAAGCTATGTTTCTGACTCCATTTCCTACCACTGTCCCTGATCTGCTTCCCTCCCCTGAAAGACACCCTTTAGCCCACCTCAGTACACCAGGATGTACGGCGTCTTCTCACGCTGTGCACACTGCGCAGGGTTCACTCCTGCATCCCCCTGGGAACTCTTGCTCCTCCTTGAGCTGGCAGAAGCCTTTGTCTCCTCTGCACAAAGGGGACCACCCTCCCCCATGCCATGGGAATAGAATTCATCATATTACGTTGCAATTGGTTATATTTACAAGTCTCTTTCTTTCCCTCCGCAAACTCCATGAGGGCAGAGGTGATCTCTTCATTACCCTTACAGACCTAGGCAACCTGAAGAAAACCCCCTCCCCAGAGGTGCTCAGTCACCCAGGGAGGATGGGGTGACCCACACAGCGTCACCTCCACTCACCAAGCATATGCCCAGGACTGTGCTGGCATCACGAAGGCAACACCAAAGTAGACAACGAGGTCCTTGCCCTTGGGGAGTTTACTTTTAGGCAATTTGTTTAAATCAACCAGAAGTCAGAGAGACAATACAAACCATTTGGAAGCAGTGTGAGTCAACCACAGGCATAATAGCCGAGAGAACTGAAATGGAAGGGAAATCATCTCAGGGCGGGGCTCGCCAGGGGTGGTTTCACGGAAGAGTTGAGTTTTCATCTAGGCCTTGAAAGAAGCATAGAATTCAAATTGGCAGAAGAAAGCGAAGATAAATCAAGGAAGGTAAGGAGTGGGAGTGAAGGCTTGAAGTAATTACCCAGTGGCAAAAACAAGCAGGGCACCAGGGTTATAACTATGCTGTAAGAACTAAGGAACTCAGCAGCGGAGCCCTGAGGGGGAGGCTGGTTGGGAAGATTAACTTGAACTGAATGCCAAGCAGAGTAATATAATTTTATTGCTGGAAAGATAAGGCATCGCCAGTCCAATCCACCCATTTTACAGGTGAGAAAACTGAGGCACAGGGAGAGTGACTTCCCAGGGCAGTAGGAGCAGCAGCCGCAAAGATAAAATCAATGACAGACGTCTGCAGGACTCTTCTAACATGTTGGGCATTGCACTAAGCACCTTATGTGCATTTCTCATCTAATTCTTACAACAACCTTAGGAAGTAGGCACTAGATATAATCCCGTTTTGCAGGTAAGAAAACTGAGAAGGCAAGCAGCTGGCTGAGGGTCACAAGGTAACGTGGACAAGCAACAGAGTCAGCACTTTGGAATTGCTCTCACATGGTGACTGTATTCCTGGAGAGAAGCTAAGATTTGAAATCAAAAGACATGCATTCAAACGCTGGCTCCACCTCCAGAGTCATATGACCTTGGGTGAGTTACCTAACCCTACTGACCCTCTGTTTCCTCACTGGTACAAAGGAGATAATAATTCCTACCCCACAGGATTTCTGTGGGGATTAAGAAAGCTTAGAAGTGTCAAGTTCTTGGCCCGTAGTATGTGCTCAGTAAACATCATGCCCCTCCCCTCCCCTTCCCACCATCCCTTTCCTTCCATCAGCCTTGACGCCACCTCTACAGTCCTGCAGCTGCAACTCCCCACCCCTGTCCCACAGATGCAGGCCTCCTCTGTCCCTGGACACTGGACTTCAGGCTGAGGTGTCCTGCCTTGGAGGTAACTGCATGGTGGAGGGGAGAGGATGGGAGGAGGAAGAATCTGGTTTTTCTCGTGGCTTATTTGGCCCTAATGATGTTACTGGCATGGGAGGGAGAACAGATCTGCTGCCCTATTTGGAGTGAGGTGTGCAAAGCCCCACAGTGACCCACCGGAAAGACACAAGTGGACCACTGTCATGGAATGACCTCTGGCTCCCTGGTTGCTTGAGTTCCTTGTTCCCTTTCCACCCTCTTTACTAAAACTCTCCAACACAGTGAGTTGTCGTGCTGCTTAACTGTTCAATTCGAGGCCTCCAGAAACATGCATGGAGAGACAGTTGGTAGGGACCAACCGCAATGACAAGAACATTGCTCAAACTTGGTTGTCTGCGATGGAGACAGACGCAGAATTTTCATGACTGGCTAAGAGGTGGGACAGGATGAACATCCCCCCTTGTCAATTTTAAGTGTTTAGAAGATGTAATAGCTTCTTGGCCTCTTGAATGGGGGTCTGCTTGGTTGCAAACCACCAGCCAACCCCTCGAGTGTCAGCAAGCTCGAGCACATGTGTGAAATTAGTGTTTGGGGGCTGCTGAACTGAATTAGCCGGGTTTTCAAGTCCCTCTGTAGAAAAGGTCGCTTTAGGTGAACCATGAGTTAATAAGGCTGCATATTGTAGATTATTTCTGTTGGAGTTCATGCTGGTGGTGGATGACTCGGGACAGACATGAGGGGTGAGACCTGACATTTTTCAAGTACCCAGTGTGTGCAGGGCACCGTACCAGTGCTTCATGGGTGCTGTCCTGCTCAATCGTTCCAACAACCCTATGAAGGGATGAAACCAGTGTTTGCAGTGAGCCAGTCCTGTGTTTCAATCACAGCCCGGCTTTCCAGTTGTGTAACTGAGGAGCATTATTTAACCCCTCTCAGCCCTAACTTCCATAGCTGAAAAGGACTCACCTCCTAGAAGGGCTCAGAAGGTTGAAAGAAATTACATGTGAAAGAACACACCAGCTCCTGGCTCAGGGCTGTCCTAAACAGTCCACTATGACTGAGAGCTGGGGAGGTTAGAGGGCTTCACGAGGCCGTGGGCTCACCAAACCTCAGAGCTTGGGAAGGCTTTGATTTTGTCTCGTTACATCTAAATGCATTTTACTCTGTTGAAAATGAGGGTGAGTATATTGGTTGATTCTGGAGTGTTTTTGGAAAGTGAGAGAGCCCCGGCATAGAAGTCAGGAGTCTTGGACTGCCTCACGCAAGTTTCAGGCCCTCAGTTTCCCACATCTGTAAAATGATACCACTGGACGTGGTGATCTCCAAACTTCCTCCTGCTCTGTGAGTCTCCAGCACTCAGAACCTTCCGCTGCAAAACACAAACCCATTTGTATGATCCTAACAGCCTCAATCCGGCTTTTCACATGTGACAGGCAGCTTGGGAGGTACAAGAAAAATAACTCAAATAATTTCAAAACAAAACAAAGCAGGCTATACTCACTGCCTCTGGATTGGATGCGCTTTCCATTTCTTGCCCTGTTCACCTGCACAAGGAACAAAAACAAGATTATTATTTTTTTTAATAACACACACATTGTCTTTCTACCTGGCTTTTCATTTGGGCCCTGTGCCAGCCATGTGGATAAGATCTTTCAGGAACTTTTATAATGTCACATACTTAGGCAAATTGGCCAAGTGTTTATAGCAACAGGCACCACAACAGGTTTCAATTAGCGAAAAGCAGCCAGGCAACCTAAGCAGCTTGGAGAACTGTGGGTGCAGGAGCAAAGCTCTGGGCCTGGAAGGGTGGGGTAGATTTGTTGAAAAGACAGATTCTGGAGCACTTCAGTATTCATGGCTGCTGCCTGGTTAAACCATGCTGGTCAAAACCACTCCAGCTCTTGAATCTGGGTTTCCTATTTTTTCCAGCAACAGGGTGTGACTGTCCCATTGCAATGGATTCCAGAGGGTGTGACTGTCCCATTTAATGGGTTGCTGAGGGCCATACACTAGGTTGGCTGCGCATCGATCCAATTCCAGCCTCCATCACATAGACTCCCGAGGGGCGGCCATGCCTGAGAAGCCCCTCCAGTGTGAAGTCAGGTGTGAACTCAGCTTCCAAGCCACAGGCTCATGTGTGAGCCTCGAGTGGGACATTTAAAGTTAGACAGACCTGGGCACAAGACTCGAGTTCATGGCCCAACTCCACTACTCACTAGCTATAAGACTGGGCAAAATACTTACCTTCCTTGAATCTCATTTTCCTTATTTGTAAAACAGAAACCGCCAGACCTGGGTGTCAATCAGTCTCACTTTCTAGCTATGGGTGACGCCACCCATCTCATTGGGATGCCTGAGAGTTAAGTGTTATTAAGTGTTTATTTCTGATGTAGTAAGCGTTTGGTCAATGGGCCTCATCGTCAGTCATCATCATCTAGGACATTTCCCAAGCTGTATTTTGGGGGAGGTATTAATAGGCAATATTTGAACAATGGCTTCTGTGGTCGAAGTAATTATGAAAGTACTAACTGATTAAAGAGCACAGGTAGACAAGCTTCCTTCCTGTAAGACTTCTCAGAGCCTACGGAGAGCTGTACTTTCTGAAAGGCGGTCATGGTGCTTGTTGTTTCTCAAACCAATCAATTTGTTCTTAGAACCTCCCTTAGTTGTGAGCCATTTTGGGGACTAGAGATCCATGAAAATACCTTTGGGAAATCTTAACCAAGGCCTAGAACCGGGGAAAAGGAATCTCAAAGAAGTATGTGGTGAGAAGTGAAGAGCAGGACATTCGAAAGAGAAGTAAAAATAGGGCATGAAGAGAAGGGGAGTGGACATGGTCAATGAGTACTGAGAAGCCACCAAACACCCCGCAACATCCACGTCCAGCATTGCCCCACTTCTGAAGAGCTCTGCTTCACATCAGAGCGTCTTGCATCTCTAGAGAAGCCGTCTGAGGAGCCGGGGCAGGCCTTTCTATCCCCATTTTTCAGATGACCACAATCAGGTGCTGACATGCCAGGACCACAGAATCAGGAGGTGGTGCCTCTGAAATGACAGATCATTTTCCCAGTGTCACATTCTAGAGTTTTCTGTGTGAGTGAGAGGAAGGTTGATCTAGATTCTAGATTACAGATCATTTGAACTCCACTTAGCCTGAGATTCTGGCTTATTTTTGGCTTTAGGTGTTACCGAACTGTTTTCATTTGTAGCCTCTTCCCAACTTTTACATTTGGAACACTGTAAAAATCTGCTCTGTCAAGAAGCATAATTGGAATTTTACCAAACAAATGTTTAAATGAGGTAAGATTTAGAAGAATCAAATTTCCTCTTCCTGCCTCTTTTCTGCCCTAACCTCATCCCTATCTTTAAAGCTCAGTGGCCTTGGGTTTAATCTCCCAGGTTCAGGTGGCCCTCCTAGCGCCCTATGACTTCACTGCAGAAATTGCTGAGGTCTGCATGTTCCCTTCAGTCCTTTGGGATAAGGAAAAATCCCAGGGGCTGGTAAATAGTGCAAGAAACAGCACCCCACCCAGCACTCTATTTAGCTTGGATGAAGAATGCACGCGGTGACACTGCAAAGTGCCCCAGGCGGTGACGGGACCCAGCACGGCTCCTACACCTCATCACCTGCTGATTGATGATGAGGCTATAGATAGAGCCACATCTGTAGTGTGGGTTAGACGTCGTGCTACATGTGCTATGTGGGGGCTGTTGTTTTTCCCTCTCACACTTGCTGCTTTGCTGAACTAGGGACTCCTCCCTGCTGAGGGGTAGGCAGAAGCAGTAAACATTTTGACCAGATGGAGGTGATCAATTAATGAGGGACTGAGTGGGAGATTGCCTGTCTCACCCAAGCTTCTCAAAACCACAAGCTCTGGGCACCTGGGAATGCATGTGGGGAAAGGCCTTTCTCTTCTCTCTGTTTTGATGTCTGGCTTTTTGTTTTTCTTTTTGTTTTTACTGAGAAAGCAAATTCAAACAAAGCCAAAAGGCTTGTCTTAAGTCTAAGACCCTGAGAACAGGGACTATTTCCCTAACGCAGCCTTCCAAGATCATTTATGAAGTCTTGGCTATGTACCAGCACTGTGTATGGAATTCCTGGAAGAAACTGGGGCAGGAGCTCCCAGGCCAGCTGAAGTGACAAGATTCTCAAACCTTACAGAGGGGAGATGACAAGATGAGATAATGTCCTAGGAGGCTGTGTTAGACATATGTCAGTTTTGTCAGCTCTCTGGGTGAGCCACCCTTCCACAAGGCAGAAGTCCTAGTGGGCTGGCAATCAAATCCCTCTACCCCAACCCCTAGTAGAAGTGTGAATGAGTGAATTAAGCCCTTTTTCTACTGAGGATTCTCATCCTGCAGTACGGTCGCAGAGGGACAATGATGGTGTCCAATGGTAAGGTCTGTGACCTCTTGTTACTTAGATGTTTGGGGCCATCTTGGTCCTTCAGCTTCCCAAGGCTTGGTTTTCCTTTTTTTTTTTTTTTTTTTTGAGACTGAGTCTCGCTCTGTCGCCCAGGCTGGAGTGCAGTGGCCGGATCTCAGCTCACTGCAAGCCCCGCCTCCCGGGTTTACGCCATTCTCCTGCCTCAGCCTCCCGAGTAGCTGGGACTACAGGCACCTGCCACCTCGCCCGGCTCGTTTTTTGTATTTTTTAGTAGAGACGGGGTTTCACCGTGTTAGCCAGGATGGTCTCGATCTCCTGACCTCGTGATCCGCCCGTCTCGGCCCCCCAAAGTGCTGGGATTACAGGCTTGAGCCACCGCGCCCGGCCAGGCTTGGTTTTTCAATTGTCTTTCTTCAATTCTATGAGCTACTCAGTATCCAGTCCCCTTTATATTCTCTTTTGCTTCAATTAGTCAAGGTCTACATTTATGCTTGAAAACAAAGAATGCAAAGAGCTATGACCTTGACACCAGAAGTCCTGGTTCTGGGTTACAATATCAGCTCTGCCACTTGCCTATGGTGTAATGCCCACCTTGGACAAGTCACTCTTTGAGCCTAATCCATGAGATGGAGACAATAATGGCCAAGTGTCTTCCTCTTCAAGATAATAGATACCAAAGTGCCTCGTGTAAGTATGAAATGTTATCATTGTTATTAGCAATGAATGTTTGTGAGACAGGTGCCAATGGAGAGTGGGTAGAGTGATCTTCAGGGAATCAAACTGACAAGAGAAGACTCAGTAAGGCAGGGAGGAGCAAAAATGAGTTTGAAGTGCTACAGTTGTACAGGGCACGGCAGGATTCCAGGGCTCACACAGGCCTTGTGCACAGGAAGAACGTGGTGAGCACAATGGCCCTGTTGGTGATCTTCTGGGTAGAAAGGAGAGAGGAAAGCTTAAGAAGGGAGATCAACTTACAGAAATGTGAGGTACATGCACATTCTGATCCCTATTCTTCAGCCATAGGCTTGAGACAACTCATAAGTGAAGCTCGAGGGTATGTTACTGTTGCAATACGTTGATTTGACACTGCTGACCATTCTAGATTCTGCTACTAGAGTCTAGAAGACCAAGAAAGGGATCGTAGTAAGGAAGCCTAAGCTAGCTGGAGACAAAAAATGGAAGGGTAGGCATAAATCAATGGGAGACAATGGAAGAAATGGTGTCATTTGATAACTTGCAGGTGAGGAACAGTGTTAGGACAGAAAAGAGGGTAACACATTTGTTGACTACCACTACCTCCTCTGTGTCACCTTTTATGTAATCCTCTCAACTACCCTGTGAGATAAGCCTTATTATTCCCATCTTACTGAAGAAGAAACTGAGGTTCAGAAAATGTGTAATTCCCCAAGGCTGCTATGTGAAAGAACTGAGCCTTAGGACCAGTTCTGTCTGGCTCTATGTTCTTTTTCACACCGTCACATTAACCTTCAAGAAATGAAGGAGGCAAGAAATAAAGTAATGAGGCCCAGAGTTTACCATAGGAACCCCTCAGTGGATCTGCTGATGCCAAAAGATGAGCTGAAATACGTTACCATAAAACTTAGAAGGGGGCCGGGCACGGTGGCTCACACCTATAATCCCAGCACTTTGGGAGGCCAAGGCAGGTGGATCACTTGAGCTCAGGAGTTCGAGACCAGCCTGGCCAACATGGTGAAACCTCATCTCTACAAAATATACAAAAGATTAGCTGAGTGTGGTGGTACACGCCTGTAATCCCAGCTACTAGGGAGGCTGAGGCACGAGAATCACTTGAACCAGGGAGGCGGAGGTTACAGTCAGCTGAGATCACGCTGCTGCACTCCAGCCTAGGAAACAGAGTGAGACTCCATCTCAAAAAAAAAAAAAACTTAGAAGGAAAAGAAGTCTCTGAAGAGAGCTCCGACATAGCCCTCGGTTTCTGCTAAGGAGCAACAGTGGAGGTAGGAGCCGTGCCTTATTCTTCTGTGCTCCCTGGTGCCTTGCACTTGTTTATTCAACAGTCCATGCCATTGTTTCCCTGGAATAGCATAGCAATTAAGAGCATGGGCTTTCAAGTTGGACAGATCCAGATTTAAATCCTGCCTTCACTGGAAAAGGTGTTTTTTTTTTTTTTTTTTAATATTATACATGGAAGTAACTGAAAATGGATCCCTGTCCCATACTATCAAAAATCAATTCCAAATGGATTAAGAATCCAAATGTCAGAGCAAAATTTAAAATATTCAGAAGACACACATATAAGCAAGTATCTTTATGACCTGGAAAAGGGACCAAATTCTTAATAGAGACACAAAAGTTACTAGTTATAAAATAAAAGATACATAAATTTCATTGCAATAAAACTAAGAATTGAATGGATTTTTGGAGCAAGGCCAAGATAGCCAACTAGAAGCAGCCGTGATTGGAGGCTGCCATCAAGAAGAACCAAAACGCGGCCGGGCACGGTGGCTCACGCCTGTAATCCCAGCACTTTGGGAGGCCGAGACGGGCGGATCACAAGGTCAGGAGATCGAGACCATCCTGGCCTACACGGTGAAACCCCCACTCTACTAAAAATACAAAAAATTAGCCGGGCGTGGTGGCGGGCGCTTGTAGTCCCAGCGACTCGGGAGGCTGAGGCAGGACAATGGCGTAAACCTGGGAGGTGGAGCTTGCAGTGAGCCGAGCCACTGCATTCCAGCCTGGGTGACAGAGCGAGACTCCGTCTAAAAAAAGAAGAAGAACCGAAACAGCATATACATCCAGCACTGGCAACCGAGGCATCCAGGTTCTCTCATCAGGACTGACTAGGCAGCTGGTGTGACCCACAGAGAGGAAGGAAGAGCAGTGTGGTACAGCAGGCCACCTAAGAAGCACATGGGGCTGGGGAGCCCCAAGCCACTAGCCAAGGCAGGTGGTGAGTGAGTGTGCTACCCAGCCTGGAAAACTGTGCTTTTTCCATGGAACTGTGCAACCCACAAATTGGAAGATCCCACTCATGAATCCACACCTCTGGGCCTACAGTCCTAACCATGGAGCCATACAGATTCTCAGCATCTACTCAGCTAGAATCTGCTTAAGCCTGCTGAGTTCCCCAGTGGGGAGGGGTAGTTTCCTGCTGTCTAAGCCATCTGAGCTCCTAGCGGGAGGGATGGCAGCCGACACTGGGACTGCGAGCTACCTAATACACTAAGCTCCCGGGGCAGGAGAAAGGGTAGCAGCCATCTCTACAACTCCAGGCCGGTTTTTCCCCTGCTGGAGCCAAGGAGACTGGATGACTTGATCCCAAGAGGTATTCCCCACAGTTCAACACACCAGCTGTGGCAGACTGAGGCCAGAGTGCCCCTTCAGGCCTGACCCTGATCCAGCCCGCCTCACGGGGTGGGGCCTCCCTGAAGGAACTCCAACTCCAACCAGGGACTCAGGGACAAAATCCTGATCTCCCTGGGCCTGAGCCCCTAGGGATAGGGTGGCCATAGTCTCCGCAGACCAGCAGACTTAGTGATCCCTCCTGCTATACTCCCTGGGAATACAGGCAGCCCAGATGAGTGGATTTTCCCCCAGCATGGGACACCCCTATTCCCAAGGCTCAAAGTGCTTCATTAAATGGATCCTGCTCCCCATGCCACCCAACTGAGTGAGATCCTCCAACAGGGGTGTCAACACTCTATACAGGAGTGTTCCTGCTGGCATCAGGTTGGTGCCTCTTGAGGTCAGAGATTCCAGGGGAAGAAGCAGGCACCCATCTTCACTGTTCTCCAGCCTCCTCAAGTGACATCTCCAGGCATAGGAGCAAATCAGATGAAGAGGGCCTGAAGTAAACCCACAGCAAACCGCAGCAACCCTACAGAAGAGGGACCTAACCATTGAAAGAAAAACGAAAAAACAGAAAGCAACAACAACATCATCAACAAAAAACGTCCCCACAAAAACCTCATCCAAGGGTCAGCAGCCTCAAAGACTGAAACTAGACAAACTCATAAAGACAAGAAAGAATCAACAAAAGAAAACACTGAATTCCCAAAAGGTCAGAGTGCCTCTTCCCAAAATGATCACAACACCTCTCCAGCAAGGGCACAACACTGGATGGAAGATAAAATGGACAAACTGACAGGAGGAGGCTTCAGAAGGTGAGTAATAACAAACTCTGCTGAGCTACAGGAGCATGTTCTAACCCAATGCAAAGAAGCTAGGAACCTTGATAAAAGGTTAGAGGAGCTGCTAACTAGAATAACCCGTTTAGAGAGGAACATAAATGACCTGGTGGAGCTGAAAAACCCAGCATGAGAACTTCCTGAAGCATACACAAGTATCAGTAGCTGAATCAATCAAGCAGAAGAAAGAATATCAGAGTTTGAAGACCATCTTGCTGAAATAAGGCAGGACGATAAGATTAGAGAAAAAAGAATGAAAAAAACTTCAGAGAAATATGGGACTATATAAAAAGACTGAACCTTTGATTGATTGGAGTACCTGAAAGAGATGGGGAGAATGGAACCAAGTTGGAAAACACATTTCAGGATATTATCTAGGAGAACTTCCCCAACCTAGGAAGACAGGCCAACATTCAAATTCAGGAAATACAGAGAACACCACTAAGATACTACACGAGAAGATCAACCCCAAGATACATAATCATGAGATTCTCCAAGGTCAAAATGAAGGAAAAAATGTTAAGGGCAGCCAGAGACAAAGGCCACATCACCAACAATAGGAAGCCTATCAGACTAACAGCGGATCTCTCAGCAGAAACCCTATAAGCCAGAAGAGAATGAGGGCCAATATTCGACCTTCTTAAAGAAAAGAATTTTCAAACCACAATTTCATATCTAGCCAAACTAAGCTTTATAAGTGAGTAAGAAATAAAATCTTTCTCAGACAAGCAAATGCTGAGAGATTTTGTCACCACCAGGCCTGCCTTGCAAGAGCTCCTAAAGGCAGCACTAAATATGGAAAGGAAAAACCACTACCAGCTACTGCAAAAATACACCAAAATATAAAGACCAAAGATACTGTGAAGAAACTGCATCAACTAGTGTGCAAAATAATGAGCTAGCATCATGATGGCAGGGTCAAATTCATACATAACAATATTCACCTTAAATGTAAATGGACTAAATGCCCCAATTAAAAGACACAGACTGGCAAATTGGATAAAGAGTCAAGACCCATCAGTGTGCTGTATTCAGGAGACCCATCTCATGTGTAAAGACATACAGAGGCTAAAATAAAGGAATGGAGGAAAATTTACCAAGCAAATGGAAAGGAAAAAAAAAAAGCAGGGGTTGCAGTCCTAGTCTCTGACAAAACAGACTTTATATCAACAAAGATAAAAAAAAAAAAAAAATAGGGCATTACATAATGGTAAAGGGATCAATTCAACAAGAAGCGCTAACTATCCTAAATATATATGCACCCAATACAGAAGAACCCAGATTCATAAAACAAGTTTTTAGAGACCTACAAAGAGGCTTAGACTCACACACTTTGATACCCCACTGTCAATATTAGACAGATCAATGAGACAGAAAATTACAAATTCAGGACTTGAACTCAGCTCTGGATCAAGTGGACCCAATAGATATCTACAGAAATCTCCACCCCAAATCAACAAAATATACATTCTTCTCAGTGCCACATGGCACTTATTCTAAAATTGACCATGTTATTGGAAGTAAAACACTCCTCAGCAAATGCAAAATAACTCAAATCATAACAAACAGTCTCTCAGACCACAGTGCAATCAAATTAGAACTCAGGATTAAGAAACTCACTCAAAACCACATAACTACATGAAAATTGAACAACCTGCTTCTGAATGATTACTGGGTAAATAATGAAATTAAAGCAGAAATCAAAAACTTCTTTGAAAGCAATGAGAATAAAGAGACAACATACTAGAATATCTAGGACACAGCTAAAGCAGTGTTAAGAGGGAAATTTATAGCACTAAATGCCCACATCAGAAAGCTAGAAAGATCTCAAATTGACACCATAACAACACAATTAAAAGAACTAGAGAAGCAAGAGCAAACAAATCCAAAAGCTAGCAGAAGACAAGAAATAACTAAGATCAGAGCAGACCTGAAGGAGATAGAGACATGAAAAACTCTTTTAAAAAATCAATGAATCCAGGAGCTGGGTTTTTTTTTGAAAAAATTAACAAAATAGATAGACTGTTAGCTAGACTAACAAAGAAGAAAAGAGAGAAGAATCAAATAGACACAAAAAAATGATAAAGGGGATATCACCACCGACTCCACAGAAACAGAAACTACTATCAGAGAATACTATAAACGCCTTTATGCAAATAAACTAGAAAATCTAGAAGAAATGGATAAATTCCTGGACACATACACCCTGCCAATATTAAACCAAGAAGAAATTGAACCCCTGAATAGGTCAAAAACTCTCAATAAACTAGATATTGATGAAACATATTTCAAAATAATAAGAGCTATTTATGACAAACCCACAGCCAATATCATACTGACCGTAGCTGCAGGCATCACACTACCTTATTTCAAACTCTACTACAAGGCTACAGTAATCAAAACAGCATGGTACTGGTATCAAAAGAGACATGCAGACCAATGGAACAGAACAGTCACCTCAGAAATAATGCCACACATCTACAACCATCTGATCTTCGACAAATGTGACAAAAACAAGCAATGGGGAATGAATTCACTATTTCATAAATGGTGCTGGAAAAACTGGCTAGCCATATGCAGAAAACTGAAACTGGGCCCCTTCTTTACACCTTATACAAAAATTAACTCAAGATGGATTAAAGACCTAAATGTAAAACCCAAAACTGTAAAAACCATAGAAGAAAACCTAGGCAATACCATTCAGGACATAGGCATAGGCAAAAATTTCTTGATGAAAACACCAAAAGCATTTGCAACAGAAGCTAAAATTAACAAATGGGATCTAGTTAAGCTAAAGCGCTTCTGCACAACAAAAGAAACTATCATCAGAGTTAACAGGCAACCTACAGAATGGGAGAAAAATTTTGTGAACCAGGCATCCAACAAAGGTCTAATATTCAGCATCTATAAGAAACTTAAGCAAATTTACAAGAAAATAACAACCCCATCAAAAAGTGGGTGAAGGATATGAACTGGCATTTCTCAAAAGAAGACATTTATGTGACCAACAAACATATGAAAAAAAAAGCTCAGCATCACTGGTCATTAGAAAAATGCAAATCACCATCCTGGCTAACACGGTGAAACCCCGTCTCTACTAAAAATACAAAAACTAGCTGGGCGAGGTGGTGGGCGCCTGTAGTCCCAGCTACTCCGGAGGCTGAGGCAGGAGAATGGCGTAAACCTGGGAGGCGGAGCTTGCAGTGAGCTGAGATCCGGCCACTGTACTCCAGTCCGGGTGACAGAGCGAGACTCCACCTCAAAAAAAAAAAAAAAAAGAAAAATGCAAATCAAAACCATGAAATACCATCTCACGCTAGTCTGAATGGCAATTATTAACATGTCAAGAAACAATAGATGCTGTGGAGAAATAGGAATGCTTTTACACTGTTGGTGGGACTGTAAATTAGTTCAACCACTGTGGAGGACAGTGTGGCAATCTCTCAAGAATCTAAAACCAGAAATACCATTTGACCCAGCAATCCCATTACTGGGTATATACTCAAAGGAATATACATCATTCTACTATAAAGACACATGCACATGTATGTTTATTGCAACACTATTTATGATAGCAGAGACATGGAACTCAACCCAAATGCCCATCAATGACAGACTGGATAAAGAATATGTGGCACATATACACCATGGAATACTATACAGCCATAAAAAGGAATGAGATCATATCCTTTGCAGGGACATGGATAAAGCTGGAAGCCATCATCCTCAGCAAACTAACCCAGGAACAGAAAACCAAACACCGTATGTTCTCACTCATAAGTGGGAGTTGAGCAATGAGAACACATGGACACAGGGAGGGGAACAAAACATACCAGGGCCTATCGGGGGGTGGGGGTTGAGGGGAACGACAGCATCGGGACAAATAGCTAATGTATGCGGGGCTTAAAACCTAGATGATGGGTTGATAGCAAACCACCATGGCACACTTATACCTATGTAACAAACCTGCACATTCTGCACATGTATTCTGGAACTTAAAGTAAAATAAAAAATAAAAACTAAGAATTTCTGCACAAAAGTAAAACTACAAGCTACAAACTTGGAGAAAATATTTGAAACATATAGCTAACAAAAGATTAGTTTTAAAAATATATAAAGCACTTCTAAAATAAGAAAAAACTCAATAGAAAAAATGGACAAAAGCCACAAAGAAGCATTTCATAGAACAAGAAACACATATAACTAATAAACCTATAATTAGATGCTCACCTCACCAACAATCATGAAGAGGCATTTCATCACCACGAAATGCCAGTTTACACCCATGTGATTAACAAATCCAAGAGGTATGAAAATACCAAATGTTGGATATCAACAGGGTATCAAACACATTGCTGGGGGGAAACTGGAAAACAATTTGACATTATCCATTAAAGTTGAATGCTGGCATACCCAGCAAATCTTTTTGATGTATTTCCTATTTCTCTAAGTATATACCCAAGAGAAAATTTAGTAGATGTATGCCAGGAGACACATATACAAAGAATAATCATAGTTGAACTTGCCAAAATAGCAAAAACCTGAAACCAACCTAACTACCTTTTGAAAGGAGAATGCATAAATAAATAATAGTATAGTCATAAAATGGAACATTCCACAGCATAAAGACAAAAGAGATACAGCTGGACTCTTTCACATGGGTGAATCAAAGCAGTATCATGTTGAATGAAAAGAAGCAGATCTCAGAAGACTGCATATACAACATGATACACTTTTTATAAAATTTGAAAACTAAGCAAAATTAAAACAAAACTAAGCAAAACCAAATAACATACAACTTAGGTACACACATTCCTGTTTAAAAAGCCTTCTAAAAGAGGCAAGGAAATGCTAAGCATAATATTCAAGAAATATTTACCTCTGGGGAGAAGCTAGGGTTTGGAAAGTAGAAAACACACAGGGAGCTATAAGTTATTGAATATTCTGTTCTTGGTTTGGGAAGTGGGTTCTAAGTGTTTATTATATTGTTTAGTGTATATACATAAAGTAAAAGAAAAGATGGCTTTCAATGGATCAGTGGCGATGATGTGTCATGAATGATTAATTGTGATTAATCTAATTCTGTGAACAAAACAGCCAGTCAGTCAATAAATAAAAAATCCCGGATCCATCTCACGCTAATTTTATGAAATTTTCTTGACCATGGGGAAATAAAAACCATGGACTATTATAAGGATTAACTGACAGATAAATGGGAGCTGTTTTATATCAGCTTTATTGGGATTTAATTCATATCCCATACAATTCACCCATTTAAAGTGTATATATTTCAGTGGTTTTTCATATAGAGTTGTGCAACCATAACCACAATCAATTTTAGAACATTTTCATCATCCCACAAAGAAACCCTGTACCCATCAGGACTCATTTCCTATACTCACCCATCCCCCAACCACAATCTATGTCTTTATAGATTTGCCTACTCTGTACACTTCATATAAATGGAATCATAGAATATGTGGTCTTTTGCGGTGGGAGCGAATATTTTTATTATCTTTTCCTAGGACAGAAGTTACTAGAGTATGGTGATGTGAATCTCTACTGGCCTACGTGTATCTGCAGCTTAGCTGCCCATATAAATGTTGGCTGTAGTTGTAACCATCAAAATCATTTTGTAAATGATTAAGCACTGTCTATCATCTAGACACTGCAATACACTGTCTTATTTTTTTACACAAGTCTAATGACGCACTATCAAGCAGGCATAGAGAAGCCAGACAACCTGGTCAAGGTCACATGGGTAGTTATGGGTTCAAAACAGGGGTTTATACCCAGGTATGTCTGGATTGAGGATCCAGGATCTTAATCACTACCTGACAATGTCTCTACATACAATGAAAAGCTATTCCTATTTTTGTGTATGTGTGGAGGAGGGTGGTAATTAGCTTAATTTTTATACGATTTTTCGTTGTTGTTTCTGTCAAAGTTAATTTGCAGTTTTCATTGCAATCAAGTAGGGTTAATGGCTTGAGTTATTCTTTGCCTGGCTAAAATTATCCAATATTTAATCTTTTTTTTTCCTAGAAAAACGTACCTGTGGGAAGAGTAGCAATTATCACTCAAGAGAAATGTGCCAATGAATGAGTAGCACATTGTTGACTTAAGGGTTAGTAAAACATAAAGAGCTCCCTAAGTCCTTAATTATTGGTGTTCAGTTAAGGATGTACCTGCCTGTTCTGAGGTTCCTGTGCGAATAAGGTCAGAGTAACAGGAGCTGTTATTTTATGGGCATTGGGACAGACTTTCTCTGAGTGTCTAGCAGTGGTCACTGCATATGGGAAATAAATGACAGATAACAAAGACATGAGGTTGGGGAAACAGTTAAACCTAATTCGATTTAGTTTAACACATGGAGATTTCAGAATTTCTATAAAGGAGGGGTCAGTGTTTTTCTTGGAAGAGGGCACTCAAGAGGGTAATTTTATGCTAGTTTTACAAAGCAGAGAACTCTGTTTTGTTGATTATACGTTTATCTGGAAAAAGGGTTGTTGTTTTTGGAACGTATACATTCCCACAGAAAGATATAAAATTCATGGCCCCTTCTTCCCTATTTAGCCTCAAGGGAGCTTAACAGGACCTGATTAAGCAAGGAAAGTCATCAAACTTTCTTGGACAGCTCAGAAATCCCTGGGGTTGAGTTGAGTTTTAGGTGAAGGGTTCACATTGGTGTTAAACCAGTTTGCCCCATCTCATCACTGTCTACACTTGACAAGACTGCTGTTTGCACTACACTCACACTGCCAGCCAGGACACAAGTATTCATGCTTGAGACCCAAAAGAGAAACACCTGGCTATGACTACCTGCAACTATATCATTTTTTTTTTTAATTAAATAACTGCATGATCTATTTCCAGGAGAGCAAGAACTTCCAATGGAGCCCAGGCTCTAAGGGCATACCTCTCTGCCCTTGTCCCCTGGCCTCCTTCCCACCATCTAACAGTGGGGTTCCAGATTTTTCCTCTTCTCTGAGCACCTAGGATTCCTTCCTCTCCTCCCTGCAATGCAAAAAGGCAAAATAAGGCAGAGTTTTGTGACAACTTCATCCCAAAGTGGTACAGTGAGTCTCAGTCTGCCCCAGAAGCCACTTACAGGGAAGAGGAGCCTGAATTCTTACTTAATCAGGGAAATACTCCTTCCACTCTAAGAAAAAATGAAATTGTCTTAGCAGGGGAGAAAAATCTTTATAAGTTGGCTAGTCCCTGACAATAAGAGAAAATCAACAGTGGCTGGTATGTATCCATGCCTGTGGAAGGTCTAAATTGCCTCAGCTTATTCTTACTCAGCACAGGATGGGCTGGTGATTGGATGGTAACTTAAAGTCATAAAGATGAGGGACATGAAAGAGCTATGCTAAATCTGGGATGACCAAGATTCTTCCCGTAACTCACTAGAACATAAGCTCCATGAGACCACGGGTTTCTGTTGCTTGGAACTTCCAAGGCTTTCAATAAATTATTACATGAATGTGCGAAAGCCAAAGTGGATGGATGATGTGGGTCACTGACAAGCCTGTCTCCATCTGCAGCTAGAATTTCTAGTGAGGGGAGGAGCAGAGAGGTCAGCCCCTCTCACCCTACCCCTAGGAGTGCTGCTATGCCCATCACACCAGCACCAACGCCTTTCATTACCTAGCAGTATTGCTAATAATACTAATTATTCTATGCCAGGTGATTGACACTCATATTTAAGCTAAACTTCACAATAACACTATGAGGTAGGTGTCAGCATTCTCATTTTATAGATAAGGAAACTGAAGTTCACAGAGGTTAAGTAACTTGCTCGTTGTCTCACAGTTAAACAACCAAGTAGGAATTTTAGACTTGACTGACTTCAAAACTCACTATAGATTATCAGGATGTAAAGGGATGGGTGATATCTACTTGTGTGTTACAAATGCAGAGGTTCTGAAAGGACACAATGTGCCTCCTATAAGGAAAAGTCATCACCGGTCAACTCCAACACAAGTCAACCATTTCCATCTTAATGTTATTACTTAGAGGATTGGCATTATTGGTTACTATTGTGTCCTATCAGAATTCAACTAAAGTTTGTAATACATGTGGATGGGTTCTCACTGATTTACTTATAGTTCGAGGCATAGATACCTCATCTTCCCCAAGAATGAAAGCCATGTCTTTTAAGAGATGCAGGCTCTATTAAACTAAGAAAAACATTAGCCATCGTTTGAATATTCATAGAAATATCAAGAACCTGGCACTAATCTCCAGACACTTAAAGACTATTTAAATAGTTTCTTGATGCAACATGCTTATTGGTTAAGTATTGTAAACAATTGTGAACTATATTGTGCCTACCATAGAAGTGATGTCACTTCACCATAAAAATCACAAGATTACATTAGAACACACAAATCATGCATTCTCAATGATTTATGTAGCCAAATGCCAGACTTCTAAAAAAGGGCTGACATGGCACTGTAGATAGGCATCTAGTATGATATGGTTAGGAGTCTCCTTGGTCTGCTAAATTCCAGAGAGACTAGAAGTCTGCAGAAGATATTGAAGTATAAATAACCACATCTGTCACCACTGAGTAAAGGACAGAAGGCAGAATGGGATGGGGGCTCATGGACAAGGGCTAATGGAAAGAAAATGAAAACCACCTTTTCTCAATCTCCTCTCCTGGCCTTGGACTAAGCTCTCAAAATATGTGGCAATGGCCGCCATAGTTTCTTAAGTAATCAATTAACAAGTCAAGTCAATTTTTAAACAACTGACTTGCACATTTTCCTCTATCTCTCTGATCACCTTTCCAACAAAATTCCTCAAAAGAGTTGTTGATATGGACTATCGCTCATTTCTCTTCTCCAGTTCTCTCTAGAACCTTTCAAACTGCCCTTGACAACGCCACCAGTGACCTCTGTGCTGACAGATTCTGTGGTTGGTTCTCCAGTCCTTGACCTTTCAGCCACATTTGACAGTCAGTCACACTGTCCTTGGATGGAAGGCTGGAATTTGGGGCTATTTTGTTCACTATTGTATCCTAACTTCTGGAATAGTGCCTAGTGCATAGTAGGTGTTTCATAAATACTTATTGAATAAATTGTTCAATTCCTGGAGGAGGTGAATCATAAAGAATAGGTAAGAACTAACCAGGCAGGTGAGGATGGAAGAGAATTCTGGCCAGAAGAAATAGAAGCTCAAAGCCACAGAGGCCTGACAGAACTTGGCAGATTCAGTAACATCCAAGTAGTTCTGAATGGTTCTGAAGGATGCTCTCCATTAATTCCCATCTCCATTCAGGGGGTCTGTTGCACAGTGGGGCCCCTTCATCCCTAGGGCGATTAAGCCATTTCCTGGCTTGTTTTAGGGAGAAGCTCTTGGAGCCTGAAACTCATTGCCCCCCTTCCCAGCTCAGGTGCTCTCACCTGAGAAGCAACAGCTGCAGGCGAGGGCCACGGGAAAGGAGGGAGTGAAGACAGAAGAGAAGGGACAAGCTCTCAGATTAATCCTGTGAGTTCATCACACCGGAAAGGTGGATCCAGAAAAGCCATGTTTGGCAGGTAACGGGCTCTGCCTGTGTGACTCAGCAGCCTCTAGCGTGGCATCCAAGCTGAGCTGGTTGAAGTAAGCCTCGTTCCCCAAGGCCTGATGAGGGAGCTTGTAAAGGGCTCGCTGAAAATGCATTGCAAAACCATTCACTGTTCCAGCAAGATGCTTTAAAACCAGGCTCAGAACTAATCCCAAAAGAGGGAGTCTTGATCCAAGTTCACAATGCATGTGAATAAGTCACCCAGCATCTGCCAGGAGGCTTTAGCTCCATGTAAACTGGGAAATCAACAATGTTCTGCTGGGTGTGCAGCCCATTAGTAAAGGGCCACTGGTGCTCAAACACTCTGGGATTGAGATCCTCGGCCTCCACAACAGGGCCGCTTCACGTGCCTCTTGCTTTTCTCGCCAAAGCGTCTCAGAGTGTTTTCCCAGGATGGATGATTTATCCCATTCAGTAGCTGAGGCCCAGATAAGCTAAATTCTGCCTGCAACCACCCAAGTCAGTTTGTGAGGTCAGAATTGAGACCTAGACCTGCCAGCCCTGTTGTGGCCATTGGATGGCATCCTCTGTGGGACTCTAGAGGACAGCAGAGACCACGGGGCAAGTCTTCTTGCATGGAAACTGGTGGGCAAAGGGGATGGGCAGGTGTGAGGGTAGAGCACTGAGAACCTCTCAGCACAGCAGAAAGAACAATTCAAAGCATATGTCCTACCTGAGGTGTGTCAGTGGTATTTTCTTTGTAAATAAAGGACATCAGTGCTGAGATTAGTAGTTGTATAATCATAAAAGGTTGAACTGGAAGGGGCCCTGGGAGAGCATCAATCCAATTTCTTTTGTTTCTTGGTGAGGAAATGGAGATCCAGAAGGTCTGTTTCAGTTGCTCAAGGTCGCACAGTTGGTTTATGCTGGCACCAGCATTGGAAGGCTTGTATCTTCAGCACGGATCCTGTGCTCTTTGCAAATGCCAGTCATTCTCTGTTTTTTGACGTCACCTTGAAACCAGGTCAGTCTCCCTCCCTAAAACTTCAGATAGCTCCTCCTCTCTGCTCTTCTGACCTCTGAACTGAAACCACAGAAAGACATCACAGTTAAAGGGTGGGTGTGCACTGCTCAGCATTGTAATTGAAGACTTAAAACCCCTTGAATCTTCTACTCATTTGGTCTTGGAGCCAAAACTAACACAGCCATGAAAAGAAATGCTGGGAAACCTCCGAGACACTCTTGGAGAGGCAGCTTCTGGGAGTTGGTGAGCCTGGTTTCACTGACAAGGTCAGGCCCACTCTGGGGCATGTGAGGGAAATGTGTTTGGAGCCGTGTTCTCAGGCTACTTGCCTGGGCCTTCCATTCCACTGAGTGACAATCATGGCTCTCAGCAGGGCAGCAGCTGCCAGCGGGAGGCTCTCCCATCACTCACTCACCCACCAGGTGTTCCTCCCAGCCACCACAGCAGCTTGGCAGGGAGTGCCACTGCCAGGGTGCTGATGGGCAAGGCGGTGCAGTGCTCGCTCCTCTGCCATCCAGGTGTCAACAGATGGAATATGGATCTGCCCTCCTTTAACAAATAAATAAAACTTTTACAGGCTGAGTAATCCCACATGGGATAAGCCAGACTGCCATTTACCCCAGGTTTTCCAGCCAGGATTGAGCCTCTTTTGTCCTGGATCACAGAGCCCATCAGAATTCTTGTACGGAGTGGTATTTCCAGAATGCTGGTCATCCACTGGGTAGCCGTGGGGTAGCCGTGAGGCTACACGTCCCTCACACTGGAGTTGCAGGGAGCCAAGTATTCCTGGAGTTCCCTTTGGCAAATGTCCTACCTCAGTTCCCACAATCTATGTTCATGGTTCTGTGCAGATGCAATCAATTCCTCCCAGTCAGCCCCAGGAAAGAGTGACAACTTAAGGAAGGGGAAGACACCCACCCCACACCTTTTCATTCTTCTCCTAGCTGCTTTCTGACCTCAGCGAAATGGGCTGGGAGACAAACTCTTGAGTCGTTTTCATCTTTGTGCTGACTGGCTTCCAGCGCCAGGCCTCGAGTGAATGGGGTAGTCTGGCTGGATCTTGACAAGTGAAAAGGGGATGCTGGCAAGGTGGACAGAGACCAGGCTGGAAGTTGAGTCCTGGAGTTCCACAGCCACGTAGGATAAAGCTCATAGTGCTAACGTAGTAAGAGCACCAGCCTAGGAATCAAAAGTCCTGGGGTTTGAGATGCTTGCTTAGGTGTCACTTAACTTTCTTGAACCTCAGTTTCTTCAGCTATAAAATGGGGATAGTAATACCTTCCCTGCTCACCCCACCTAATTATGAGTTAGAATAAATGAAAGCTTTTGGAAAGCCAGTGAGTACTCCCCAGAAATAAGTTTTCACTTTGCCTTTGTTCCTTGTTTTGTTGTTATTGTTTTTGTTTCTTTTGTGTGTGTTTTTTTGTTATTGCTGTTTGTTTGTTTTGGAGACAGAGTCTCGCTCTGTCACCCCAGCTGACTGCAACCTCCGCTTCCGGATTCAAGCAATTCTCACACCTCAGCCTCCCGAGTAGCTGGGACTACAGGCACACACCACCATGCCCAGCTAATTTTTTGTATTTTAGTAGAGACGGGGTTTCACCATGTGCCCGGGCTGGCTGGTCTTGAACTCCCTTAGCTCAGGCAATCTGCCCACCTCAGCCTCCCAAAGTGCTAGAATTAGGTGTGAGCCACCGCACCTGGCCCACTTTGCCCTCGTGAGCAGTCCCGGTGTTCCTGCCTACTGGCTGGTTTAGCCGCCGTGGACCACTGCTGAGTGAGGGGTGGGCTCCCCTGTGAGGGAGGACAATGTAGTCAGCCCCTGGAGTTATCATTTGTTCCCCTCCTTTCTGTACATCGTCGACAGACACTGCTCAAAGAAGAAAGGGACACCATCCCTAGTTACAAGGAGGGACCACTCCTGCCCCTGATGGCTGTGGCTGATCCACGAGGAAGTAAACTTGGACTGGGAAAACACAAACTGTCTTGGCCTGCAACATACATCCCATAGATAAACCTACTCATAAACCCTAACCTCGATAAGACATCTGTCTGGACCTTTCGGGTCTGAACAGACAGGGCAGCTGCTGAGAACCTGGGGACACTGACAATCCGATTCCTCTCCGTGATCTGAACCTTCCCTCTTCTCACTGCATCAGCAGTGCAGGCCTCTTTGACTCACACAAGACCGTTTTTTAGCACAGGGTCACATCGAGGTCAACCGTCAACCCCAGTGCTACAGAAACTCACCTCTGACTGCGAACCTCCAGGTTTGTTTTAATCTACCAAGCAATGAATTGGCACTTTTCACTGAGGAATGACTACTGGGCCCTGCAGAGCTGCTTTAAGCTCCGTGACTTAATGACTCTCCTGTTTAATGGAAGCAAAAGCCGTTTAAGTGGTCACAGCTGCCAGAAACTTTGCTAAAAGAATGAAACTTTCTGAGCAGGTTAGGCAGTAGCAACGCTAATCTCTGAGCCCGCCATCCCTCGCCCGCCCTTATCTGAGGCTTGTTTTGACAGCACCCGGAGCTGGTCCCATGAGAAGAGCAGCAACCTCGCTCCTTTCCCTTTTCACGTCTTCTGCTGCAGCCCATGGTTTGCTGCAGGGGGGAAGGAAGAAACAATCAAGCATTGTCTTGTTGAGGACTGGTGTGTCAGGGCCTCATGGAATAAACATTATTTGCCTGGGAGGGGAACTGGCTGGAAGACAGCTCAGTGTCAGGTGTGGGCTGGGGCGGAGGGGCGGGAGGGCGGTGATGTTTGGGTTTGGTTTGATTATTAGTTTAATCTTTTTCTCTCTACTGCTATGGATTTCTTTTCCTCCTGACAGGCCATTAAGCACAAAGCTTGTGTCTTCCCCAGCCTCTGCCAGGAAGAAACAAAAGACATTTTCCAAAGGATGTGCCCTTGTGTTACTAGGGCTCCTCGTCACTCCCTGTCCAGCTGTGCGTGGCAAAGGGTGCACACTGCAGGACCCTCACAGGGTGAAAGCTCCTCTGGGAGCCCCCCGTCTGCGTCTGCAGCCCTGGCAGCTCCAGATGTCTTACCTGATGGGTTCATGGCTCTGTCATTTTGTCTCTCAGGCAAATACTGAAAGGACGGTAGGCTCCTTTGTAGGTCTGGGGAAACTGGGCACCCCGCACCCTAGTATCCCAGTCAGCCAGCACTTACTGAGTTCTTTGTATGCAGGTCACTAATGGCTCTAGCCTGCTGTATTTCACAGTTCCTTCAACAATTCTGCCTCAAGAAAGCCGCACATCTCTCCAGAATAAAGAACTGAAGATCAGTGACTGGGAGACAGACACTTGAAGGATTGCTCCATCAAGGTCGAGCCCTCCGTATCTTAGAAGAATAAGAACATTTTCTTGTAAGGAAAACAAGATCCCTGTAGCCTTTCCACAGCCACAGAGCAGTGGAGTAAGGAAAGGGTGCCTCCACTGTGCAATCAAGAGTCTTCTTTCTGGCCAGGCATGGTTGCTCACACCTATAATCCCAACACTGTGGGAAACCAAGGCAGGAGGATCACTTGAGCCCAGGAGTTCAAGACCAGCCTGGGCAACATGGTGAGGCCCCGACTCTACAGAAAAATTTAAAAAGTACTCAGGGATGGTGGCATGCACCTGTGGTCCCAGCTACTCAGGAGGCTGCGGTGGGAGGATGGCTTGAGCCCATGAGGTAGAGGCTGCAGGTGAGCCATGTTCTCTCCACTGTATTCCAGCCTGGGCAACAGAATGAGACACTTGTCCACCCACCCTCAAAAAAAATGTTTAACCATAAACCTTTCCCCCATCCCTAAATCCATTTTGGATATAAGCCATCTACCCAATGGCTGTAATAATAGTTGTTGATGATTGAGAATGTACAGTATGTTGGGCACTTGCTAAGTGCTTTCCATATATTCTCTCACCATGTGGCAAGCCTGGAGAAAGCCTGGAGAGAGTGAGGAACTGCCCAAAGTCACACAGGTCATCAGGCTTCCTGCGAATGGCACCACGGCCTCGGCTTTACAGGCATGGCACTTGATTTCACCTTCACATGCTGGGGATCCTGTGTTCCCAGGAGGCAGAGACCCCATCTGTGCACTTTTGTTAATTATTTTTATATACAAAATAATTCAGTCCTGTGCTCAGTGCCATGAACAATTAGGGATTTAATACACGCTTTTTGAGGGTGATAACGATCTCACCATCCCAGCCAGTGAAAGAACCATTCCCTCCCTTCTCTCAAAGAGAAACAAAGAGCCACAGCAGGCCGAGCCACCCCAGGCACACTGCAGGGTATCTGGAGATGGCACCAGCAGGTGAGGCCCGCAGACCTGGCTTTGGATCCCAGCCTGGTCACCCACGGCCTGGCCCCTGGGGTGCACCAGCTGACCTCTCCAAGGCCAAGTTTCCCCAAACATGGGAGAAAGTCACAGCACCTACCTTGTAGGGTCATTGTGAAAATGAAGTGAGAAAATGCCCACGGTGTTCCCAGCAGCCCTGCCTGGTGGAAGGTAGGTGTTCCATGTCAGTCTCCTTCCTCAGCGCCCAGGCATCTTCTTCCTCTTGTGGAGCTCTCAGCACTCGAGAGCCCCTTCAGTAAGACCTGGAATGTAGTTTGTTGACCAAAGGAGTGCTGGCAGGGAGGGAGGATCCCCACTTGGGTGGCCGTATCTCCTACCTCTGCTCTTGGTCCCCCTCTGCCTTCGGGACATTCCCACCAACACAGGCTGCTGGTACCACACCCTGCTGACCAGCACGCACTGCTCTTCTTACTTACCCCAAAAGCCCAGACTTGAATATCCTGTTGTCCTCAGTGGCACGGCTGAGACCAGGCTGGACCTTTTAAACAAGATGTAACTCAAGGGGGGAAAAACATGCAAGTAACTCTGAAGGTGACTGCTGCACCCTGTGGCCCACACAGAGAGGCTCTCTGCCCAGCCTCACTTGTCTGCAAAGGATATCCTCCAGCCTGTCTAGAGTCCACAAGGTCCAGGCTGGAGAGAAAGAGACCAAGGAGCCAGATGTCTCTCTCCCACCCACGACCTACTTTCTGAGTTCTTACTTCTATACTGAAGACAGGCCTTCTTCCCAGGGGATATCAGGAGTCAGAGTTCCTTTCAGTGGTTCTTGCCTTAATATATTAAGGAGTGTGGCCCAGCAAATAAACGTCAATTCAACAATAAACCCTGTGTCTATACATGCAATGCTCCCTGGAACAGTGGGGAAAGGGAAGAGGAGGGGAATTTGATTACAAGTGCTTTATATTTACTCTGTCTCATTAGATGCTTCCAACAGGCCTATCAGATATTTTAGGACCATCATTCCTAATTTGCAGGTGACAAAAGTTTGGCTTGGAGAGGTTAAGGGAATGACCAAGCTAAGCCCAGTTCTCCTGTCTCCCTCCCTTGAGTTCAGGATATCAACCCAGTCCCTGAATCTTCCCCAAGAACAAGCCTGGGGCCCGGGTGAGAGAGGGGCTTCCTGGAAGAGCTGAGTTAAATTGGCACTGGATGCAGCCACAGGCAAGAGGACAGGGTGCTTGTCTCTCTCTCTGCTAGGCTGTAGTTCAGGAGACCTGGTTCAAGCCCAGGCTTTGCCACTTGGAAGGCTGTATGGTCTGAAATCATTATTCTCAGTGCCTCAGTTTCTGCATCTGTAAAATGATAAGGAACAAACCAATTAATATACATAAAGCCCTTAGTGCCCTTGATGCCTAGAACATGTAGGTATTTAATAAATATCAACGTTTTTATTAACGTTGTTATTGTTACGTTATTTCCTTTCAAAGTCTTGCAAGAAATAAATGGGATGACAGATGTGAAAACATGTTATAAGCTGTAGAGGTAAGAAATGACCACTCATGCATGCTGAGAAGGTAACAGGAAAAAGGACTTGGCCTTAGATGATGTCATTGAACAGCCTCAAACTTTCAACAGAAAGCACAGAAATACTCCAAAAAGAGTACTCCAGTAATTTGAAAGCAGGCCACCGAGTGCAAGTTGCTGCCACAGTTCCAGGGCTGAGGCTGTTTCCAGAGAGCCCTGTAATTGCTTTCAACCTATGCCTCACCCAAACACCATGGCCGGCGCAGGTGGACACCTTCCCTCTCTTCTCCTTCCACGCTGGGCCCCGGAAAGAAATACTCCAATAATTTACCTAGTGGTTTTCAACTTCAGGTCAGATTGTTTGTTATGTATATAACTGTTTGCATTTCACTTACTTATCCTCAGTCGTCACATACCTGGGAGGGAAGGAGGCTGCGCAGAGGCCCAGGAGCCCCAGCCCCGCGTGGTTACGCCTGTCCGCACTTCTGGTCTTAGTCGTGGGGTGCCTTAGTGTGAACAGAGCACACAATTAAGCTCTGTCTCCCTTTCTCAGCGAACTCAGGTGCAATCCTTCTTGACAGTCTGGAGGAACCAGGAAGGCTGGCCACCCAGTGAGGGGAAGTTGCTGCTAGCCGATTAATGGCTGAAAGCCCAATAGTACCATCCCTCACTGTCTTGTAGCAAAGACTCCTTGGCTCCTGTTTAGAATGTTAGCCAAATAAGAGTCACTGAGTGCAACTTTATGGCAGCACTCGGCTGGAAACAGTGGGGCATCTAGGGGAAGTGTCCGTGCTTCGTCCCTGCCCTTACAGAGATCAGTCTGGCTGATGGAATGAGACCAATGAAATGGAAACAATGAGTAAATCATAAAAGGCAGTACTGTCATGAAGAGTTTGATTTGATGACAGAATGCAATTGTTAGAGTAGGGAGAGATGGCCAAAAGCTAGAGTGGGCAGGGAAAGGTTCCTGTGGGAAGAGGTTTGTTAGCAGGGACTTTCAAGCGTGCCGGAGTTGAACTGGTGGGAGGGAGAGTGGCATTCCACGTTGGGGAAGCTACGTGAGAGAATCTAGGAGACAGAAAAGAACAAGGGCTGTTTATAGAGTAGAGGCCAAACTGGCATGACCGGAGTAGAAGGAGGGCATCCTAATTCCCAGCCTTATCCACCGCTTTGAAAGAACCAGGAAAATGAATTCCTACTGGCCATAAAACTAGTTGAAGGTGATGTAACCTGTCCTATTCAGCCTCCCACATTTACAGCTATACAGGAACAACTCTCTGAAACTCAGTCTCCTCACCCGTAAAATGGGATGGTCATATGTGTCTAGCAGAGCCAGTGAGAATTAAAAGGGATAAGATGCACTGGCTCCCAGGGCAAGTACTAGCAGACAAGGAATAGGGCAGTCCTCCCTTAACACTCCACAGAGAATAAATGTCCTCCGACTCTCCCAGGAGGCTGGACCCAGCTCTCCTTCCAAACAGCCTTGGAGTTGCTTGGCCTCTGTACTTCTTTAGCGAAGTTGTAGGCAAAAGACAAATGCAGAGTTTTCTTGTACCTGCCAAGGAGAGAGAACCAGACCCTGTGTGGGTCTCTTGCTGTTGACATTGATCCACAGTGGGTGCAAGATGGGACCGAGGCAGGCCCACCTGCCCGGAAACCCTGCCTGTACCCTGACCCCGTGGGGCCCTAACAAACACCCTCCCAGCCACAGGGGCTCTGCAGAGCTAAGCCAGCTGTCCTGTGGAGGCGGGAACCCTCCTCCTGCCCTGCCACTCTCTCTTTCTCCTGAGAGGACAGGCAGGTGGGCATGGCCACAGGAGAACCTCTCGAAGGTGCTAACTGGCCCAGGGAAACAGATGCGGCCTGGTAGGGAGTTGCCTACCAGAGACTCAGAGAGCATGGGAGAAGCTGAGTGAGAGGAGGCCGTCATAGTGCACGCCGTCCTGCACGCAGCCTGGCGTTAGGGAAAGCATTTGTGAGGGAAAGTGGTGATAGGTGGTTGCTAGGTTTGGAAACAAACAAACAGCCGACGAAAATGTTTCAGAAGGAAGGAGTGTCTACTCAATCAGCCCCGAGGGACATGTCCACACTGCCTGACCGTGCTCCTCAGCCTGGTTTCAGGCCGCCGAGTCCGAGTTTCTGCCACAGTTCCAGGGCCGAGGCTGTTTCCAAAGAGCCCTGTAACTGTTTTCCACCTGTGTCTCACCCAAACACCAAGGCTGGCGCAGGCGGGCACCTTCCCTCCTTTCTCCCTCCAGGCTGGGTCCCAGAAATCATTAGAGGAGGGAGGAATAAGTCCAGCGTGGCTGTGCCTGGCAGAAGCCCGGGTAGGTCTGTGGGGCTAAGAGGCAAAGGCGGGTGGCGAATGCGGGCCAGAGGGAGCCTGGAGGGGTTGACACCGCCTGCTCCACGACAAGACCCTGGAGGAAGAGCCCTGCTATGCCCTGAGAGTGAGCGCGGGCAGGTGTAACCACGCGGGGCTGGGGCTAGGGCTCGGGGGCTCTGCGCAGCCTCCTTCCCTCCCAGGGACACCGCACAGCTGCGCCCTGACGACTGCGCAGGCCTTGAGATGCTGGTGGCTGCCGAGGGCTTGGCCTACTCCTCGCGCACGGCCATCCGGGAGCCACTGCGCTGTGCCTCTGCTTCAGATGCTTGGCTAGAGAAAGAGTGCCAAGCCAGGGCAGTGCGTGTGCGCGCGCGGGTAAGTGCATGAGTGCACACATATGTGAGCGCATGTGTCTGCGCGTGTGCGTGTCCATGGGAACCAGAGGGGCACCCTCATTCTGAGCCGCCAGAGGACTGCCTGAAGCTGCTGGATAGAAACTCCCCTAGAATGTAGCTCCGTGGGGAAAGGAGTTTTGTTTGATAGCTGCTGTACTCCCAGTGCCCATTAAAGTACTGGGGACACAGTAGATGCTTAATAAATAGCTGCTGAGTTAATCAATGGACTCTAGGAATGAAGGCATGCCGGCCCTTCCGGAACTGGAGAAAGCACAAGGCCACATTTTACCACCTTCTCTGTTCTTCTTGGTACCAGCCCTGGCGTCCCCGGCAACGCCAATCCTTCTCACCTCCAGGTGGTGCCGAGTTTTCCTCCCTGCTCCTGTTCTTCCACCTTCACCCCTTTGTCTGTTTCCTGCTGGCCCCTGTGTGTAAGCGCCCCCGCAGTCAGAGTGGGAGGCAGGAAGGTGAAAGAAGCAGAGCTCTGGAAACAGAGCTACCAGGGTGGCCTCTTCCTTCTGGAAGAACACAGAATGATGGGGTGAGACTGGCGCTCTTCTTCAGCTCCTCCCTTTGGGAATATGGACTTTGAGCTTCAGTTTCCTCACTTTGAAACAGCAGCTATTCCACTTGCCTGGCGGGATTGTTGTGAGACATCGGGCAGGAGGCTGAAAAGTTCTGGAGCACATGATAGGTCCAACAGAAATGTTCGTTTCGTTTCCTGACGAGCATCCAACAGTCTGGGAGTGCCCCAGGTGTGGCTGAGGGTGGTTACAGTTTGATAATCACGACCAGAACACCCCTCCTTCTTTCACAAAATGCCTTGAGGAGAATTTAATGGCTGCCGAAAATTAAGTCAAGCTTCATTTCTAAAACATTCAGGAGTCAATATGCTGTGAGTCACCTATTGTCCGGGCCTACGTTCACTCTGGAGGGAGCTTTTCCAAGTAATTAAACAACAACATTGTGACCAAGCTGAAGCCCACCAGCCCCAGCCTTTCCATTCGGGACCTTCTCCTGCACATGCTGCTGCTGCTGCCTCCAGGACTACTGCCGCGGAGACCAGCAGATTCTTCCTTCAGCTGTAGAGGGAGACACTGCGGAAACTAACGCTGTCAATAACGCTTTTCATCTCGAAAGGAAGGATCTGATTTCACTCTTCTCAGCCTGATTTAAAGACCCACCAGAAATAACAAACTTCAGGGGGAAATTAGGAAATTATCCTCTTACAAATTGGTAGATGTCGTCTTTCTTTTCCTTGGGACGAGACAGAAAGGACATTGTTTGTCTTTTACCATGGTGAAGCTGCTGCGATTAACCACGCCACCCGGGGAACGGTTCACTTGTGGGTAAGCTGATAGCTTGCCGTTCCAGGGTGCGCCCGCCAAGGCACTCCAGAATAAATGTTACATCCTCTGTGCACCCCTTCCTGATGAAAGGAAAAGTTCAATCACATTTAGTTAAAGGAGCCCTTTAAACCTGGCCTGTCAATATCCTGGAGGTGGAGAATCACACGAAGGTTAAGAAAAGGTTTCCCAGAATTGGCTAGACATGTATTTGTTTAAAGGGATTAGGTGCATTCAGTCTGGGCCTGATCAATACTGCCTGTTTTGGGGTTCGTAGAAAACAGTGCAAATATCCAGAGAGAAACTAGGAAGTCCCTAAAGACCCAAGGAAGGATTTTTTTTTTCTATTTGATAACAAGGAGAAATCCCTGCCTATAAGGTTTCTAAATCCTGACCTGTTTTAACTTAGGAGTCTTGTAAAAGTTATTGTAAATATAGACCAAAAGGCCAATGGTAAAATTGGAATTAACATCAGCCTCTGCCTTTCACTCTGACGTATTCTGTCTTACTCCTTTCCTACCTCTCCTGCTTTCTCTGTCTTACTTTGTCTCTCTGTGTGTCTCTCTCATACATACACAAGGCAACAACCCAACAGGTTTGACAAACCTTAGATCCATTAAGAGTCTTCTGAAGTTTTCAACACGCTAAAAGACGCACTAAAGAATATATGTGTGTATGTGCATATATGTTAGCATTTCTGTTTAGCGCTTGATATATTCCAGAAGCTCTTACACATATTTTCTCACTGTGGCAGGTGTTATTATTAGCATCCACAATTTTTCCAAAGAGTAGACTGAGACTGAGACTCAGGGAGGTGAAGTGACTTGGGTAACAGTGTGCCATCAGGATACGGTATAGCCAGGAGTGAATCTGCCCTCCTAGTGCATTAGAAATGACCATCGTCTCATCCAGCTTTGCATGAAAAGACTCCCATAATGAAATTACCACTCTATAGTAAAGCCCTGATTGCAGTTTCATGTGTGGCCCCTTCCAGAAGTATTTGCAATTCATAATCCAAATGAGAAAAGCTGCTAGTAAAAATTTCAGGTACCAGTAACAGGCTAAATAAAGGAAATAAACATTAGGGCTTAAGATGAGTTGGGGACTCTTGATTTGCAGAAGTTGGCAGGAGTTTTGTTTCTGGGAGCCTCTACGAGCCTCCTGGATGCCACTCTGCCTTCAGCCTGTCCCCTTCCAATCTGCTCTATGCGGTGCCAACTACTTGCTTCAACAGACTGGACATACAAGCTTCAGAAGGGAGGACTCCCTAGCACAGTGGCTCCCTGAATGTGGTCCCAGGACTGGCAGAAGCAGTGTCACCTGGGAGCTTAACAGAGATGCCAATCCTCAGGCCCTCCCCCAGCACTGCTAAATCAGAAACCATGGGAGAGGGGCCCAGCAATCTGGGTTTTAACAAGTCCTCCTGGTAATGCTGGCACATGCTGAAGTGTCAGTACCACTGCCTATTGCCTACAAGAGAGTGCCCAGACACCTCCCAGACCTCCCTAACTGAACCTAACCGGTTCCTCTCCTCTAACCACACCCACTTAACACTCACTGCTCTCTAAACATTTCTTTTTCAGGTTTATCTCTGATGCCCTGTTCCTGTTATTTTGAATGGCATTTCCTTCTTCCCTGCCTGACGAACTCACATTTATCACTTAAAGCCCAATTCAAAGATCTCTCCCTCTTGAGACTTCATGTGATTTCTCTCTGCTGAGTTTTTGTTACTCCTTCCGTACCTCCCCTGATGGCACCCGTGCATACCTCAACAGCATCGCCACATCGTGTTCTTTGGCATGAGCCTTATGGTGGACTGGAATCTCAAGGTAGCTCGAGTCCCTACTGCTGTGCCAGGAATGTGGTAGGTACTTAATAAATCTGGACTGATTAAATGAATAAGTGAATGCATTAGCCCAAGTACAGTCATCCCTTGGTATCCCCAGAGGATTCATTTTAGCACCTTTCCAGGATACCAAAATCCACAGAAGCCCAAGTCCCTGATAGAAAATGGCACAGTATTTGCACATAACCTATGCACTTCCTCCATATACTTTACATCATCTCTAGGTTACTTATAATACCCAGTACAGTGTAATGCTATATAAATCATTAGACCTTATTGTTGAGGGGGAAATGACAAGAAAAAAGAGTCTGTACATGTTCAGTACAGATGCAATTTTTTGAATATTTTCCATCTGAGGCAGGTTGAATTCATGGGTGTGGACCCCACAGAGAGCTATATTCTATCAGGCCTCACTGAGTACTCAAAATAGGCAACTAGCCTGTGAGCACAGGGCTGGTTACTTCAGAGCCTGATCTGACCTCCAGGCATCCTGACTCCTAGCCAGGGTAGGCTGTGAAGGTTGGTTTGTTTCACCTGGGCGCCATGTCTTTAGGTTATGTAATTGTTAGACAGGAGTCATTTTTGGCTACTTTGTGACAGATAATATGTCAAACACTCAAAACAGGTACAGTTCTTCCCTTGCGGCTGTGGAGCTGTGACTGTGGAGGCCACAGCCTGCATCGGTTATCTTCGCATCTCTCTGTGTTTGTAGTTGTAAATGGCAGCGACCTATCGCAGTGGTATCTAGACTAACTATTAAACCATTTATAATGCCCAGAAACCAATTTGTGGCAGCCAGCAATTAGTTCCATTCATGTTTTTAATTTTTCTCCCTTTGACGTTTAATAGATGGTTATTTTGATGTAGTCTTCACTGCCTCCAAGTCTGCAGGCTGTGTGCAGCCTCAGTCAGCAGGCAGAGAAAATTAGACTCTACAGAGAAACTACGTAACCTAAAGCGATGCTTTGGATTCCATTTCTGAGCCTGCTGCCCTGCCTAGGTCTTTGTCCATGAAGAGAGTTAGGATGAAAGGAGATTTGGAATACATACATTTAGGAGCCTTACTATGTGCTGGGTGCTGGGGACACAGAGAGAGCAAGACTTGGTACCTCCCTTCACACAGCTTCTAGACTAGCGGGAGAAGAAAGGTTGTGAGGAGGAATTTGCAGTCTACTGGGATGTGTGCTATGAGAGAGGAAGCTCAGGGGAGGGACCTCAAGGGTGAGGAGCAGTTAGCCAGCTAGACATGCAGAGGAAGACTGCGCTGGGCAAGGAAGCTGGGAGGTAAGAAAGAGGTGGCACTTCTGAAGAACTCAAAGTCGTGCACATGGCTGGACTCAGCATGGCAGACTCTGGAGCTTCTGGAGCTACCTCTGGGGTGTGATGCCTTGAAGTCCTCATGCATTTACCAGAAGAAAATAAAGCTGGGTTCACTTAAAAATGCCAGGTCATGAAAGGCTGAGATAAATGACAGTCTGGTGCTAGGACAGAAGGGGACAGGAGGGGGCATAATTTCTCAGTAGTGCTTTCCTTGTGGATGATCAGCACAGGCAAAAGTTTGACCAGAGTACACTTTGTGTCAGGGAGAATCTCTCTTCAAGCCATCTCTCTTCAAGCTTTGGGGACTAAGGAGCTTGAGGAGACAGGAAGCTGTGAATAAAAGGATTATAATTTACCATTAATTGTCAACCTTTCTCTTTCTACTTGCTCCTTCCCCAGTGCTTATAAAACATACTTAGAAGTCTCTCATTCTTAAAAGAAAAATCAGCCTAACTAAATATAAGCCATCTTTCACCTTGTTATGCTTGGAAGATCTCTCTTTATCTCTTCCCTTCCTTTGATAACAAAGTTCCTTTAAAAAAATGTACACTCACCTCTTCTTTCCTGCATTTTTTTTCATAGACAGTGCCAG
>NC_045446.1:118669835-118696675 GCF_002776525.5 Piliocolobus tephrosceles
TTTACACTCCTGCATTTACACTCACCTCTTCTTTCCTGCATTTTTTTCATAGACAGTGCCAGGCTTGTGTCTACACTCCACAAAGTCACTATGACGACAGTCACTAGTGCCCTCAATGGCAAGTTCCAATGGGCTGGCTCATTTGTTCATTCAACAAAAATTACATGTACCTACTCTGAACAAGGCAGTGTTCCTGGCATGGGGAGGTACTGGTGTAAAGGCTTCATGGTGCTTATGTTTTCAGGAACTCCTTTTAGTTCTTAGGTATCTATAGCATTTGCCGTGGTTGGGCTTCACCTTCTGGAAATAGTCTCATATCCCATGAAAAAATGTCCTGTAGTTGTCCTTCTGTCTTTCTTATTGTTCCTTCTCAGTCTCCTTTGCAGATTCCTCTTCCTCTACCTATTCATTAAAGCTTGGTAGTAAGTAAGTTGTAGGCTCAAGACTAACCCTCCAATATTTTATCTTTCCTTGACTTTTCCTTGATTTTAGTTCTCAAACATGTATCTCAGGATCCATATAAACAGCTGCTATGGACATATCTCCATAAATGGCACCTCAAGATCAACCAAACCGAAGCTGAGCCCCCATCTGCTTCTTCTCCTGAGTTTCCCATCTCTGTGAATCCTCTCTGCAGCCACAGAAGCTAGGAGACATCTTGGATTCGTCATTTTTCCTGTCTCCATGCTCCCTATGCCCACAGCCTTGGTCCTAGAGTTCAGGGCTCTCATCACTTTTCCTGGAACACTGCCGTAGTCTCCTGCCCACAGACTGATCCCATCCAACTCATCAGCCGTGCTGTTAGCAGAATGATCTTCCTAAATTGCAAATTCGACCATGTCCTTCCCTGATAGTCTCCATCTTGTCTAACAACAGTTCTCAAAGTATAATGTGGAACCCCAAAACACTTTCAGAGGGTACATGAGGTCAGGTCAAAACTATTTTCATAATAAGAATAGGAGATTATTTAACCTTTTCACTGTGTTGATACTTGCATGATGGTGGAAAAACACTAGTGGGCAAATCAGTAGGTGCCTCAGCACAAACTAAGGCATAAAACAAAACTATACTATAACCTAGGGTCTGTATCTTTACCTCATGCATTTGCAGAAGATAAAAAAAGCTAGTTTCACTTAAAAATGCCAGTATGAAGCAGCAAAAATATTAACTTTTTAAAATCTCAGCCTTTTAATGAGCATTTTTTATATATTCTGCGTGTCAAAATACAAAGTACTCGTAAACAATTCTGCTACATACCAAAGTACGGTGGTTGTCTCAGGGAAAAGCATTTGTGCGATCATTTGAGTTGCAAGCTAAACTGCCTTTCTCTTCTACCTAACATCATTTTTACTTGAAAGCATGACTGACAGACGGACTGTGGTTATTTAGACTTGGGTATTTGGCAGTTATAATCTCAAAAATTAATACAGTGAGCTTGTCACTTCAAGGAAAACAACCAGCAGTGTTTGCTGCCAATGATAAAATGTGCTCTTTCAAGCAAAAATTAGAATTTTGGAAAACATGCGTCTGTCACCATAAGCATGACAGCTTCTCAACACTTAATGACTTTTCTGATGAGATCGGTGGTGATATTAAGAAACATGTGGAGTTTGTTTTGGGTCTTGTATAATGAGATGCATTAACATTGGGAAGATTTACATAACTCAGCCAATATTTTCCAACTAATGGTGTATATTACAAAATCATGCACACATTTTTAAAAAGTCTATTCAGGTGCATGATGGACCAATGGATTTTAATGTAACTGAGTTTGAAACATTTGCTAATATGGCTTCAGGTTCCACATTGCAACTAACTTTTGAGAAACTACCAGTTGTCCAGTTTTAGTATAGTATCAAAGAACATCCATAATGAGTGAAAAAGGCTTCTCCCTTTTCCAGCTATCTATATGAGGCAAGCTTTTCTTCATACACTTCAACCAAAACAACGTATTGTAAAAAACTTGAAATCCAGCTATCTTCCAGTAAACCAGACGTCTCTTACAATTTTTTTTTTATCTTGGACAATACAAATATGTTACCTATATTAACATGTCATGGCCTTATTACTGTTACTTTTAAATAAGTAACAAAATGCTTAATATTCCTGATTTTAATTTTGAATGTAATAAATTTCTATATAACACACATGAACACAAAATCCTTTGGGTCCCCAATAATTTTTAAAAGCATAAAGACATCATTACTGGCCTGCAGGATTGAGGTCTCAACTTCTCTGCACAATATTCATTCTTTGGCCTCTGCCACCTTTCCCGCCCCAGTCCTCCGTCTTGCCCCATCACCCCTATAGCATTGCGACGCCTCCCACTTCTGCCTCAGCAGCACTGCCAGCCTCCCCAGATGCCAGGCTGGCTCCAGGCTTTACACCTTTGCTCACCGTCTGCCTAGGCTGACATTCCCATGTTTGTTTTGTCTAGTCTTTTTTACTGTCATTCAGACGCCCATTCTTTCTTCAAACACACTCCCTCCTTGTGTGCCCCCGACAGTTCTCTTCGAGCACCTGCAGCATGTCAGTGCTGGTTCTCCTGTTTGACCTACAGGCTTGCCATGGGTGAAATTGTGGACATTTCCCTAAGATAGGTGAGGGTTATTTCTAATGTTTTACTGTTACTAACAAAGCCTCCTTAGACATGCTCGTACGTGTCTTTCCGGGCATTTGTGCAAGAGGTTCTCAAGGAGATCCCTGGAAGGGGAATTACTGGGTCAGAAGGTTTGTGCAGCTTCACCTTTACCAAGCATTGCTAAGCTGTCTCCAAATTGATTGTACTGATATATATTACCATCAGCAAGAAATCAAACCTGATTTCTCCATGTTCTTGCCAATACTTAATTAAATCAGACTATTTTTTTTTTAAACTGATAGCTATAAAATTTCAATTATCTTTTAGCTAATTACTAACACAGAGAAAATCATTCTATAATCCACTTGGGTTTCCTGTTCTGTGAATTGTTCAGAAATATCCTTTGTTTGTTTTTCTTCTGGGTTGTCCTTTTCTTACCGACTTGTAATCCTTTACGTATTCTGGATAGTAATTTTTTCCCTGCCCTCTACACTGCAGATTTCTCTTCTCTGTGTGTGGCTGGTCTTTGAACTTGGCCTATGGAGTTTTCTATTGTATAGAAGTTTTACATTTTAATACAACCAAATTTAGCAATCTTTTCCTTTACAGTTTAAACTTTTTATGTATCATCTAATGGATTCTTTCCCATCCCAAGTTCATAAGCTATTGCATATATTTTTGTGCAAAACATTGAGAGTTTTACTTTTTACATTTGGGTCTTTATTCCTGAATTTATTTTTTGGTAAGGTGTAAAGAAGAAATCTACTTTTATATTTTCCCACATATATAATCAAATTGTATAAATATTCACTTAGTGGATTTGGCTCAAATCCTTTAACGGTCGTCGTACCGATGTGTTACAGGTTTGATTGCTAATATTTTCACTGTTACTATTATAAATACTTTCTAACACCCATTATGATTTCTTTTTTGAACTAGGGATTTTATAGAAGAGTGCTTATATTGTCCAAATGTAAAAGTGTAGAATGGTTTGTCTATTTTTTATTATTAACTTCATGCCTATGAAATTAATTGTCTATTGTGCTTGGACAATCTGGTCTAATTACATGAACTGGGACTTTTGGGTATTTTTTGAAATTTGCTTTGTGGATAGTACATGGTAAAATTTTATCAGTATTCCAGAATGCTTGAAAGAATGTGTGTTCTCTAATAGTTGGGAGCCAAGCTCTGTATTCTTTCAATTAGACAAATCTTATTACCTATACTATTCTGTCTTTTCCCATAGGATTATGGATTTCTCCTCATAGTGCTGTACATTTTTGGTCTCTCCATATATATATTTAAGGCTAGGTGATTGCATCCTACTGGGCTTTCTGAGGAGGTCTCCCACAGATAACACCCTCTTCCCTGCCTGGGTCTGAACAAATTGAGAAATAAAACAAAAAGTAAAGATAGAGCTTAAAATATCACCTTTACTTTAAACTCGATTATTGAAAACCTCTTCCACGGTCAATGCTCTCTGGTATTCACCGTATAAGTAACTGTCCTTAAATCAACACAAGCATACCCCAGAATTATTGCAGGGTTAGTTCCAGACCACCACAATCAAATGAAAATCACAATAAAGTGGGTCACATGAATTTTTTGGTTTCCCTGCACATGTAAAATTATGTTTACATGATACTGTAGTTTATTAAGTGTGCAACAGCATTAGGTCTAAAAAATAATGTACACACCTTAATTTTAAAATAATATATTGCTAAGAGAATGCTAATCATCATCCGAGCCTTCAGAGAGTCAC
Organism: Piliocolobus tephrosceles; assembly: GCF_002776525.5. Classification (NCBI taxonomy): domain Eukaryota; kingdom Metazoa; phylum Chordata; class Mammalia; order Primates; family Cercopithecidae; genus Piliocolobus; species Piliocolobus tephrosceles. The sequence continues at coordinate 118,674,179 of NC_045446.1, forward strand.
AACCTTGTTGCTGGTGGAGGGTCTTGTCTCTGTGTTGACAGTTGTTGACTGATCAGAGTGGTGGCTGCCGAAGGCTGGGTTGGCTGTGGCAATTTCTTAAAATAAGACAATGAAGTTTGTCACGTTGATTGATTCCTCCTTACATGAAAGATTTCTCTGTAGCATGCAGTGCTGTTTGGTAGCATTTTACCCACAATAGAACTTCTTTCAAAACTGGAGTAATCCTCTGAAATCCTGCCACTGCTTTATCAACTAAGTTTATGGGATATTCTGAATCCCTTGTTGTCATTTCAACAATGTTCACAGCATCTTCACCAGGAGTCGATTCCATCTCAAGAAACCACTTTCTTTGCTCATCCCTAAGAAGCAACTGCTCACCTGTTAGTTTTATCATGAGATTGCAGTAATTCAGCCACATCTTCAGCCTCCACTTCCAATCCTAGTTCTTACTGTTTCCACCACATCTGCAGTTATTTCCTCCACTGAACTCCTGAAGCCCTCAAAGTCATCAGTGAGGCTTGGAATCAGCTTCTTCCAAATTCCTGTGAATGTGGTGAATGTGGATATTTTTACCTTCTCTCATGAATCACAGATGTTCTTAATGGCATCTAGAATGGTGACTCCTGTCCAGAAAGTTTTCACTTTACTTTTCCCAGATCCATCAGAGGAATCACTATTTATGGCAGCTGTAGCCTTACAAAATGTATTTCTTAAATAATAATACTTAAAATTCAGAATTACTCCTTGATTCATGGGGTGCAAAATCAATGGTATGTTAGCAGGCATGAAAACATTAATCTCCTTGTAAATCTCCATCAGAGCTCTTGGATGATCAGGTGCATTTTCAATGAGCAGTAATATTTTGAAAGGGATCTTTTTTCTGAGAAGTAGGTCTCAACGGTGGGCTTAAATATTCATCAAGCCATGCTGTAAACAGATGCACTGTCATCCAGGCTTTGTTTTTCCATGTATATTGCATAGATGGAATTGATTTTTTTTTTTTTTTTTTTTTTTGAGACGGAGTCTCACTCTGTCGCCCAGGCTGGAGTGCAGTGGCCGGATCTCAGCTCACTGCAAGCTCCGCCTCCCAGGTTCACGCCATTCTCCTGCCTCAGCCTCCCGAGTAGCTGGGACTACAGGCGCCCGCCACCTCGCCTGGCTAGTTTTTTGTATTTTTAGTAGAGACGGGGTTTCACCGTGTTAGCCAGGATGGTCTCGATCTCCTGACCTCGTGATCCGCCCGTCTCGGCCTCCCAAAGTGCTGGGATTACAGGCTTGAGCCACCACGCCCGGCCCTTGAGCCACCGCACCCGGCCAGAATTGATTTAGCATAATTCATAAGGGCCCTAGGATCTTCAGAATGGTCAATGAGCATTGTCTTCAACTTCAGGACACCAGCTGCATTTGACCTGACTAAAGAGTCAGTCTGTGCTTTGAAACTTTGAAGCCACACATTGACTTATCCTCTGTATCTGCGAAAGTTCTAGATGGCACCTTCTTCCAATAGCAGGTTGCTTCATCTGCACTGAGGATCTGTTGTTTAGTGTAGCCATCTTTATCAATTTTCATAGCTAGATTTTCTGGATAATTTGCTGCAGCTTCTACATCAGCACTTGCTGCTTCACTTTGCACTTTTACATTGTGGAAATGGCTTCTTTCTTTAAACCTCATGAACCAACCTCTGCTAGCTTCTGACTTTTCTTCTGCAGCTTCCTCACCTGTCTGTTTCCATAGAATTGAAGAGAGTTACAGCCTTGCTCTGGATTAGGCTTTGCCTTAAGGGAATGCTGCGGTCAGCTTGATCTTCTATCCAGACCACTCAAACTTTCTCCACATCAGCAATTAGGCTGTTTCACTTTATTATCATTCATGTGTTCATGAGAGTAACATTTTTAATTTCCTTCAAGAACTTTTCCTTTGCATTCACAACTTCGCTAACTGGTGCAAGATACCCAGCTTTTGGCCTGTCTTGGCTTCCAACATGCCTTCCTCACCAAGCCTAATCATTTCTAGCTTTTGCTTTAGAGAGAGAGACATGTGACTTTTCCTTTCATTTGAACATTTAGAAACCACTGTAGGGTTATTAACTAGGCTAATTTCAATATTGCTGTGTCTCAGGGAGTAGAGAGACCTGAGCAGAGGAAGAGAGATGGGGGAATGGCTGGTTAGTGGGGCAGTCAGAACACACACATTTATTGATTAAGTTCTTACATGGTGTAGTTTGTGCCTCCCAAAAACAATTACCATGGTAACATCAAAGATCATTGATCATTGATCATCATTACAGGATAATAATAATGAAAAATTTGAAATATTGCAAGAATTATCAAACTATGATGCAGAAATATAAAGTGAGAACATGCTGTTGGAAAAATGGTGCCAATAGACTTCAATTTGTTAAAAACACAATACTTGGGAAGCACAGTTAAGTGAAGCACAATAGCACAAGGTAGGCCTGTACAGATTCATACCTCAAGCCATCTTTCCTTCCACACAAAAGGGAAACCAGATGTATTCCAGATGTTCTGCCCACTGGAGTGACTTCCCTTTATCACAGTTCTTAAGGGCATTGCTGGGTAGAATTGCATTGCCATGCAGGTGCCATCCACTTCCAGCCAGCACCAGTATACTATGCACGTGCATTTTAACACTGGGTCGGTGATTATTCCTTCTCTGTGCCATAAGGGGCCGGGCATGATGGCTCACACCTGTAATCCCAGCACTTTGGGAGGCCAAGATGGGCAGCTCACCTGAGGTCAGGAGTTCGAGACTAGCCTGGTCAACATGGCGAAATCCCCATCTCTACTAAAAATACAAAAAATTAGCCAGGTGTGGTGGCATGCTCCTGTAGTCCCAGCTACTCGGGAGGCTGAGGCAGCAGAATCACTTGAACCTGGGAGACAGAGGTTGCAGTGAGCTGAAATCACACCACTGCACTCCAGCCTGGGTGACAGAGTGAGACTACATCTCAAAAAAAAAAAAAAAAAAAAAAAAAATGTTCCAAAAGATTGTAGCTATGGGTTGAGGGTGTGGTGGCAAAGGAGTAGTAACTGATACCATGGGAGTCTAAGCCGCCTGCTCATGGAATTTATTTGTGCATTCTGGATCTGCCATATCCATTTAACCTACTGCCCATGTCGAATTTTATTATTTAGTGGATCAGAGAATATCCAGTTCATGATGGGTGTTTCAGATCACAGTTACTGGGTGTCTTTTGGTCAGGCATTCAGTTTCTGCAGGGCATGTTAGCAATCCAAGAACTGATTTTCATAGTTATTAGCAAAGATGGACAGGCTTACTTGAATCCCTAGGGGTCTGTGCTGTAATTCTCTCACTGGGTCTTAGTTGAGGCTCTATAAAGCATCTCTGTCTGTCAGAAACATTGTAGTCACCATTGAAACTGATAGGTCACAAGGCACAAGTGTCAGGGTAGCTTCCACAGTGGTCTGGGTCTGTTTTATAGTTTCTTGCTCCAGGACTTATTCAAAACTGACAGCTTTATGAATTACCTGGTAAATATGTTAATGTGATAGATATTTGGCTGCAAAATCTAAAGCAACCCATCTATGCTTCTTTCTTCATGATGGGCAGAGTTCAAGATACAGTGTTTTGTCTCTCACTTATAGGAGGATATCCTGACATAATCTAGGCCCATGGCCTTTTTTACTGATTTTTCTGTCTTCTGAAGTTTCATGGGGTTTATCTCTCATCTTCTGGCATGCATATGTTTTATTAAGACATTTAAGGTATGTGATACTTCCTGTCCACCAGATCTAATTAGCATAATGACCAGAATAATGTTCTGTAGAAAATCAAGATGCTCGAGATCCTGCAATATTATATTATGGCAGAGTAGGAGATTGACATGACTCAGGAAAGACCATGAAAGTGCACTGCTGACCCTTCCAACTGAAAGCAAACTGTCTGATTTGCTTCTGATTATCTTTATTGATGTATATACAAAAAAGAAAAAAAAACTCTAAAACAACAATGTGAATGTAAATTGTGCATTTGAAAATCATTACAATGGTAAATTTTATGTTTTAAAAAAAAAGAATAGAAAGTATCTGCTAGATCAATAGTTGCATACCAGGTGCCAGAAGATCTGTTGACTTTCACCAGTAAATATTCCACACTCAGAACAGCAGCTCGAATTGGAGTTACCACATGATTAAGTTTGAAATAATCCACAGTCATCCTCAAAAGCCCACATAGCTTTTTTACCAGCAAAGCAAAACATGTTTACTAAAGGGTGATGCCATAGGAATCACCACCCACTGCCTTTTAAATGTTCTTAGTGGAGGAAATATATCTGAAATTCCCTTAGAGCAAGTCAGTTTCAATGACCCCTTTTTAGTCCATCTTAACCTAATAGCTCTCACTCCACAGATCAGAGAACCAATATGGAGATTCTGCTGGTTACTAAGCATTTCTAAATTGCGCTATACAGTCTGGGGTAGGGATAATAGTAGGTTAGGTTCCTTATTTTATTGAGATGAGTTTGAATCAGGAGTCCATCCGTCACCTAACATTCATAAGTCCTCGCTTTTGCCAGTGAACTCCAAGGCATTTATGGAACTCTAGAGATTAGAATCAGCTCAAAGTCAGTGTCTAAGAATACCCAAATGTTCTGCTTATTTCTCTGTCATCAGTGCAGTCACTCTGGTCAATGTATGCTAGTTTCTTGGGGAAAGACATGAAGAAATATTTACAGTATATACATGTGGTAATACTCAAGGGCCCTTTCCCAAAGGGGCTCAACTTTCTCCTCAATCGGGAGACTCCAAGTCTTTTTGAACTGACTAATGTCTGAAAATTGGGTAAGAGACTATGAAACTCTATTACAATGTCTTGATTTCTATTTTTGCCCAGTAGACTTAGAATACTTCCACTTTTACATTTCAATTAGCACTTTGGCAGACTGCCTAGCCATTCTTTTCCTTTGTGTCCTTGATCAATTTGCCATCATTTAGATCCATGTGAGTAAAAATATAGATCACCCCTGTCTTAGTCCATTTAAGCTGCTGTAACAAAATAATATAGACTTGGTGTCTTATAAACAACAGAAATTTATTTTTCATAGTTTTAGAGGCTGGGAAGCCCAAGGTCAAGGTGCCAGGAGAGTCAATGTCTGGTGTGGGCCAGGCTTAGTAAACAGCTCCTTCTTGCCATGTCCTCACATGGCAGAAGAGGCGAGAGGGCCTCTCTCAGGCCTGTTTTATAAGGACACAATCCCATTCATGAGGACTCCTCCCTCATGACCTAATCACCTTCCAAAGGCCCTGTTCCTAGTACCATTACCTTGGGGGCTAGGATTTTAACATTTAAATTTTGGGGAGACACAAACATTCAGACCATGGCACGCTTTATTCCAGCAGCATATGATGATACTTTTGTATGAACATGTTTTTGATGGCTAAGCATCAGCACCAGATCTCTACCATACCACCATCCATTATTTCCACTGAAATCAAGGAACTCAAGGAACTCAACTTTATTGCAACATCTGCCCATCATGATCTCTGACTTACGGCAGATAGCCACAACACTTTCAGTAATTCTGATGCTCTCCTGAGCAATGCAGTTTTAAATCTTTTTTTTTTTTTTTTTTTTTTTTTGAGACGGAGTCTTGCTGTGTCTCCTGGGCTGGAGTGCAGTGGCCGGATCTCAGCTCACTGCAAGCTCCGCCTCCCAGGTTTTACGCCATTCTCCTGCCTCAGCCTCCCGAGTAGCTGGGACCACAGGCGCCCGCCACCACGCCCGGTTAGTTTTTTGTATTTTTAGTAGAGACGGGGTTTCACCGTGTTAGCCAGGATGGTCTCGATCTCCTGACCTCATGATCCGCCCGTCTCGGCCTCCCAAAGTGCTGGGATTATAGGCTTGAGCCACCGCGCCCGGCCTGCAGTTTTATATCTTAACGAAGGGGATAACCTCTAGGACTTCCTGGGGAGATGGTTAAGCAGTGGCTGAACCATATCACACTTATTCCAAAATTGACCACATAGTTGGAAGTAAAGCACTCCTCAGCAAACGTAAAAGAACAGAAATCATAACAAACTGTCTCTCAGACCACAGTGCAATCAAACTACAAGTTAAGATTAAGAAACTCACTCAAAACCGCTCAACTACATGGAAACTGAACAACCTGCTCCTGAATGACTACTGGGTACATAACAAAATGAAGGCAGAAATAAAGATGTTCTTTGAAACCAATGAGAACAAAGACACAATATACCAGAATCTCTGGGACACATTAAAAGCAGTGTGTAGAGGGAAATTTATAGCACTAAATGCCCACAAGAGAAAGCAGGAAAGATCTAAAATGGACACCCTAACATCACAATTAAAAGAACTAGAGAAGCAAGAACAAACACATTCAAAAGCTAGCAGAAGGCAAGAAATAACTAAGATCAGGGCAGAACTAAAGGAGATAGAGACACAAAAAACCCTTCAAAAAAATCAATGAATCCAGGAGCTGGTTTTTTGAAAAGATCAACAAAAATTGATAGACAGCTAGCAAGGCTAATAAACAAGAAAAGAGAGAAGAATCAAACGGACGCAATAAAAAATGATAAAGGGGATATCACCACTGATCCCACAGAAATACAAACTACCATCAGAGAATACTGTAAACACCTCTACACAAATAAACTAGAAAATCTAGAAGAAATGGATAAATTCCTGGACACATACACCTTCCCAAGACTAAACCAGGAAGAAGTTGAATCCCTGAGTAGACCAATAACAGGCTCTGAAATTTAGGCAATAATTAATAACCTACCAACGAAAAAAAGTACAGGACCAGATGGATTCACAGCCAAATTCTACCAGAGGTATAAGGAGGAGCTGGTACCATTCCTTCTGAAACTATTCCAATCAATAGAAAAAAAGGGAATCCTCCTTAACTCATTTTATGAGGCCAGCATCATCCTGATACCAAAGCCTGGCAGAGACACAACAAAAAAAGAGAATTTTAGACCAATATCCCTGATGAACATCAATGCAAAAATTCTCAATAAAATACTAGCAAACAGAATCCAGCAGCACATCAAAAAGCTTATCCACCATGATCAAGTGGGCTTCATCCCTGGGATGCAAGGCTGGTTCAATATACACAAATCAATAAACATAATCCAGCATATAAACAGAACCAAAGACAAAAACCACATGATTATCTCAATAGATGCAGAAAAGGCCTTTGACAAAATTCAACAGTGCTTCATGCTAAAAACTCTCAATAAATTCGGTATTGATGGGACGTATCTCAAAATAATAAGAGCTATTTATGACAAACCCACAGCCAATATCATACTGAATGGGCAAAAACTGGAAGCATTCCCTTTGAAAACTGGCACAAGACAGGGATGCTCTCTCTCACCACTCCTATTCAACATAGTGTTGGAAGTTCTGGCCAGGGCAATCAGGCAGGAGAAAGAAATAAAGGGTATTCAATTAGGAAAAGAGGAAGTCAAATTGTCCCTGTTTGCAGATGACATGATTGTATATTTAGAAAGCCCCATTGTCTCAGCCCAAAATCTCCTTAAGCTGATAAGCAACTTGAGCAAAGTTTCAGGATACAAAATCAATGTGCAAAAATCACAGGCACTCATATACACCAATAACAGACAGAGAGCCAAATCATGAGTGAACTCCCATTCACAATTGCTTCAAACAGAATAAAATAGCTAGGAATCCAACTTACAAAGGATGTGAAGGACCTCTTCAAGAAGTACAAACCACTGCTCAATGAAATAAAAGAGGACACAAACAAATGGAAGAACATTTCATGCTCATGAATAGGAAGAATCAATATCATGAAAATGGCCATACTGCCCAAGGTAATTTATAGATTCAATGCCATCTCCATTAAGCTACCAATGACTTTCTTTCACAGAATTGGAAAAAAACTACTTTAAAGTTCACATGGAACCAAAAAAGAGCCCGCTTTGCCAAGTCAATCCTAAGCCAAAAGAACAAAGCTGGAGGCATCACGCTGCCTGACTTCAAACTATACTACAAGGCTACAGTAACCAAAACAGCATGATACTGGTACCAAAACAGAGAGATAGGCCAATGGAACAGAACAGAGCCCTCAGAAATAATACCACACATCTACAGCCATCTGATCTTTGACAAACCTGACAAAAACAAGAAATGGGGAAAGGGTTCACTATTTAATAAATAGTACTGGGAAAACTGGCTAGCCATATGTAGAAAGCTGAAAATGGATTCCTTCCTTATACCTTATACAAAAATTAATTCAAGATGGATTAAATCCTTAAATGTTAGACCTAAACCCATAAAAATCCTAGAAGAAAACCTAGGCAATACCATTCAGGACATAGGCATGGGCAAGGACTTCATGTCTAAAATACCAAAAGCAATAGCAACAAAAGCCAAAACTGACAAATGGCATCTAATTAAACTAAAGAGCTTCTACACAGCAAAAGAAAGTACCATCAGAGTGAACAGGCAACCTACAGAATGGGAGGAAATTTCTGCAATCTACCCATCTGACAAAGGGCTAATATCCAGAATCTACAAAGAACTCAAACAAATTTGCAAGAAAAAACAAACAACCCCATCAAAAAGTGGGCAAAGGATATGAACAGACACTTCTCAAAAGAAGACATTTATGCAGCCAACGGACACATGAAAAAATGCTCATCACCATTGGTCATCAGAGAAATGCAAATCAAAACTACAATGAGAAACCATCTCACACCAGTTAGAATGGCAATCATTAAAAAAATCAGGAAACAACAGGTGCTGGAGAGGATGTGGGGAAATAGGAACACTTTTATACTGTTGGTGGGACTGTAAACTAGTTCAACCATTGTGGAAGACAGTGTGGCGATTCCTCGAGGATCTAGAACTAGAAAAATACCATTTGACCCAGCCATCCCATTACTGGGTATATACCCAAAGGATCATAAATCATGCTGCTATAAAGACACATGCACACGTATGTTTATTGCGGCACTATTCACAATAGCAAAGACTTGGAATCAACCCAAATGTCCATCACTGATAGGCTGGATTAAGAAAATGTGGCCCATATACACCATGGAATACTATGTAGCCATAAAAAAGGATGAGTTCATGTCCTTTGTAGGGACATGGATGAAGCTGGAAACCATCATTCTCAGCAAACTATCACAAAGACAAAAAACCAAACACCGCATGTTCTCACTCATAGGTGGGAATTGAACAACATGAACACTTAGTCACAGAAAGAGGAACATCACACACCGGGGCCTGTCGTGGGGTGGGGGAAGGGGAGAGGTATAGCACTAGGAGATATACCTAATGTAAATGACAAGTTAATGGGTGCAGCACACAACATGGCACATGCATACATATGTAACAAACCTGCATGTTGTGCACATGTACCCTAGAACTTAAAGCATAATAAAATAATAATAAAAGCAGTGGCTGAGAAAGCTGCTCATGTTAAGTCCATTCCAACAGTCCTGTCTCCTGAGCCTTTAGACTCCTTTCTCTACATTATTGATTTTAGGGTTTTGCTACTTGAATAGGATCCATGAATTAGACCTTGTTTGAAATACATAACCCCAAGCTCACCTAGTCCTACAGAATCAGAATCTGCATTTGAACAAGATCATCAGGTGATTCTTCTGCATGTTAAATTTTGAGAAACGCTGCTGTAGGTCATTGTTGAATCCAGGCTCCAGTTAAGTATCACTTCATAGTTGTCTGAGTCAATACATTAAACCAAGAGTCCCAGGTGACTACTCCAATATTAATTAATTCTGCCTGATCTAATCTTTAATTCCGTCATCCTGGGTCCCACTCCTTCAAAATTTACTCCCATACATTCTTCCTAAAGGGAAACAAACACATTAAAATATGACCTGGCTGGGAGAAAGCTAGGGGCCGAGTCACCCATAGGGTATGCAAGGTGCTGGGCAAACATATTTTGTCTACATAAACAATTCCATTTAAAAATATATTGTGAAATTCATGGGCACATGTGAGTTGAAATAATTTCTAATATATGCATAACTCTTTGGAACCTGTTTCTATTGAAACAACATAGATTTCCCTGCCTCTGCAGTTCCCTAAAACCATTTATCAGTTAACGCGGGTTGCACCATTACTCAGGGCATTGCATCATTCATCACACTGCCCATGAATACTGGCTTCCAATGACTCTCAAAGTTGCAATTATGGGCCGGGCACAGCGGCTCACGCCTGTAATCCCAGCACTTTGGGAGGCCGAGACGGGCGGATCATGAGGTCAGGAGATGGAGATCATCCTGGCTAACATGGTGAAACCCCGTCTCGACTAAAAAACAATACAAAAAATACAAAAAATTAGCCGGGCATGGTGGCGGACGCCTGTAGTCCCAGCTACTCGGGAGGCTGAGGCAGGAGAATGGCGTGAACTCGGGAGGCAGAGCTTGAAGTGAGCCAAGATCTTGCCACTGCACTCCAGCCTGGGCGACAGAGAAAGACTCAGTTTCAAAAAAGAAAAAAAAAACATTGCAGTTGTGTATCATTCGTGATGACCAAAAATGCAAGCTCATCCAGTGTTTGCAAGATGTGAATGGTAACTTGTTTTCTGGTCGTGTTAAGCTTACCATTCAGAATTTAACAGTGTAAACGTAGAACAGGGCTTCTTTCAATCATGTCTTAAACTCTTTATGGCACAATCACTCAGCCTGAATGTGGTCTCATTCAATGTTGAGAGCACCTCTGCCCTCAACACAGCATCACTGGGAGGGAGAACAGGTTCAAAAGACCTATGGGAAGAGTGAGAAGGGGGGCCCTGTTTGTGCATGAAATATCTGTTCCTCCCTTAGCATTTTTTAATACTGACCTGAAGAACAAAATGACACATTTTCCAGGATGGTTATAGAAACCTCAGCTTAATTCCTGATCTGAAACTGCATCATCCCTGCAGACTCCCTCCCCACAAGCCCTGCCCTGGCCCACCCACAAGCTGCACTTCAACTTCAGTGTTTATGGCTCTAGCTGTCAGGGTCTTTACTTATCTGTACTATCTAAAGCCTTCTTTGTTGTTTTCTTCTGAACTCAACTGTTTTTAACGTTTTTACTGTATGTTATCTAGAATTTCTAGGCAATTGTCATGGGAGAGGTATATTGTCTCAACCTACCAGATTTCCAAAACCAGAAGTCCTCACTATCTTTCTATTTCAAATAAATTCAATTTAATTCATCTCAATTTATCATGCATATATCAAGATCCTAAAATGCATCAATTCATTGCTAGACACTGGAGATCAAGAGCTAAGACTCAGTTCCTGCTTTTAAGAAATGTGCAGTCTGGTGGAAAAGGCAAGCATATTTTAAAATTATAACACAATTTGGTAAGTTCATGTCCATTTCACAGAATAAGCAGTGGGAGGGACAGACTGAAAGGAGACATGGCAAGAGGCCAGAGGCCTGTATTATATAGTGATTATTTGACTACGACATTACAGGGTCTGTAATAGTGTTTCTATTATTACAGGGAATTCTTTCCTGACGTTTCTCGAGAAATTTATATGTTTTTCTAAGTCCCAAATTTTAGAAAAATCAGTCAAGAAATCAGAAAAATGGAAGTATTATAATTCTCCTGTGAGAATTAGAGCTTAACAATTAACAAAGAGACATTACTGGCTCAAAGGAACCCAATGACATCAAGCCAGAAGTAAAAATAGGCACCCTGAGCCACAGAGACAAGTATTAAGGTTGACATATCTGGAAACCAGGCAGAGGCATGTGAGAGAGAAGCAGCCACAGCCTAATAGTGTGGTCATGGAGTCAGTGTGTTGGTAGCCCTGTCTGCTGGTAATCAGTCACTCCTGCAAATAAAGTAAATATTAATAAGATTATACATACAGTAAATGTTATGTAAGTCCTATAAGTAGTGTTTCAAGAAATACAAGTTTTGGAAGCAAAATAAATCCCTAAATGGACAATTTTGTCATGCAAATCCATGGGAGTGATGGTAACCTTGTTAGAGGATATGAATGTCGTGTTATTTGAGTGTTGCCTGAATTGTTGGTGTTTTCTAGTATTTAAATATTTGCTATTCACTGAAGTTCTTTTCAAGTATGTTGACCCCCCAACAAAACTATGAAGAGAATAAATTAATGTTGTTATATAATCGGTACGAAATCAGAAACTGATCTAAAATCTGAATTAACAAAAATAGTATATTTTTCAACGGCAAATGAAAACCAGAACAAGTAGGTAAAATATTTTCATTGCTAAAAAAGGAAATGAACATATTTGAAGCAACATGTTCCCCGACTTCCAATTTGAAGACGCTTTTGAACACATCTTTAACCAATCAATTCAATAAATGTAACACAAGATGAAAGATATTTTTCTACATTTGGAATATTTGTCCTAATATTGTCCAAAACTATTTGACAATGATATTCATGCCTATGTGTCTTATAATTTTATTTTAAGGATAATTTAAAAATTTTTTAATATCTGTTGTGTTATCACTCAATGTGCTGATAATCTTTACTTGGCATTGATTTTGTGTTTATTTTCTCTTCTAATGTTTTCTATTCTCAAATGTGTATATTAGTTACAGGCCACTTTTACATGTTATTGAAATATATAATTGTGTCACAATGTTTCGGTTCATAGTAATAGTAGCAAAGCATTTATTATTATCTCTTTTCCTTTCTTTACAGAAAGCCTCTCAAATTTTTAGTATAACCCTGTTATAGAAAAACTCTTCATTATTTATGATTATGACCAATTTTTATTATTTTAAAAACACATAAGTAATATGTTGCCCTAAATATAGAGTAACTTATGAGCATGCAAATTACTGGGCATTCCATTTTCTCATTTCTGTGTCACAAAAATTAATATCCATCAGGAATTTGGAAGCAGTGACCAGTACTAAGACAACCACAGTGGAAATGAAGAGGGAAGAAAAAACTAAAGAGGTATTTAAGAGGTAGGATCGCCAGGATTTAGTGGCTGATGAGATGTGAGGAATAGGAGAGAAAGAGGAATCTAGACTAGCTTCTAAGCATCTGGTTTTGTTGATTTGGTTAGTACAGGTTTCAGGAAAAAAGGCAGGGGGTGGTAGTAATAGTAGTAGTAGTAGTCATGTTGCTCTTTTGAAATCCATTCTTGATCCTACAGCCAGAGGGGTGGTAGTGAGGGGCCTTAGCTCAGCAGAGGCTGATACAGCACATAAAGTTTAAGGAACCCGGGTTACTTGGCCAGGGATGTCCTTGGGTGTTTGGAGCTCAGCACAGGGGTTTGTTCAGCAGTGGGAGGCTTGACATTCATCCACAAATGACAGGAGTTACAATCACAGGCATGTCAGTATTTGTTTCCAACTATTTCAGACTTGTTTAACAGATCTCAAGTATAACAGAAGAGGTGGGTGTTTAGGAGCAATATGGGATAATTATTTTACAGCTTTCTCAGCCTTACCCATTATCTTAGTCATTTTGGCAAACAAAACGTGACAGCTGGTTGTGGCTTTTACCCTCTAGAACTTCCACAGTTACAGATTTATATATACTGTAAAAAGTAAAGGAGAAATGCCTTCCAGTTTTACTTTAGATTGAAACCAAAATTTTACTGAGAGGGAAATCATCTTCTTTCCCCACTCCCTTTTCCTTTAGTTACAACAACATTTACACACAGAGGGAAAAATTATGAAAACAAGTTAAATCAAGTAGAAAAAATACAGTACAGGTATGACAAGAGATAAAGAGAGCCCAGCAGAACCACTGTGTCACAATAATACAAAAGAGTCAACTTGTGTGACACAAGGACCTCATCCTAACGATTTTTTAAAACTTGAGCCTTCATGACCTGTTCTGGTTCATACACTACAGAGCTTAGAGGTAAAGACGAAAGCTGTAGAGTCAACTGAATTGAGGTTTGAATCCCAACTCCACGGTTCCGGGCTATGTGACCTTAGGTGAGCTATGCAAACCCTCTAAGCTTCAGTTTCCACATATGTGAAATGAGTCATCCTTGACTTCTCCCATTCTCTAACCTCTCTGCCAGTCATCAACTAAACATTTCTTGTATCTGCTAACTTCTCTCCATCCCCACTGCCATGCCCAACTTATGGACATCTCGTATGTGGACTGTTACAACAGGCTCTAGTTGTTCTCCCCACATCCATGTTGCCCTCTTGAAATCCATTCTTGATCCTACAGCCAGAGGCATCATTTGAAATCATAAACCTGATCGTATCATGCAGTTACTTAAAACCCTACTCCCATTGCCTTCGGAGTTTACCACCACTACCACCTGACAAAGGGGTGCCTACCAAAACAGTCTCTGAGCTCCCTCTTCAACCTCCATCTCCTCTACCCCATGCATTTTGGCCATTAACTTCCTTTCATCCTTCAAGTCTCAGTTTAGAAGCCACTTTCTCAGGAAGTCTTTTTTCCTCCCCATCCCACCCCTTCTTGCCTCTGGATGTTTCTACAACCTAATGTACTTCTCTCATCATGACACGCATCACAGTCAATGACAGTTGGCTATGCACTTGTCCATATTCCCAAGTAGACCATAAGCACCTTAAGAGCAGTTACACGTTTATCTTGTTCTTGTTGCATCCTCCACCATTTAGCACAGTACTTGGGGTAGAGTAAGTGTTCAAAAATATTTGTTGCATAAATAAATAAGTGAATCAAACTTCTAATTTCCTGTTTCTAGCTGGGGTGTGTTCTTCCATCCTGGCCTTACTTCCTGCTTGCTGTGCTCACTTCATGCTGGGTACTGATCATGTGATACCAAATCTAGATTCCTAGTTGTTATATATATATCATATATATTTACAGATTAAATATAATATCTACATAATAAATTATAATTAAACATAATATTTAATATGTTTGATTGTTCTATAATTGATTATTTGAATGAATTTTATTTCTTCATTATTCCATTTGATCAGCCTTTAACCATCTTATTTTTATAGTAACAATAGCCCACTGGCAGTTTATTTTAATCTATGATTTATGCATTCTGCTTTTTTAAATTTTATTAATTTTTTAATAATTACTTCTTGTATCAGTCACATTTTTATCAGGAAAATAGAAGCCACTCTGTGTCTTCTAAATATTAATAGCTTTAAGACAAGGAAGTGAAGCTTCTGCAACCGTCGGGGAAGTGAAGGTCAAGGAGGCCATTGCTAACCCTCGGCTTGGAGCACTGAAGCACGTGATTCCCAAGAGCTTGCCTGGAAAACTGCAAAACTTATGAGCCTAGAGACTCTCTAGACATCTATTTCCTCTCGTAGCACAAAAGACAATTCTCCAAAAGTTCACCTGAAAGCTGCTTTGAACCTTACATCTCTCCATGTGTGTGCCTACAACTGCCAGTGGAGAATACTGGCCTTGCCTTCCTCCTTCCTCATATGAGTGCCTCTTCCTGGATGGTCTCTCCTGGAACCTCACAGAGAAGAGAATTCTGCAAATTACAACTACAGTCCTGATTTCTTTTCCACGAAGCAGGGAGGCATTAGAAGGGGTGGCAAGGATGTTCAGTTGACAACAACTAGCTCCGCACACTTGTTCTATGCTCACTGAAAACAGTTATGTTAATGACATTGATGACAATAAGCTTAATAAATATTTTGCTTGTTCACTGGGTACCAATGCCCACTTTCCTGTAAAATAACAAAAACTAAATGGTAATGCACATTCAGTGTGGTACATACAATGAACGTTATGACTGATGCTGAGCTGTTTGCATTACTGTTTAATGACTCTTAAGTGGATAGATGAGTCACATCCTTGTGTCCTACACACAACCCATTAAAAGCAACAGGCCTCTGCAGACCTGGGAAAAAACAGGGCAGTCTTGCACTCTTAGATTTCATTCCTGGCAAAGGTGCTACAAGTCAAAATGATGTAAGCTGAATCAGATTTTCCAGTAGAAACTAAGCCACATTCATTACCAACAGCTTAAAGACCAACCTCTTTATAGAAAATGACCACGATGTCACAATTAGCTAAATGCAAATGGTGTATCTGTACACAAGTCAATGTAAGCCTTTACAAAACATATAGACACCCAACAGGGCAATATAGAAGGCAACCACTGGCTTGTAATCACTATTTAAAATGCTGGTATCTTTTAATGATTTTTGTTATATTTACCACAATGAATAGCATTTGTTCAGGGACTCTTTGGGCACATTCTGAGAGTAATCTTTAAAGAGATCTGTGAGGAAACTTAGGGATGTGTGATATGTTTTGAGAAATAAATCCAGGGACGTGTGCTTCTTAGTGTCCATCTGCTTATAGTCCCCAAATGTACAAAGCAACAAATAATTGGCCATTGGGCATTTGAATTCTGTGTTTTGCTTTCTGAACTACTGGCACATAAGTACTATCTACTTACTACCTTATACCTAAAAGTTGCTTTTTAAATGCACAACTTAACCCCCATTTTCACTGAAATTTCTGACATTTTATCCCCTATCACACTGTTACAAAGTGTCAGGAGCTCTCAGTTCCTAGCCTAGAACAGAAGCCAGGTCCACTAATATGTATCAGTGGGTCTGGCTGATTAGATTGATTACACAAGTTGATTTGATTCTGAGTCCAAAAGTAATCCTTTTGCAGCCGTAGTAGAATTGAATCCTCTAATGGAAAAATGTTACTTTCCATTAAAAAAAAAAAAAAAAGACTCTGAAAGAGTGACTAGTTAGAATACTTGTTAAGTTAAAAGTAGTTTCTTTTCCCGCATAAGTGTACTGGAACGTAGAGATCCAAATTCATAGTCTTCTCCAAAAGTCATTATTTTGCTCTAAACCTTTCTGGGATTTCTGTTTGTGAACTGCCTTTTAAATCATCATAATCCAGGTGATCCATGTTCATCACTTTTACATTCACAAGACATTTTTCATTTGTCTATGGCCTTTTTTTACTTCCTCAGTCTCTCTCTTCTCTCCTCCACGTAATCTTCCAAAACTCAGATCTTTCTTCTCTGTTACCTTCATGCTGGAGCCAGACCGGAGGCATTCTTAAGTCCTAGGAGTGGGTACCGCTGCAGGGATAGTGGAGCCCAACCGAGGCTACCTGGGCAGGAAGGAGCACATAATCAGGAAGCAAACTCCAGGCCACGTATAAAAAGCATCGCACTCAGAGGATGTCTGTGTTCCCAAAGTCACGGACCAGGCAAGTTTGACCAAGTCTCTGGGAACATCCGTGTTCCCATCTGTGAAATGAGGAGTGGGAGGAGTTAACCTTCTTCTCTGACAGTGTCAGAGAAGTGCTGTATGGTGTGTATTGTTTGCTTGCTCAAAGAATACAGTAGATATAACTTACTAAACCACTAAAATGGAAATAGTTGCCAGAGGCCGCTGCAAATTTAGATAGAGCAAATTTAACATGTTCGTTTAAATTCTAATACCATATGCAAAGGTGAAGAGATTGGGTGTAATTGGATGCATCCTAGGAAGTGGAATTTCCAGAGACATCTGAATAATGAGAGAAAGAGAGTGAACTTGGCAGTTCAGGTGGCCAAGTATTGTACGGTTCTGGAAAACGCTGGTTCTCGTTATGTGAGCTCTTCCCATCTGCCTTTGACTTCACCCTGCACCACCTGCCTCCTCCCAAATGCTGTGCTACTCCCTGTTGACCTCCTGGGATTCTCTCCTAACCAACTGGCTACAGATAGTGATTTTTCCTGCTGAGAGCATAGACAGGATCTAAACCCACAACCCTTGCCCCACCCCAAGTACACTAAAAACCTAAGGCCAAGATGTAATCTCAATATTTGATTCAATTCTCTTGAAAGCTGCCCAGGATTTCCCATTATCAATGTATGCTGTTTGATTTAGATTATATGCTCTTAGAGGGAACGGACCACATTTTGTGTATTTCGTCTGATTTGGCTCTGAATTTCTGCATTTAGCAGGTAATCTCTGCATTAACTCTCGAGGGAAAAGATGGCCTCAGGCTTAATAAAAGTTGATCCCAGTTCATATCATATTCCAAAATTACAGTGGACAGATGATCTCCACAGCCGCTCCTGCTGTCATATACTCTGTAAGTGTAAGGAGGACCAAGGTCACCTGTGGATGGGTGGGTGGAGCTGCCTGCCCAGGGCTGTGGTCCAGGCTCCTCTGTTGGAGCTATTCTTCATGGTTTTCCTCACAAGAAACAAGGCGTCCGCCTGTACTGGTGTGGGTCTTCCTTCCCAGCTTTGGCGGTGCTTTGGAGATTCTTCAAAAAGGGATGAACCCAATCACCTCTCCTGTCTGAGAAGCTGAGGTTGAAGCCAACTCCCTTGCAGGTAGAAAAGAGGCCAATGGGAGAGGGTCCCTATTCTGCAATTGGAGAACAGGAGCCCAGGGAGATACACAAGGACTCACTCTGGAATTACGGTAACAAGACAGGAGAGTTGAAAATAACATGAAGTAATAAGCCCCGTCACCTAACCTGCTGGGGATGGATGGGCGAGTAGATGATGGAGCTAGCAGGAGACCTTTGTCATTTAGGCCAACCCCTTCATTTTATAGGAAACTGGAATCCAGAGACAAGCAGTGACATGCTGTCTTATGCTACTGGGAATCTCAATGTTTGAACTCCATGTGATGTTTTGTGCTTCTGCTAGAAATACAGTTAGGTTAATTCTTAAACAACAACTTTCCTTCTAGAACCCTAGAGAGCCAAGGAACTGTAGGGCCACTATTACCTACCCCACAGCCGTCAGTACCAGTCTCACATCCAAAGTCCCAAGAAATTAAGTAAGCAAATAAACACATAAGTACATTTCAGCTAAACAGATAATCACAAGGTATATATTTTAAATTCCCAGGCTGATGAGGTCATTAAATAATCTAAAAGGAAGAAACTAAGCCAAAACAAATGCTATAAAATACAACTGGAATAACTGACTGACTATAAGAAAGATAAAAGAATCCCAGATTTCATATCCATAAAACCCTGATGAGTATCTCATTGATGTAAACAAAGTATATGTGTGTGCATGTGTAGACAGACAGATAAGACAGAAAGATAGATAGATAGATAGATAGATAGATAGATAGATAGATCCTCTTCTACAGATGTTTTGAGTCACCACTATAAAGAATACATGTGGCACTCCAATATCCTAGGGAAGTGGGCTATGGTTGCATTCACTGGGCAGACTGTCTGAGAAAATATTGTAGTAACTGAGGTTCTTGTGCTGTTGGGGCTAAGCTATAAAAATTAGACTCTCCTACTTCATACCATTAAACATCACAACACCTAGTATTGACAGAAGCCCCCTAAAGCTGGGTGACAGAGAGCAGGAGTTATTATGAAACTCCCCCCAGTGATGTCAAGACTTCTTCCTGGAAGAAGACAGTGACTGATGTGGCTCTTCATCTGAGTCATCTAATGGTGTATGTACAGAAGCTGTTTCTCTTTGTCCTGCCTCTTAGGAGGGCATGCTGCCCACTGGAAACTGACTCCAGGCAGTGTGAGGAGTAAGGCCAGCTCATATTGTTTATAGGCACTTTACAACCTCGGTCATCTCCGAGTGATTTATAGTGTTTGGTTTCTTCCTGGGACAGAGGAGTGCTCTGTAAATCAAGCCCTTCTCAGTTCGTCAGCCCTCTGTCAATGTTTGCTGAGTCCTCAAGTCAAAGGCAAGTCGGAACAGTGTGGAGACTTTGGCGAAGGGCTTGTTCCCCGGTGTTCAACCTCTCCATTTTGATGAAACAATTCTAGGGTGAGGTTGGCCCTAGGAATTACTCCTCTGACTCATATTCCCTTTCCTCTTCTCACACACTCAGAATGCACCACTCTGAGCACCTCATAGCCCTGAGCAGAGAGAGGCCAGGGTTGGGGCAAAGCCCTACTGGGGCCCACTCCCAAGACTGAGAAGACAAACAGGGAGGCGTCTCTCCCAAACTAATTTCTTTCATCACCCAAAGCTATTTAGGGACACCATTGCCACACACTTCATGAAGACACCTCAAACTGGTTCTAGCTCTCAGAAGTGGGAATAGAGACCTACTTAAGATCTATGAACAAAGACTAGAGAATTAAGCCAAGCAAAGAGATAGGTAGTAGGTTTGGTATCTGCCCTTCCTGTTGGGAAGAGGAGTAAGGGGCCACTGCATCTTTAGAGACCTGAGCTTATGACAGACACAGATCCTGGCCCTGAAAAGCAGTTGGACTGTTTGTGGGCATCATGTTCCATGCTTCATCTTTCATCATCTGATTCAGCAGACATTAACTCTGTTGGCTCTTAGGGTGCAAATGATGAAGACACAACACCAACCTTCAAGCAACCCACAGTTTAGAAGGGGAAGCAGACACCTAAACAGTTTCCATATAATCAGTAGATGTTAAGGCAGACTTATGCATAGAGTGCTGTTTTTCTTTTCCCAAGGACACAGGTGGTAACACACATACACATACTCTAGAACATAAAAGCTCAGTATTGTTATATGTCTCCACTCATTATTGGAGTTACAGGAATATTTCAGGTGGAGCAAGAGAAGCTCTACCAGCACTGAGAATTGAGAGTCTGCACAAGGGCTTCCTGTGTTCTACCACCTTCTCGAAGGTGCTCCCACTCTCAACATTCCGCAAGCACTAGCTCACTCTGTCTGAAACAAAAAAAGTGAGTATACAAAGGCCTGTAAAACACATAACACATTGCCTCCTTAAGGGAGGTGTCCTGTGTCTCACACTCCGGAGAACAGAGAAGATGTGGTTGTCAGCTATCCAGAGATCTGACCTGAGCTGACCTTCTGTAACTCTGAGCAAGACTATGCCTTTCTATACCTGGCAATTATTTGAATAGAATAAAATGTTTGAATAGAAATGAGGTTTTATTGGAAAGTGAAGTTGGAGAGTATTAAAGTGATGATGACAAGTGGCATTTATTCACTAATTTATGCATTCATTATGTCTGTTCTTCACAATTATATTTGGATGTCTGCTGTGTGTTAATACATTTCTGCAAAAGTCACGTATGTGTAGGAGGTAAAGATGAATAAAATGTGCCTGACCTCAAAAAGTTACCCTCCGTGTGAGAAACTTGAGTTCATCAATTAACAAAAATTCAAAAAGGAATGACCCAAGTGCTCTAATAGAAATATATCAGGGTTCCAGCTTTTGGTTCTGTATATAACAAGCTTAAAAGTTGCCATTCTGCAGCAACAAGTAAAAATTTGAACAAACTAAAAAGCCAACAACTCTTCTTAGATCTATATGATAAATGAGGTCACAGGGCAAACTGTTCCTCTCAAAATTGGAGAGCTAGACAGGCAGATACAGAGACTCACAACTTAGCGGAGCAGAAACCCAGGAGCAAGCCTCTGTGAGATCCAGCACCTGGAGAGGAAACTGTGAATTGCTGGGGGCTGAGTATGGATAAGTTTAGGAGTTAAAAACACCAGGGAAAGCCAGTAACAGGGGTCGGGATTGGGGGCACACTTTTATGAGTTTTACCTCCAAGAGCTTGACCAGTTTCTCACAGTGAATATTGGGCGGGGGGGGGGGGGGGGGGGGGGGAAATCTCCTTGTGCTCCTGGCAGAAGGAAAGAGAGGAATCATTTTGAAATATGCCAGAGCACTCTGTTCTTTTTAACAAGATATGCACTCAGGAGAAACTATTTAACCAGAACCTAAACTGCAGGGGTTTTTTATCAGAGTCTTACTGACCTAGGGGAAGGAAAACACCCAGCTACAGCTAGCTCTAGCCTTCCCCGTCGGAGAAGAGAAACACCCAACTCAAGCACACCCCAGTCATTCCTTCCCATCTAAGGGGAGTCCAGAGGAGACTGAGAAATATTTGTGAAGTTCACAGTCCAGAGGCATAGGTTCCCTAAAAGACTAAGACCTAATCATAGACTATAGAATGTTTCCTCTACCCATATACCTTACCATAACATTACTAAAAAATTATTTACAGCAGTTTCTTTAACCCAGTATATCATGTCCAGCTATCAAGAAAAAATTACAAGGCAAAAGACACAGTTTGAAGAAACAGAGCTCCTGCCTCAGCTCCCTGAGTAACTGGGACTACAGGCATGTATCACCACGCCCAGCTGAGGCAGGAGGATTGCTCGAGCCCAGGAGGTCAAGGGTGCAGTCAGCCATGTTCTAACACACCACTGCACTCCAGCCTGGATGACAGAGTGAGGCCCTGTATCAAAAAGAAGATAAGAAAGAAAATGAGGAAGAAGAAAGAAGAGAGAAGAAAGAAAAGAAGAAGGAGAAGAGAGAAGAGGAGGAGGAGGAGGAGGGGAGGGGGGGGAGGAGGGAGAGGGGGAGGAGGAGGAGGAGGGGGAGGAGGACGACGACAACAACGACGATGGAAGAGGAGGAGGAGGAGGAAAAGAAAGAGGAGGGGAAGGAAGGAAGGAAAAAAGGAAGGAAGGGGAGAAGAAAAAGAAGAGGAAGAAAAGAGAAGAGAAAAGAGAAGAAGAAGGCGGGAGGAGGAGAGGGAGGAGGGGAGGAGGGAAGGAAGGAAGGAAGGAAGGAAGGAAGGAAGGAAGGAAGGAAGGAAGGA
>NC_045446.1:118696685-118697998 GCF_002776525.5 Piliocolobus tephrosceles
GGAAGGAAGGAAGGAAGGAAGGAAGGAAGGAAGGAAGGAAGGAAGGAGAAAAGGAACAAGATAAATATTTGAGCAATAGTTACTGATAATTTTCCCAAAATTGATATTAGATACCAAACCACAGATCCGTGAAGCTCATGAAACACCAAGCAGAATAACTGCAAAAACAAAAAACAAAAAAAAAAAAACTATGCCTAAGCATACCATATTCAAACTACAAAAAATAAATAAATAAATAAAATCAAAGAAAAGAAAAGAAAAACTCCTGAAAGAAGCCAGAGGGAAAAAACAACTTATCTATGGAGTAACAGAGGTAAGAATTAGATTTGACTTCTCCTCAGAAATAATGCAAGTAGGAAGAGAGTGGAGTGAAAGTTACTTAAAGTGGAGAGAGAGACAGAGAGAGAGAAGCCCCACCAACCTAGAATTCTGTGAAGGAGAAACAAAGACTTTCTCAGACAAATGTGAGAGAATTTGTTGCCAGTAGACCTGCCTTACGAGAAACGTTAAGAAGTTCTTTAGAGAGAAAGAAAATTATGTAGATCAGAAACTCAGAACTACATAAAGAGCATCAAACAAGGAATAAATGAAGGTAAAATAAACCCTTTTATTTTTCTTCCTCAATTGATTAAACAGATACATTTGTTCAAAACCACAATAGCAACAAAGTATTTGACTATGCATATTTGTGTGTGTGTGTGTGCACACGTGCACATGTGCTTATGTACACTTACATATAAATGAAATGAATGACAGCAATGATGCAAGGAACAGGGGGGAGAAATTAGAATTATGATTTTGTTATTATAAGGTACATTGTCCATTAAAAAACAGATTGTTAGAGTAGAAACAAGACCCAACTATATGCTGTCTATAAGAACCCCACTTTAAATAAAAAGACACATATAGAGTAAAAGTAAATGGATGCCAAAAGATGTACCATGCTAATCCTAATCAAAAGGAATTAGGAGTAGTTATGTTAATTTCAGACAGAACAGACTTCAAAGTAAGCAAAATTATCAGAGACAAGAGGAGCATTACACAATTACAAAGGTGGGTCAATTCTGCAAGAAGACATTACAATCCTTAACTTGTAGAGCACCAAAACAAGACAGCATCAAAATATGTGAGGCGAAAATTCATAGAACTACAAGAAGAAATAGGTAAATCCACTGTTATAGTTGAAGACTTCAACACCCCTCTATTAGAAATGGACAGATCATGTAGGCATGAAATCAGTAAGGACAGAGTTGAACTCAGTGACACCATCCATCAACTGGATACAACAGAAATCTACAGACTGCTTCACTGAA
>NC_045446.1:118698008-118748920 GCF_002776525.5 Piliocolobus tephrosceles
CAGAACATCCATCAACTGGATACAACGGAAATCTACAGACTGCTTCATTGAACAACAGCAGAACATCCATCAACTGGATACAACGGAAATCTATAGACTGCTTCATTGAACAACAGCAGAAGACAAATTTTTCTGAAGCTTTTCTGGAACGTTCATCAAGATAGATCACCTTCTGGGCCATAAAACAGACCTTAACAAATTTAAAAGCATAGAAATCATCAACTGTGTGCTCTCAGATCACAGTGGAATTAAATAAGAAATCGATAACAGACACTTGGAAAATCCCCAAATATATAAGGATTAAATAACAAACATGTAAATAACACATAGGTCAAAGAAGAAATATCGTGAGAAATTTAAATATATTTTCAATTTGTGTTTCAATGAAAATGAAAACACAACTTGTGAAAATTCATGAAATTCAGTGAAAGCAATTCTTAGTGAGAAATTTATCTACCTTCATAAACTAGAAAAATAAGAGCAAATTAAATCCAAAGTAAGCAGAAGACAAGACAATAAATTAGAGCAGAAATCAATGAAACTGAAAACAGGAAACCAATAGAGAAAAATCAATGAAACCAAAAGTTTATGTTTTTTCAAAGATCATAAAATTGATAAGCCCTTAACCAAGCTAACTGAGGAAAAAGAGGACATAATTACTAATAGTAGAAATGAAGAGAGCAGAATATAGGAATATTACAAATAACTATGACTGTGGACTTAATAACCTAGCTAAAACAGACCAATTCCTTGAAAGGCACCATCAGACAAAACAAACATGAGAAGAAATAGACAATCTGAATAGGCCTTCTCTATTTAAAAAATTGAATCAATAATTAATATCCTTTTTTTTTTTTTTTTTGGACGGAGTCTCAACTCTGTCGCCCAGGCTGGGCTGGAGTGCAGTGGTGCGATCTCGGCTCACTGCACGCTCTGCCTCCCAGGTTCACGCCATTCTCCTGCCTCAGCCTCCCGAGTAGCTGGGACTACAGGTGCCCACCATCATGCCCAGCTAATTTTTTGTATTTTTAGTAGAGATGGGGTTTCACCGTGTTAGCCAGGATGGTATCGATCTCTTGACCTGGTGATCCGACCGCCTCGGCCTCCCAAAGTGCTGGGATTAATTAATACCCTTTCAAAACGGAAAGCAAAAGGCCAGATGGTTCACCTGTCAATTCTACCAAACATTTAAGAAATTATCCCAATTTTCTGCAATCTCTTTCAGAGGACAGAAGTAGACTTATTTATGACTTATTTTATGAGGCCAGCATCACGCTAATACAAAACCAGACAAAGACGTTATAAGAAAAGAAAACTACAGGCCAGGAACATGAATATAGATGCAAAATTCCTCAAAAACAATTACAAACTGAATTCAAGATGTATAAAAAGTATACACCATGACAAAATGGGATTTATCCCAGGTATGCAAGACTGGTTCAACATTTAAAAATCTATTTATGTAATTCATCAAAGCAATTCACTGCAGAAAAAAATCACAAGATCATAACAATAGACACAGAAAAAAAATCTGACAAAATTTAATGCCAATTCATGATTTTAAAAAACTCTCAATAAACCAGAAATAGAGAGGAATCTCTCAACTTAACAAAGAATAAGCCACAAAATACCTATTGCTCATATACATACCGGTGAGAAACTTGAGACTCTGTCAAGAGAATGAAAAGCAAGCTGTAGACTTGGAAAAAATACTTACAAAAGACATATCTGATAAAGGACTTTTATCCAAAATATACAAAGAACTCTTAAAACTCAACAATAAGAAAACAAGCAATCCGATTTTAAAACGGACTAGAGACCTTAGCAGACACCTCATAAAATAAAATATACAGATGGCAAATAAGCATATGAAAAGATGCTCCACATGTTATCAGGGAAATGCAAATTAAAACAACAATGAGATACTACTACACACCCATCAGAACGGCCAAAATCCAGAATACTGACAACACCAAATGCTGGTGAGGACATGGAACAACAAGAACTCTCATTCATTGCTGGTGGGAATGTAAAATGGTACAGTCACTTTGGAAGACAGTTTGGAGGTTTCTTACAAAACTAAACATACTCTTACTATACAACTTAGCAGTCACACTCCTTGGTATTTACCCAAAGGACTTGAAAATATGTCATAGTAGTTTATTCCCAGTTCTCAAAACTTGGAAGCAACCAAGACGTCCTTCAGTAGGTGAATGGATAAACTGTGGAAAACAATGAATGTTATTCAGCACTAAAAAGAAGTGAGCTGTCAAGCCATGAAAAGACGTGAAGGGAACATAATGTATGCTACTAAGCGAAAGAAGCCAGCCAGCCTAGAAAGCCTACATAATGTATGATTTCAAGTATGACATTCTGGAAAAGGCAAAACTATGGAGACAGTAAAAAGATCAGTGGTTGCCAAGTATTAGGGTGGGAGGGAGTGACAAGTGGGTGGAGCACAGAGAATTTTTAGGGAAGAGAAAATATTCTGTATGATATTATAATAGTGGATATATGGCGTAATACAATGGTCCAAATTCAGAATGTGCCACATCAAGAGTGTACCCTAACATAAACCATGGACTTTGGGTGATAATGATGTGTCAGTGTACATTCATCGAAAGAAATGTGCCACTTTGGTAGGGGATGTTAGTAATAGAGGAGGCTGTGTATGTGTGGGCACAGTGGGTATATAGGACATCTCTGGGACTTCCTCTCAATTTTGCTGTTAATCTAAAACTGCTCTTTAAGAAAACAAAATAAAGACACTTAAAAATATGGAGAGAATTTCTTTTTTTATTTTTATTTTTATTATACTTTAAGTTCTAGGGTACAGGTGCACAACGTGCAGGTTTGTTACACAGGTATACATGTGCCATGTTGGTGTGCTGCACCCATTAACTAGACATTTACATTAGGTATATCTCCTAATGCTATCCCTCCCCCCTCCCCCACCCCACAACAGGCCCTGGTGTGTGATGTTCCCCACCCTGTGTCCAAGTGTTCTCATTGTTCATTTCCCACCTATGAGTGAAAACATGCAATGTTTGGTTTTCTGTCCTTGTGACAGTTTGCTCAGAATGATGGTTTCCAGCTTCATCCATGTCCCTGCAAAGGACATGAACCCATCTCTTTTATATGGCTGCATAGTATTCCACGGTGTATATGGGTCACATTTTCTTAATCCAGTCTATCATTGATGACATTTGGGTTGGTTCCAAGTCTTTGCTATTGTGAATAGTGCCGCAATAAACATACGTGTGCATGTGTCTTTATAGCATGATTTATAATCCTTTGAGTGCGTACCCAGTAATGGGATGGCTGGGTCAAATGGTATTTCTAGTTCTAGATGCTTGAGGAATCGCCACACTGTCTTCCACAATGGTTGAATTAGTTTACAGTCCCACAAACAGTGTAAAAGTGTTCTATTTCTCCACATCCTCTCCAGCACCTGTTGCTTCCTGACTTTTTAATGATCACCATTCTAACTGACATAAGATGGTATCTCATTGTGGTTTTAATTTGCATTTCTCTGATAGCCAATGATGATGAGCATTTTTTCATGTGTCTGTTGGCTGCATAAATGTCTTCTTTTGAGAAGTGTCTGTTCATATCCTTTGCCCACTTTTTCATGGGGTTGTTTGATTTTTTTTCTTGTAAATTTGTTTAAGTTCTTTGTAGATTCTGGATATTAGCCCTTTGTCAGATGGGTAGATTGTAAAAATTTTCTCCCATTCTGTAGGTTGCCTGTTCACTCTGATGGTAGTTTCTTTTGCTGTGCAGAAGCTCTTTAGTTTAATCAGATCCCATTTGTCAATTTTGGCTTTTGTTGCCATTGCTTTTGGTGTTTTAGTCATGAAATCCTTGCCCATGCCTATGTCCTGAATGGTACTGCCTATGTTGTATTCTAGGGTTTGTATGGTTTTAGGTCTAACATTTAAGTCTTTAATCCATCTTGAATTAATTTTTGAATAAGGTGTAAGGAAGGGATCCATTTTCAGCTTTCTACATATGGCTAGCCAGTTTTCCCAGCACCATTTATTAAATAGGGAATCCTTTTCCCATTTCCTGTTTTTGTGAGGTTTTCAAAGATCAGATGGTTGTAGATGTGTGGTATTATTTCTGAGGGCTCTGTTCTGTTTCATTGGTCTATATCTCTGTTTTGGTATCAGTACCATACTGTTTTGGTTACTGTAGCCTTGTAGTATAGTTTGAAGTCAGGTAGCGTGATGCCTAAAAATATGGAGAGAACTTCTAGCAACACAGCTGCCTATACTGACTTGGGCTTTTCCTCTTATTTCATCTACACAGAGAAATCCTAACTAAACAAAAGAACAAAGAAAAAACTCAAATTGGCCCAAGAGTTTTTGCAGCTGGCAAATAAGCCCCAGGGACTGTGGACTATTTTTTTACGTTTACACTGGCATAGGATAACTGGTCTTGGGCATACATAAGTTTGAAAACTAATTGAATTATCTTTATAAATCTCAGAGACACAATCAATGAGCTTCTTCCCAGTTCCTGGAAAGGGAACTTTGAAAACTCCAACCGTCAGGCTGGGTGCAGTGTCATGCCTGTAATCCCACCAACACTTTGGGAGGCCAAGGTGGGCGGATCACGAGGTCAGGAGATCAAGATCATCCTGGCTAATGGTAAAACCCCATCTCTACTAAAAATACAAACAAATTAGTTGGGCGTGGTGCCAGGCACCTGTAGTCCCAGCTACTCGGGAGGCTGAGGCAGGAGAACAGTGTGAGCCAAGATTGTGCCACTGCACTCTAGCCTGGGTGACAATATGTGGAAGTAGCAAGGAAGCTGATGGAATTGAAACAAAACAAACCCAAAAAAGTCATTTATGAGAAGTTAAAACTCCAGGCCTGTACCATGTGAAGGTGTAGAGTCTAGAAGAACGCTGTATACAGATACAGGAACCCCAAATCAAGGCAGCTGCTTAAACATACATCCTAAAACCATTGAAATTCTGTGCTCCAAAAGAAGAAACTGAAAAGTTACTTTGTAGAGGCACTTAAGTCAGAATACACAGAATTCCCCCAGGGGAAAAAAGTCAGGCTTAAAACAAGCTCACAACCAAAATTATAAACCACATAAAGACACAAACAACCATGGGGTGAGGGAGTATATATGGGTGTTAGGAAGATATAACAAACAGACTTCGCACCTCAAGCACTGAAGATAATTACACAATTTGAGAAGAGTTATGGACACATAAGCTGATTAAACAGATAAATGGAAGAATAGAAGCCACAATATCAATAGAAGAAAGTTTGGAAAAGTCAAAAGCAAATTTGATTTTAAAAACTACATAGGTCGGTCATGGTAGCTCATGCCTGTAATCCCAGCACTTTGGGAAGCCGAGAAGGGCAGATTGTCTGAGATCAGGAGTTCAAGGCCAGCTTGGCCAACGTGGCAAAACCCCATCTCTACTAAAAATTTAAAAAAATAAAAAATTAGCAGGGCGTGGTGGTGTGCACCTATAGTCCCAGCTACTTGAGAAGCTGAGGCAGGAGAATCGCTTGAACCCGAGAAGCGGAGGTTGTAGTGAGCCTAGATCACACTACTACACTCCAGCTTGGTCAACAGAGCAAGACTCCATCAAAAAAAAAAAAAAAAAAAAAAAACTACATAATACTTTTACAAGTGAAAAGCATTGTCATTGAAAATTTAAACCTCAACAGATAGGTAAAATAGCAGATCCAACCACCTAGAAAAAGAATGCATTACTATTTTGAAAAGTTGAGCATTCACATATTCTATGTCTCAGCAACTCCATTTCTT
Source organism: Piliocolobus tephrosceles (assembly GCF_002776525.5). Lineage (NCBI taxonomy): Eukaryota > Metazoa > Chordata > Mammalia > Primates > Cercopithecidae > Piliocolobus > Piliocolobus tephrosceles. The sequence goes on from NC_045446.1 coordinate 118,703,805, forward strand.
GGAACATAACCAAGATAAACCCAAGAAACATGAATAATAATGTTTGTAGTAGTGCTGTTCACAATAGCAGAAACCTGGAAACCACTCAAATGCTCATTGACAGAAGAGTGGATAAATTAACTGTGATACAGTCATGCAATTACACAATGAAACATTCTAATACAGTCTAAACAAATGAATTACAGCTACATGTAGCAATTGGGATGAACCTTGATAACATTATTGTGAATTTAAAAAAAAAAAAAAGACAATTTTCACCACTTTTAAAAGGTTACACATTTTTTTTTTTTTTTTTTTTTTTTTTTTTTTTTTTTTTTGCAGTTAAGGAATAATAAGCACAAGGTTCAGGAAGTGGTCACCTTGGATGAGAGGAAGCACTCGAACAAGGTCAGGAGGACACACATGGGTAGATATAAGTTATTGTTAGCACTCCAGTCCCTAATTTGTCTATGCTATTAGTGAATAGATACATACATGAACACATAAAAGAGGGTCATGCATGAACAAATGGCAAAAGTATATAATGAACCAAAGATTAACTTCAGTCTAATTCTGCATACCTGAGATTTTAAAATATCTGTAGTCGATCAGACACGGCTAAAGATGCTACCGGTGAACTATACAATAATTGAATTCGAAATTTCACATACAGAGATAAAGAGATTAAATAGAGATAAAGAGAGAAATAAAAGGATGGGAATACAAAAAAGCAGTTGATATATGGAGAACAGAATGAACAGGAGCAACACTGGACTAGGGCCTACCTAACGTTCTGGAGAGGCATACCAGAACATAAAACAGAGAGAAGGAAATATTTGAGGAGATTGTGGCTGAGAATTTTTCAGAATTGAAGAAAGAACTGATTCATGAAAAAAGACTATAAGAATAGAAATAAGGATCAGGCAAGATGACCAATGAGATGCAGCCAGGTGGAACAGCTGCCACCGAGGGGCTGAGATGACTGGCACACTCCCAACAGATTTTCAGAAGAAAGGCACTGAGAGTGGACAGAAGGAAGACACAGAAGCTGAGCTGAGGGGGGAGGAAGCTGGGAACTCTGCATGGGGCTACCATGCACCAGGACTCATTCCTAGCCCCCAACAACTTCAGGGGATCAAGTGAGTTGAACTGACAAGGAGCAACCCACTCTGGTCATGGGCCTCTGAAATCCTGACAGGAGAAGACCCCTCAATCACCACAAACACTTGAGTTGGCAGGGAGAGCTGCTTAGAGAAGTGGCAGGGGCAGCCCAGAGGGTTTGGTGCAGGAGCATCTGTAGTGGAGCATGGCCAGGGATGGCTATCCCCTTAGGCTCAACTTGCTCCCATAGGAGACTTTAGCCCTAGGGAAACTGTCGAACCTGAACTCTGCAGGGCAGTGTTGCCCATCAGATGGGGCCAGTCCAACCTGATCACCCCTTGGTCTGCTGGCCTTTCCCAGGGCCCAGACTGGCAGCACCTGCTTGTAGGTCAGCCTTGGGTTCCCTGGGGACTTCATCATAGTTTCTGTGCTGACGGACCACACCTGACTAGTGGAGAGCTCCAGTGCAGTGGCCCCCATGGCCATACATCAGCCCACCTGCTCCCTCTCCACACTGCAGCTTCCCCCTGGCTCACTGCAACCCCACACACTGCCTTGCAGGCATGTGTGTGTATGGGCAACTTTTGTTTTCCTTTAGCTACCAGCACACATGTGTGCATGCATCCTGCGCTGCCACTGCTGCTGCAGGGGTGCAGTCTGTCCCCCAACCCTGCCAACCACCATTGCAGTCTTTGACAGGCACAGAGCCAGCCAACCCTGCCCCCACCAGTGCACTATCCTTGGGCCAACACTGCCAAGGGAAATAAAGTAGTCATGGAGAACAGCAGCCCCTCCCTTGCCCTGAGCAACCACCTCTGCATGTGAGGCACATATAATGCACAAAGACTTGCACCTGCCAGTGCCCTGCTTCTATGCCAATACCACTACCAGTGTGACTCCACAAATGGACGCCATCAGAATCCCCCAGAAGACTTCCCAGCAGAAAGCCTACAAGCCAGAAGAAATTAGGAGCCAATATTCAACATTCTTAAAGAAAAAAATTTGAACCCAGAATTTTGTATCCAGCCAAACTAGGCTTCATAAGTGAAGAAGAAATCCATTTCAGACAAGGAAATGCTAAATGAATTTATTTTCACTAGACCTGCCTTACAATACCTTCTGAAGAAAGCAGTAAATATGGAAAGGAAAGACCATTACCAGCCACTAGAAAAACACACTTTACACAGAGCAGTGACACTATGAAGCAACCACATAAACAAGCCAACATAATAACCAGCTAACATCATGATGAGAGGATCAAATCCACACATATCAATACCAACTTTGAATGTAAATGGGCTAAGTGACCCAATTAAAAGGTACAGAGTGTCAAGCCAGATAAAGCACCAAGACCCATTGGTATGCTGTCTTCAAGAGACCCATCTCACAAGCAATGACACCCATAGGTTCAAAATAGAGATGGAAGAAAATCTACCAAGCAAATGGAAAACAGAAAAAAGCAAAAGTTGCAATCCTAATTTCAGAAAAACAGATTTTAAACCAACAAAGAAAAAAAAAAAAAAAAAGACAAAGAAGAGCATTACATAATAGTAAAGGGTTCAATTCAAAAAGAGCTAACTATCCAAATTATATATGCACCCAGCACAGTAGCACACAGATTCATAAAGCAAGTTCTTAGAGACCTCTGAAGAGACTTAGACCTCCACACAGTAATACTTTAACTTTAGACTTCAGACACAGTAAGACTTTAACATCCCACTGACAATATTACACAGATCATCAAGGCAGAAAATTAACAAAGATACTCAGGACCTAAACTCACCACTGGATCAAATGAACCTGATAGATATCTACAGAACTCTTCACCCCAAAACAACAGAATGTATGTTCTTCTCATCACCACATGGCGCATACTCTAAAATCCATCACATGATCACACAGAAAACACTCCTCAGCAAATGGAAAAAAAAAAAAAAAAAAAAACTGAAATAATAACAACCAATGTCTCAGACCACAGTACAATCAAATTAGACATCAAGACTAAGAAAATCACTCAAAACCATACAATTACATGGAAATTGAATAACCTGCTCCTGACTGACTTTTGGGTAAATCATGAAATTAAGGCAGAAATCAAGAATTTCTTTGAAACGAATGAAAACAAAGATACACATACCAGAAACTCCGGGACACACCTAAGGCAATGTTAAGAGGGAAACTACAGCACTAAATGCTCACATCAAAAAGCTAGAAAGAGCCCAAGTTAACAACCTAACATCACAACTAAAAGAACTAAAGAACCAAGAGAAAACCAACCCCAAAGCAGAGGACAACAAATAACTGAAATCAGAGCTGAACTGAAGGAGATTGAGACATGAAAAACCATTGAAAATATCAACTAGTTCAACCATTGTGGAAAACAGTATGGCGATTCCTCAAGGATCTAGCACTAGAAATACCATTTGACCCAGCCATCCCATTACTGGGTATATACCCAAATGATTATAAATCATGCTGCTATAAAGACACATGCACACGTATGTTTATTGTGGCACTATTCACAATAGCAAAGACTTGGAATCAACCCAAATGTCCATCAGTGACAGACTGGATTAAGAAAATGTGGCACATATATACCATGGCATACTATGCAGCCATAAAAAAGGATGAGTTTGTGTCCTTTGTAGGGACATGGATGCAGGTGGAAACCGTCATTCTCAGCAAACTATCGCAAGAACAGAAAACCAAACACCGCATGTTCTCACTCATAGGTGAGAATTGAACAATGAGATCACTTGGACTCAGGAAGGGGAACATCACACACTGGGGCCTATTGTGGGGAGGGGGGAGGAGGGAGGGATGGCATTAGGAGATATACCTAATGTAAATGATGAGTTACTGAGTGCAGCACACCAACATGGCACATGTATACACATGTAACAAACCTGCACATTGGGCACATGTACCCTAGAACTTAAAGTATAATAAATAAATTAATTAAATTAAAAAATAAAAAATAAAAAGATTGACAAACCTCAAGCTAGAGTGGTTAGGGGAAAAAACTCATCACAAATTACCAATATCAGGAATAAGAGAGGTACCTTCACCACAGATTCTTTAGATTTCAAAAATATAGTAACGGAATGTTAAGAATAACTTTTTGCCAATCAATTTACAATTTTAATTAATTAAGCAAATTTTTTGAAACAAATGAATTACTAAAACTCAAGAAGAAATGAAAAACATAAATATCTGTATATAAATAAGAAATTATTAATTTTTTTTTTGTAGAGAGGGTCTTGCTATGTTGCCCAAGCTGGTCTCAAACTCCTGGCCTCAAGTGATCCTCCTGCCTTGGCCTCCCAAAGCATTGGGCTTACAGGCATGAGCCATCACATCATGCTGAGAAATGAAATTTTTAATACAAAACTTTATCTCAAAGAAAACTGCAAATTCAGTGGAGGAAAGAGTACATCACAACTTCTTTGTGATGAAGATAACCCTGATGCCAAAACCAAAGATATTACAGGGATAGAAAACTAAAAGGCAATATCCTCCATAACCAGAGATGCAAAAATTCTTAACAAAAATTTAATAAAATCTAACAACATATAAAATGGATATGGTCATGTTGAGTTTAACCCAGGAATGCAAAATTAGGTTAACATTCAAACATCAGTCAATGTAATTTACCATATTGACAAGTAGATTTTTTAAAAAGCAACCATACAATTAATATATACAGGAAAAAAAATTACAAAATCTGACATCTATTCCTGATGGGTATGAGTCTATCTTGTGTTGATGGAACGTGGAACAAATGAGGAGAGAGTTGGAGATAAAATCAGAGAGATCGCAGGGGGCCATATCATACAGAATCTTGTAAATACTCTGCCTTTTTTTCTCTTAGTGACATGAATGACATTGGAGGGATATGAGGAGAGGAGTGACATTGATTTGATTTAGCTGTTAACCAGATTGCACTTTTTGATGTGTTGAGAATAGACTTGAGAGGTCAAGGACAGGAGCAGACGCTCCATTTGGGAGGCGATTGCAATGATGCATGCCATTTAACAGATGGTAGTGGTTTGGACAAGGAGTCACACTGGAAATGACAAGAAGTGGTAGGATTCGGGATTATATGTTTTCAATTTTGAAGAACTGAGTTGAATGTGACGCCTATAAGAAAAACAAGTCAAATATTTTTCCAATGTTTTTGTCCTCAGCAAATGAAAGGATGGTATTACCATTAACTCTGATGGTGAAGGCTACAAGAGCAGGAGGTTCAGGGGAGGAGAGGTACTGGAGATTGATATTGAACAGATTAAGTTTGAGATGTCTATTAGACAGTTACATATAAATATTTCGGTCTTTCTCCCTGGTTCCTGGCATGGAGCTCCTAAAACCCTTGAATCTCCTGAGCTCAGGACTCTTCTTTATCTCCCCCACATACCTCTTCATGGGGCTATCTGTATTTCAGCATAATCTTTATTAAATAATAAACCAGTAAATATAAGTAAGAATTTCCTTGAGTTCCATGAGCCATCTAGCAAATTATCGAACCTGAAGAGGGAATCCTGGGAAACCCAATTTTATAGCTAGTTGGTCAGAAATATAGGTGACAACCTGGGACTTGTGATTGGTATCTAAAGCAGAGGAACAGTCTTGTGGAATTTTGCCCTAACCTGTGGGATCTGCACTAACAGATCCCACAGGTTAGTGTCAGAATTGAACTGAATTGTAGGGCACCCAGTTGGTACTACTGGCAAATTGCTTGGGAAAATACCCACACATTTTGGTCACGGCAGTGTTCTGTGTTGTGTTAAGTGTGAGAGTAGAAAAAAGTTTTTTTCCTTTATATTGTGGATGTCTATTAGACAATCAAGCAGCAATATTGAGTAGGCAATCGGAAATACAAGTAATTATATGTGCATGATGCTAACATGACAATAGGGAATGAGATCCCACAGGAGGTAGTGTGGCTAGAGAAGTCTGAGGATGGAGTCTGTGGGCACCCAACACTTAAAGTTGGGGAGGAAGCTAACAACATATTGAAAGGATCAAATCAGCACATATTAACCTTGAAAATAAACAGGCTAAGTGCCCCACTTAAAAGGCACAGAGTAGCAAGCTGGGTAAAGAAGCAAGATACATCTGTATCAGGCTGAGGCTGGAGAACTGCTTGAACCCAGAAGGCGGAGGTTGAGGTGAGCTGAGATCGTGCTATTACACTCCAGCCTGGGCAACAAGAGCGAAACTCTGTCTCAAAAAAAAAAGAGAATACTCTTGACTTCTCCTTCTGCACTCATGCGGTAGTTTTCTACTATAGAGTTGCCTGGTCGTGGGGTGTGTGCACACTTTAAATACAAGAAAGCTAGGTGTCCAAAATGGCTGTACCAATTTACACTTCTACCAGCAGTGCAAGGGGGCTCCCATTTTTTCCCATCCTTGCCAGCACTAAATATTATGTGACTTCCTAATCTTTTCCAATCAGATGAGTGTAAAATATCATCTTATTTTTTTAAGTTTCCATTTTTCTGATTATTGGTAAAAGTAAGCATCTTTCCATGGATCTATTAACTAGTCATGATTTCTTTTTTGTGCATTGCCTACACGTATCTTTTTCCCAGATTAATCCTCGTTACTAAGAGTCATTGTAAATATATTCTCGTTTATCAGCCTTCTGTTCATGTCTCATGGCGTTCTTTCTTGAACAGAGATATTTCATTTTAATATGTTCATATAAATCAATTTCCCCCTTTATAGATTGTTTTGATGGTCCTTCCCTAGCCACAATGTCAAAAAGATATTCTTCCACTCAATTTCCTCTCACCATCTTTGGAGTTTGAGCTATTTATCCCATATAGACTCTTGATTTTCCTATATGATATAAAGTAGATTCAAATTAATCTTTTGCCATACAGAAAGCCAATTTTCCCAATACCATTAACCAACTGACATGTTATAATTTTTTGTTTGTTTTTTGTATTTTTTGAGATGGAGTCTCATTCTGTCACCCAGGCTGGAGTGCAGTGGTGTGATCTCTGCTCACTGCAACCTCCGCCTCCCAGGTTCAAGCAATTCTCCTGCTTCAGCCTCCCAAGTAGCTGGGACTATAGGCGCCTGCCACCACACCCAGATAATTTTTTGTATTTTTAGTAGAAATTGGGTTTCACCGTGTTAGCCAGGATGGTCTCGATCTCCTGATCTTGTGAGCTGCCCACCACGGCATCCCAAAGTGCTGGGATTACAGCATGAGCCACCATGCCCGGCCATTATAATGTTTTAAATGTTTGTTTTTTCAAAGAGACTATGGAGTTTTTAGAAAACAGTTTTTACTCATAAATGACTAAGGAAAGAGAGAAAGGGATGCCCCAAGCTGGGCAAAGATACAAATTAACAACAACAACAGAGAAATCCCAAAGACTAAAGAATACATCAAATTCACTAGTAAAAAAATAACAAAATTAAAGCAACAATAAAACATCACTCATTTCTCAAATTGGCAAAGATTTAAAGAATGCCTGGTGTTGGTGAGCAGATGAGAATGAGTATTCATAATCTATTGGTGGAAGACTAAATTGGTAAAAATATTTGAGAGAGTAATTTGGCAATATTTAATACCCTTGACTTGTGATTACATTCTTCTCAGTTCCTCTTGTATGAGTGTGACCTATGGAAATAGTCACGGCGATGTCCATGCCATTGTGGCATGGTTCCTGCAGTCAGGGATTGGTGAGGACAGAGGATATGCTGAACTTTGACATTTAAGGAAATCTCTATCAGGATGTGGGCTAATTGCAGATATAATAGAACAAAAACTTCAGTGACTACACATGACAAGTGAAAGATGCCTTGCAAAAATGGTTTGGAGAAGTCACTGTACAAATGGATGACTGTAGCCTCAAAAGCAATCCTAGAGGAGAGGGAATCTCATTTCCAGAGTTATCACATTATAAAGCTCAGAACATTCAGTCTGAACAAAAAACACTACAAAGCATACAAAAAAAAAAAAAAAAAGAAAGACAAATATGGGCCGGCGCGGTGGCTCACACCTGCAATCCCAATACTTTGGGAGGCCGAGGCAGGCGGATCACTTGAGGTCAGCAGTTCGAGACCAGCCTGGCCAAAATGGTAAAACCCCATCTCTACTAAAAATGCAAAAATTAGGCAGGCATGGTGGCACATTCCTGTAATTCCAGCTACCCGGGAGGTTGAGGCAGGAGAACTGCTTGAACCCAGGAGCTGGAGGTTGCAGTGGGCCTAGGTTGACCACTGCACTCCAGCCTGCTGGGCAATAGAGTAAGATTCTGTCTCAAAAAATATATGTTAAAAAAATTTTTAATATGGCTCATTCACTGGAAAAAAAAGAATTTGACAGAAACTATTCCTAAGAAAGCCCAGACACTAGAATTAGTAGTCAAAGATGTTAAAATCAACTCTCTTAAATATTCTCAGTAAGTGAAAGGAAACCATAGACAAAAACTAAGTAAATAAAATCAGGAAAACAATGTATGAACAAATAGGGAATGTCAAAGAGATGTAAATTATCAAAAGAAACCACACAGAAATTCTGGAGCTGAATAGTATAATGATTGAAATTTAAAAATTTATTAGAGTGATTCAGTGGCAGGTTTTGAGCAGACAGGAAAAGAATTGTCAAACTTGAAATTAAGACAACTGAAATTATCCAGTTTGAGGAGGCAAAAGAAAAACAATAAAGAAAATAAACAGAACCTGAGGGATCTGTGGGACACCATCAAACACACACATACACACATACATATACACATAGACACATAGAGATACAGGTTAGATATAAATATAGATAAATCATGAGCACTCCAGAAGGAGAGGGAAAGGGGCAGACACATTATTTGTGAACTAATGGCCCAGAATTCCCCATATGATACAAAGAAATGAAAATATACATGTTCAAAAAGTTCAGTGAACTTCAAGCAGGATGAACTCAAGGAGATCTACACCAAGACACATGAGACTCAAATTGTTGAAAGACAAAGACAAAGAGAGAATATTGAAATCAGTGAGAGACGAGTGGCTTATCACCTACAAGTGATTCTCTATGGAATTAACAGCTGATTTCTTATCAGAAACCATGGAGGCCAGAAGGCAGTGAGATGATATATTTAAAGGACTGGAAAACAAAAGCTGTCAACCATGAACTCCGTATCTGCCAAAACGATCTTTCAAGAATGAAGGAGAAACTAAGACATTTCTAGATAAACAAAAGCTGAGGTTATCTGCTACCAGTAGACCTACTAAAGGACATACCTTAGGCTGAAATTAAAGGACATTAGTCAATAACTCAAAACCATATGTAGAAAAACAGAATGCTGGAAAGGTAACCACATGAGTAATTATAAAAGCCAGTACTATCGTACTTTTTTAACTCCCTTTTATTTATATATGATTTAAAAGTTAGGGCACAAAATAGTAATTATAAATCTATGTTAATGGGCACACATGTACAAAGATATAACCTGTGACAATAACAATACCGAGGAGGAGGAATCGAGACATGTAAGAGCAGAATGTTTTCATACCGTTGGTATTATTCACTAGGGTCTGATAAGTGTAAGAAGTTAATTGCAATTCGAAGATAACCACTAAGAAAATAACTAAAACACATACCAAAAAAGAGACTTAAAATGATACACTACCAAAAAAATCAACGAAATACAAAAAGGGCAATAATGTAGGAATTGAGGAACAAAAAGCATACAAGATACATGGCAAACAAATAGTTAAATGTCTGAAGTAAGTTCTTCCTTATCAGTAATTACTTTAAATGTCAAAGAATTAAAGGTACAGATTAGCAGAATGAATTTTTTTAAAATAGTCCAACTCTTTGCTGTCTATGAGAGACTCATTTTAGATCTAAGGATAGAAATAGGTTGAAAATGAGAGGATGAAAAAACATGTCTCGTGCAAATAGTAACCAAAAGAGATCTGAGATGGCTACACTAAACCCAGACAAAATAACCTTTACATCAAAAACTGTGACAAGAGACAAAGACAATATATACTGATAAAGGAGTTAATTTACCAAGAAAATTTAACAATTATAAACATGTGTTCACTGAACAAACATTGAGAATTGAAAGGGGAAACATACAGCTCTATAAAAATAGTTGGAAATTTTAATGCCCCATGCCCCACTTTCAATAATGAATAGGACAACCAGACAGAAGATCAATACAGAAAGTGAGGACTTAAAGCAAAACCATAAACTAATTAGATCTAACAGACTTAGACAACACACTCCATCCAACAACAGAAAGATACAGATTTTTCTCAAGTACACATGGAACATTCTCCAAGATAGATCATATTTAGCCACAAAAGAAGTACTGATGAATTTTAAAAGATTGAAATTATTCAAAATATTTTTTCTAACCACAGTGGAAGAAATTAGAAACCAATATTAGAAGGAACAAAGGTTCAAAGAAGAAATCGCAGGGTTTAAAATAGCTTAAGACAAATGAAAACAAAAACACAACATACCAAAACCTAGTGACTTCACTGGTGAATTCTACCAAACATTAACGAAGAGCTGGTACCAATTCTTCTCAGACTATTCCAAAAAGTTGAAGAGAAGGAAATACTTCCTATCTCATTTTATGAGGCCAGTGTGTTGCCCTGATACCTAAGCCAACGACACTAAAAGAAAAGAAAAGAAAACTACAGACCAATATCCTTTATAAATATTGATGTGGAAAACCTCAACAGAATACTAGCAAACAAAATTCAGCAGCGTATTAAAATGATTACACACCATGACCAAGGGGAATCTACTTCTAGAACTAAAGGATGGTTCAACATATGAAATTCAATTAATATGATACACTACAGTAACTGAATGAAGGAAAGAATCACATGATTTTCTTGATTGCAAAAAAGGAATTTGATGAAACCCAACATCGTGTCATGATGAAAAACACTCAACAAACTAGGAATAGAAGAAAACTATCTCAATATAACAAAGGCCATATATGAAAACCCCATAGTTAACATAATACTCAATAGAGAAAGACTGAAAACTTTTTTTCTAATAGCTGGAACAAGACAAGGATGACTGCTGTCACCATTTCTATTCACCATGGTACTGGAAGTTCTAGGCAGAACAATCAGTCAGGAAAAAGAAATAAAAGACATCTAAGTTTGAAATGAAGAAGTCAAAATATCCCTTCTCACAAAAGACATGATTACGTATGTACAAAATTCTAACTATTTTTAAAAAAAGACAAAACTGTTACAGCTAATAAGTGAATTTAGCAAAGTTGCCATATAAAAAATCAGCTCATAAAAATGTTTTATTTTTATATACTATAAACAATCTATAAATGAGATTAGGAAAACAATTCCAGTTACAATAGCATAAAAAAGAATAAAATACTCAGGAATAAACTTAACCAAAGAGATGAAAGACTTGTACACAAAACTACAAAAGATTACTGAACGATTAAAGGAGACATAAATAAATGGAAGACATCCCATGTTCATGGATTAGAAGACTTAATATTGTTACAATGTCAATAGTACCCAAAGCAATCTATAGATTCAATCCAATCTCTGTCAAAATTCCAGTGATTTTTTTGCAGAAATAGAAAACTCCATCTAAAATTCACATGTAATCTCGAGAGGCCTCAAATAGCCAAAACAAATCTTGAGAAGCAAAAATAAATTTGGAGATCTCACACTTCCTGATTTCAAAGCTCAATACAAAGCTACAGCAATCAGAAGAGTATAAGACAGACACACAGACCAATGGAATAGAATAGAGAGCTCAGAAATAATCTTCACCTATACAGTCAAAGGATTTTTAACAAGAGCAGCAAGACCATTCAATGGGGAAAAGACCGTCTTTTCAAAAACTAGTGCTAGGAACTTTGGGAGACAGAAGCAGGCAGATCACTTGAAGTCAGGAGTTCAAGGCCAGTCTGGCCAACATGGTGAAACTCCGTCACTACTTAAAATACAAAAAATTAGCCGGGCGCAGTGGCACAAGTCTGTGATCCCAGCTACTGGGGAAGCTGAGGCAGGAAAATACCTTGAACCTGGGAGGCGGAGGTTGCAGTGAGCCAAGATTGTACCACTGCACTCCAGCCTGGGCAGAAGAGGGAGAATCTGTCTCAAAAAAATATAGAGGGAACCTGCGGTGACCATTCCAGGTATTTTGCCTTGGACCAAACTGTCGCTTCTTACCTAACTTCTCCTGACCACCCAGCCCTTATAAGGAGTAGCCCTAGGGAATATGTGACCTCATCTCCCTGTCCATAGCTGATTAGATCAGAGTTTGATGCCAGACACATAGCCTGGTCCTTAAGTAACTAAGCTGGACCAGGGAGAGCTCCGAAAAAATCTCTCATCGAAAATGCAGAAATTTTGGACAAAGGATGGGTGGCATTTGGATGAGGGTCACAGAGAGTTTGGTCAGGACCACAACAAGTAAAATTGTAGGCAAATTCAAACGATGTGTGCTCAGCAACCACGAGGGCATATGGATATTCAGAGAGGAAAATGCAGTGGGTGTGCAGAACGAGCGTGCTGGTTGCTTTGTTTTCTGTTGTGCTGTATCTCCTGGCCAGCTTATCTTAGCTTTACCTTGGACATGAATATAACAATGTGACAAGGCCATTAGGCTACAAGAAGTAGTATTGAAATTCTCAATGGGAAAGTCTCCATTGAGAGATCTGCCCCGCCTCTCCCCTTAATGGTTCTGGTTCCAGATTCACGAGACCTTTTGGTATTAGCACCTCTGAGTTGATTAAGTATCTTAATGCCATATCCCAAACTTTCAAAAGAACGTCATTGGCTCATTTGATCTTTCAAACCAAGCTACGTTACAGAGCTGCTGGATGGCAAGGCTCCTATCAGCTATGCCCATAGGTGACCCTATCAGCCATGACCGCAGGTGAGGTATGGTCCTTCCTCCCAGTGCTGGGACTGAATGGTGAATGGCAGGCATGTCTGGTATACAAAGTCCAGCATGAACATATACTTATTTGTGTATTCACTGGAACATTCATTTATGTAATAAACATTAAGCACCTCCCCACCCCACCCCCCCCAAAAAAAAAAACTAGTGCTGGGAAAACTGAGTATCCATGATGAAAAGAATCAAGTTGGATCTTTGTCTAATACCATAGACAAAAATATTAACCCAAAATAGATCAAATATCTGAAATATAAGACTAAAACTATAAAACTCTTAGAAGAAAACAGAAAAAAAACTGTGACATATAATTTTGCAATAATTTCTTGGTTATAACACCAAAAGCACAGACAACAAAAGAAAAAATAGCAAAAGAGACTTCATCGAAATCAAAAACTCTTGTGCATCAAAGGACACTATTAAGAGAGTGAAAGGACAACCCACAGAAAATATTTGCAAATCATATCTGTGATAAGGGCTTAATATCCAGAATATATAAAAAACTTCTATAACTCAGTAACAAAAAACCCACAAAACAGCTTTCAAAACTGGGCAAAGAACTGAAATAGACAATTCTCTAAAGAAAGTATATAAATGGCAAAAAAAAAAAAAAAAAGCATGAGAAAAAAAGATGTCCAACATCATTAGTCAATAGGATGGTTTAGGATGCAATCAAAACCATAATGAGTTACCACTGCACACCTACTAGGAGTGGTATAATTACTTTAAAAAGGAAAGTAACAAGCGTTGTCGAGGATGGGTAGGAACTGAAATTCTTGGCCGGGCGCGGTGGCTCAAGCCTGTAATCTCAGCACTTTGGGAGGCCAAGACGGGTGGATCACGAGGTCAGGAGATCGAGACCATCCTGGCTAACACAGTGAAACCCCGTCTCTACTAAAAAAATACCAAAAAAACTAGCCAGGCGAGGTGGCAGGCGCCTGTAGGGAGGCTGAGGCAGGAGAATGGTGTGAACCCGGGAGGCGGAGCTTGCAGTGAGCTGAGATCCAGCCACCGCACTCCAGCCTGGGCGACAGAGCAAGACTCCGTCTCCAAAAAAAAAAAAAAAATTGTTAAAAGGACAAATTTTATGTTTTATGTATACTCCCTCTATATCCATGGGGAATTGGTTCCAGGACCTCCAGTGGATACCAAAATCCACCGTGCTCACGTCCCTTCTATAAAATGCAATAGTGTTTGCATATAACCTATGCACATCCTCCCATATACTTTAAATCATCTCTAGATCACTCATAATACCTAATGCAATATAAATGCTATGTAAATAGTTGTTGTACTGTATTGTTTAGGGAATAATGACAAGGGAAAAGAGTCTATACATGTTCAGTATAGTCAGAATGTTTTCCAGAGAGTTTTGATTCGTGGTTGGTTGAATCAATGGATACAGAACCCATGAATATGGAGAGCTGGCTATATTTTGCCACAATAAAATATTTAACATAAAATAAGTAAAGTGATGGACATCTACAGCAATGAAAAGGGAATTACTGATACACATAATGATTCAGGTGAATCTTGAAAACATAATGTTAACTGAAAGAAGACAGATAGAGGACATTTAGAGAAAAGGGGGAAAATGATGCAGGAAAAATACTCTTACCAGGCCCTGGGGGCTGAGAGAGAATTAAACGCCAAGGAGCACAAGGAAACCATTGGGGTGCTGCTTGCAATGTTTTTTTTTTTTTTTTTTTTTTTTTTGAGACGGAGTCTTGCTCTGTCACCCAGGCTGGAGTGGTGCAATCTCAGCTCACTGCAACCTCCGCCTCCCCAGTGCAAGTGATTCTCCTGCCTCAGCCTCCCCAGTAGCTGGGATTACAGGTGCACGCCACCACACCCAGCTCATTTTTGTATTTTTAGTAGAGACAGGGTTTCACCTGTTGTTGATCAGGCTGATCTCAAACTCCTGACCTTGTTATCCGCCCACCTCAGCCTCCCAAAGTGCTGGGATTACAAGCATGAACCACTGCGCCCAGCTGGTGCTAGCAATGTTCTAAATTTTGTCTGGGCAATGGCTACATGACCATTTACATTTGTCAAAACTCATTGAGCTGTACACCTACAAAAGATGAATTTTACTCCATGTAACTTATACATAAATGAACCCCATGTTTATAAAATGCTCCTTGCAGAAATGTTGGTATATGTTGCTGGAAATCCACAAACCCAGACCACAGTTCAGTCTCAGCAGTTAACCTGTTTCTGCAACTTGATGCTCCCCTCTGCAGCCTCAGCAGCCATGACCGTGGAGAGCTGAGAGTTGGAACGCCTTGGCTGGCTGCTGTTGGTTACATTTCCAACAATCTCTAGCATTGGGTCATTTCCAGCTCTGGAAACCTGGCTAGTAGGGACCTGCAAGCCGGCAGGAGAAGATGGAGGAGTGGTGGTGATGGTTCCTTGGAGGGTAGAGGTGCACCAAACCCAAGGCACAGATGGCCCACCTGAGCTGTGAGGCAGAGCTGGGCAGGGGGCCGGGTGGGAAATAGGGAGCACCCCCCATTCTCCCTTTCATACTCCTCTACCCCTGCCAAGAAAAAGGAAGTCCTCCTGTCTCCTTTTTTCATTTTTTAAGTTAATTTATTTTTCAATGACAATAATTATGTATATATAGGGTACAATGTGATGTTTTGATTTATGATATTGTACAAAGATCCCATCAAGCTAATTAACATATTCATCACCTCATCAACGTATCATTTGTTTGCCGTGAGGACGTTAAAGATCTATTCTTCTAGCAGTTTTGAAATATATAGTACATTATTATCCACTGTGGTCTCCGTGCAGTGCACTAGATCCTCCTTTCTGACAAGGCTGCATTGAGAGAGAAGTTGGCAGCTGCTGCAGCATCAGGCACGGGAATCGCTGGCCCTCCGGCTGCAAGCTTGTCTCCCATGACCCTGGGGTAAAGTGGGTGCAGCTGTGGTAACAGGCAGGCCCTCCCCCAGCCTCTGCTCAGGGCACTGCACCCGAATCCTGTCTGCTGCCCAGCAAAGGACACGCCTGCCACATCCAGCTCTCCTCCCAGAGGCACCTGTCACTTGCTCCCCTTTCCTTATCCCAGTCCCACCAGCCCAGCAGGGGAGAGGCCAGGACTCGCCTTGCCATGGGAAACTGCTCCACTGCCGATCCCAGCCAGGAAAAAATTGCCTTGGGAAGAGTGTGCTCAGCTCCCTGTGGGAGTGGCAAGGAATTCCACCATCTCCCCCACAGCCACTTCCAGATGCACCTGGAGACCTGTGTTTGCCTCTGGGGTGAAATGGAAAATTGACAGCAAAGGAAATGAAAATTATCCAGGGAGCCAGAGACTTTTGGGGGTAAATGGAGAAACTGATGAGTTTGCATGCCTTGCACTGCATGTGATGCCCAGGGTGGAGAACGGGCCTTTGAACTAGCCAAGCCAGCCGGATGGTCTAACCTCCAAGGCAAGCGCGGCCCTAAGAGGCTACCTGATTGTCCCAAATGTCAACGCCAGTGCTGAGCAGAAACAGCAGTGGAATGGCTTCTCCTGAGACCCAGTGCTCTCAAAACCCACTAGTCGTTCCCCTTCCCCACCCCCGAGACCCAAAGCTGAAGAGTACTTATGGTGACCTCCAAGGCCCCACGTGATCTGCCTCCCCACCCCCAGAACCTATCTGATCTCCCCTTTTTCTCCCCTCACTGTCTGCACCCCAGCACACAGCTGGTCCCTGAGCACCCCAGCCATGCTACGCGTTGGCCCTGACATCGGCATCACTAGTCCCCTCACCTGCTTCAAGTCTTGGCCAAGTGTCACCGCTCCAAGGTGGAGTCTCTGATCATCCTATTACTACCTCTGCGGCCTGCCCTGCCTCTTCAGCAGGCCAATCTGCGCTCCAGCTCCACTTTTCTTCTCTCGGGACTCCCACCTCCTAACATGCCCTTTATCTCTGTATTTATTATGCCTCCTGCTGATGGTCTGCCTCTACCACAAGAATGTCAGCTACACAAAGGGCAGAGACCCCATCTGTTTTGTTCACTGCTGTAACCCCCGTATTAAGAGGTGGCCCTAACTCAACCAATATTCACCAAATGAATGATGAGATGAGCTTCGTTAAAGAGCACCTGCGCTATGTGTTTACTTGCCTTTCCAGATCACCCCCAGAGGCGTAATGTCAAATACACCAAATGATATACCTGCTTTTTAAATGTACCCCCACAAAAAAGGGAAGCCTAACATCTAAGCCCCTCTCTCACGCCTTGAAGTCCCCATCCAGGACCTCGGGTGAATGATGAGGCACTGCATTCATTAAAGGGCCAAGACTTTACAGCCTTTGTGGGAATGGGAGTGATGCCTTTTTAGAGAATTAAGGTATCCTGGTGCCATGTGCTGGTGATGCCCAGTGGCCCTACCACAGAATATGTAGTACCTCCTCGCCCACTCCTTTTGGAGATGGCACGGGTGGCTCGGTTGCATATTCAAGCAACTATTGTCAAGCCAGGATTTGTGATGTAACCCAGGATCCAGTTAAAATTACTGTTGTTGCTGTTGTTGTTTTGGTCTTTGTATGGACAATATAGCAAGTCTGGTAAGTTTCTCTGATTGGCAGCAAGCTGGCTGGGGGAGAGAGCTACAATTATTGAGCACTGCGCCTTGGTTTTTATGTACGTTACCCCTCACCATCCTCCCAACAGTCCTGCAGTGAAGATGTCACACCCATTTTAAATTTTAGAAAACTGACGCGCAGATAATGCAAGGGTCTAGAGTCACACAGCTAGAGGGGATAAGGCCAAAGATTCAAGTCCATGCTCTTTCCAACACACCAGGCTCTTAATAAGCGTTTATTACAAGAATGAATGATTCAACACAAGGACTGAAGCAGAGAATGGGAACCTTTTAAGGGAGAAGAGGGATAAAAGAAAGTTCATTGGTCGGGGGGGGTGCAGTGGCTCACACCTGTAATCCCAGCACTTTGGGAGGCTGAGGCAGGTAGATCACGAGGTCAGGAGATTGAGATCATCCTGGCCAACAGGGTGAAACCCCGTCTACTAAAAATACAAAAAAAAAAAAATTAGCTGGGCATGGGGGCGCATGCCTGTAGTCCCAGCTACTCAGGAGGCTGAGGCAGGAGAATTGCTTGAACCCAGGAGGCAAAGGTTGCAGTGAGCCGAAATCACGCCACTGCACTACAGCCTGGCAACAGAGTGAGACTGTCAAAAGAAAGAGAAAAGAAAGAAAGAAAGAGAAAGAAAGAAGGAAGGGAAAGGAAGGGAAGGTTAGGTTCACAGTGTAAGGCTGGGTGCAGTGGTTCATGCCTGTAATCCCGGCACTTTGGGAGGCCAAGGCAGGTGGATCATGAGATCAGGAGATCAAGACCATCCTGGCTAACACGGTGAAAGCTCGTCTCTACCAAAAATATAAAAAATTAGCCGGGTGTGGTGGCGGGCGCCTGTTGTCCCAGCTACTCGGGAGGCTGAGGCAGGAGAATGGCGTGAACCTGGGAGGTGGAGCCTGCAGTGAGCCGAGATGGTGCCACTGCACTCCAGCCTGGGGGACAGAGTGAGACTCTGTCTCCAAAAATAAAAAGTTCACAGCGTGGAGAGCAGGCCCACTTGGGACACAGAATGGGCACATGTCGAGAGCCCTGGGAGGGGGTGCTGGAAAGGGGCAGCGGAGAAAAGGAGAGGAAACACACGGGGACAGCTGATCGGTCCCCTGGGCCATTCTGCTTGCCTCCTCACTAAGAACGGTAGCATCTCTCCTTGCTCCCACCGCTTTCTGTGGCTCTCAAAATGCTCTCGCGTGCATTTTCTCACTACAGCCTCAGAACAATCTTTAGGAGTGGTGTTATCTCCCCCATTTCACAGATGAGAAAGCTGAGACTCAGACCACGCAACTTGCCCAAGAACACATAGCCAATCAGTGGCAGGTCTGGGGCTCCATTTAAGTCTATGACCCCCACTCTGGCTCAGTATTCTTACCCCCACCCCGAATAAAGAGAATCACACGACCTTATTTTGATAACAAATAGCAACTGTAGTCAGAGGGAGAGAGGCCCAAGGAGGAACAATAATCTAACTAAAATGCTTGACATTGGAAACTCCTGGAGGGCAGGGCAGGGATCATGCGGGAGATTTTACAGCACCCAGCACAGCTGCCCACGCAGTGGAGCATCTATGCTGAGCTACCACAGCAAGGTGGCAGTGCCTGGCCTGGAGCCTGGTCACGCTGACCTCCACGGCAGGAACTGAGAGCAGCATCTACTCCCAATCCTGCATAAGAGGTCGTACAAACACCCTACAACCCAGCCGGGGAGCCAGTCCCTGCCAGGAGCTGGCATCACAGCTCAGAGAGGTGCCAAGCGAGCAGAAAACAGCTCCTGGTCTCCGTAGCTGAGAGAGACAGAGTCGGGCATCCTGGCCCGGTGGAGCTCTGGGCGTCGCTCCCACAACAGCAACAGCACAAAGCACTGAACACACACCCCACCGTTCACCATCCATGGCCAGGAGGCCATTCAAACTGTGATTGCTGGTTGTCAACTCCAAGAACTAACAGGAGTGAAAACTCACACACACACCCAAGAATGCAGGCTCTGCCTGGCATGCAGGGAACTCTGCCCTCGTGCCTGGGGTTCCTTCCTCTGTGGGTTTCCCATCTTCAGAGCCTTGGTTCTCCCTTCCCCTGAGGGATTACTCGCCACTTCCCTAACACTGCTGGGCTGCCCTGCCTTGCTGCCGTGGAGTCCAGTCATCAGGCCAGTGCCTGAGTGGTACTGGCCACCAGGTAATGGAGCGGCCAACAAACAGAAGTGGGCAACCTGGAATTGGGTGCCAGTCCTCGAGTCCCTCATTAGCCAAACGAAAATTATCTCGGGAGTGCCTACCCTCCAGAAGTGTCACTGGGAGACCATGAGGAGTGTACCAGAAGCACTTCCTATACTGCAAAGCAGCAAAGAAAGGCAGCCTCTATAGCTCCATAGTGGTTTGTAAAGAATGCCTTGCAGAGAGGACACAGCCTGGCTGATGAGTTTCCAGCAGCAGAGCTTTAGGTGTGACTGAATCTTGGAGAGGAAGAGACTTTGGTTCTGTTGAACCTGCTCCATGTTTCTCAAAGCACACACCACCCACCTGCCAACAGGTAAAGCTTCGGATGGAACCTGCTGTGTTCTGTCCTCTCCCAGCTGAGCCAGGCCCTGGGAGCGCCCTCCAGGGGCTCCGGGCAAGCAGCCCCTCATGGCCCATGGTGGAACTGCACCCTCGGCACTAGACAGGGTGGTCTCAGGAGCCTGCGAGGACGCCGTGGTCTCACTGCTTTTGCACAGGGTGAGTGGAACTGGAAATGCAGCCCCCCATAGTTTCAGTTATTCCAGGTATGGCTTCTCTCTCTCACCTTGTACCTTCAGACCCTCATTTCCTGTGAACAATGTGCTGGGAAACTGGCAGGGGCTCTCTGGCAACCCTGGGGGAAAGCAGCAAAGTGGGGTAGAAGCAGAAGCCAGGGGCAGGGGCTGGGTCGGTCCAGTCAGCCCACTAGGGCTCCCATGTAGCAGAGGCTCCACTGAGAGGAAGCCGGGGCTGGCCTGGCCGGGAGACTCCCTCCTTGCCCCGTGTGTGGAGTGCCCGGGCACCCTATACCCTCAAAGTGGCCTTGACCTCTGGAGACAGGTGTTGGCTGCTTGAGTCACCAACAGCAGAACCAGACTGGGAGGTGTGTCTGGGCGGGAAGGGCTGGGCCAGGCCAGGCTCCAGCAGGCCCCCTTGTGGTCAGAGGGGTTGCCTGCAGGATGATGGGCTTGGGAACCAAGGCAGCCACTCCCCACGTGGGAGTTGGACCCAGGCTTGAAGGACACATCGTCACATCGATGCCACTCTCTTGGGAGGCCTCCCTGTCACACAAAATATCCTGGCCCCGGTGTTTTTCTTCACCATACTTCTCCCAGCTGTAATTGTGTAGTTCCTGGGGCGCTTATCTCTCAACGCCCATCTCCGTGAAAAGAGCCGTGACCCTCCAGGATAAGGTCTGTGGGTGAGACCTACTTTATGGAAAGAAGGAGTGAAAGTCTCAGGACTCTACCTAAGAGCCAGGATCCAGCTCAGGTCCCAGCTCCACTGCACCAATGCCCCTCGGCCCCAGGAGAGACTGAGATCTCTGTAAACAGCAGAGATCAGCGATACAGGCCTTGCCCTAATGGAACTTCCCTCTGAAAGGAAGCATAATGCTTTCAGCCAAGTGCCTGCCCAGAGCTCTGCAGGTGTGTGGCACGGAGGGCCTGGTGCCCCAGGAGGAGCTCAGCCTCCTGCCACACCAGAATGGCCCGGGTCTCCCCAGGCTCCCTGCGATCCTAGCTGTCGTCACGTCACTCTCAAATCCCCCATCGGGTCCTCTGTCACGTCCATGAGGTTGTGGGTGCACCCTGTCACTGTTTGCATCCCCTGGCGATGAGCACAGTCCAGGCAGAGAATCAAGTCAACAAGAATGAAGGAGAGAGTGGATGAATGAATGTCGGGCCCTGTGTAGGGGCTGAGGACACAGAGATGAATAAAATCCTATCTCTGCCCATGTAGGGTTCAAAGTCAAATTGAGGGACACAAAGTAATAATCCCAATACAGCGAAATTCATGTGTACAGTGAAAGTCATGTTTCAGGAAGCTTTATTAGGGCACAGACAAAATATCCGTGACTATGTTTTAGCTGGTCAGGGAAGGCTCCTTGGAGGAGGTGACTGGAACAGTCTTAGAGGAAAGTAAAAATTCCAGGCAGGGATGAACAGCGGTGCCAGGCAGGGGCACCTCATATGAAGAGGCACAAAAAGCCAGAGTGGAAATGTGCAGAGCTTACTGTGGGGACCTAAGGGTGGAATCCACACAGTTGGAGCCAGTGCAGGAGCCGGCCTGGGGTGCCAGAAGGGATAGAAGAAAGGTTCCCAAGGGGGTTGGAATATCAAGCAAGGGATACGCTGTGGGTGGTGAAAGGATCGTAAGCAGAATGTGCGACTCCCCGGGGTTTTTTTCCAACAGGATTCTCTGATATAGGGAGAGGACAGGAGGGGAAGAGCCTCAGTTAGGAGGCTCTGTGGGATGCTGCTGCCTTGGTCCAAGCAAGACACAAGGCAGGCCCCGAGCAGGATGTGGTGGGGGGCCGGAGTGGGAGGATGGATTTCAGAGATATTTAGGAGAAATAACTTGGGGTACAAAGGAGAGGTAGGGAGAAAAGGGGGTGAAGGAGAAATGAGGTAAAGGGGAACAGAAGTCAAGCATCAGCTTCTCCTGCCTCTTCCTCTTCTGCAGTCCTCACTCCCCCGGCATGGACCAGTCAAGGACAAAGACCCAGCTCACTGGTCAGCCCACACATGTCTCAGCTATTCTTCTCATGAAAGAGGGTATTTTAGAAACCCTGACCTGAGCTGGGGAGTGTTATTTGTACCAATATTGTAGATGGCACATAGAGGCACTTGGATAAATACTGAATGAGACCAGGTGCAATGGTTCATGCCTGTAATCCCAGCACACTGGGAGGCTGAGGTGAGCAGATCACTTGAAGCCAGGAGATTGAGACCAGCCTGGCCAACATGGTGAAACCTCGACCTTACTAAAAATACAAAAAAATTAGCCAGGCATGGTGGCACTTGCTTGTAATCCCGGCTACTTGGGAAGCTGAGGCAGGAGAATCGCTTGAACCTGGGAGGCGGAGGTTGCAGTGAGCCGAGATTGTGCCACTGTACTCCAGCCTGGAAGACAAGAGCGAAACTCCATCTCAAAAAAAAAAATACTGAATGAATGATTTAGCAGTGAATGATGAGTGAGTGCATGAATGAATAAATGAATTCTTCACAACTTATCCTAGGACAGACTGACTAGCAGGTTTATCCTTGCTCAAAAGAGGAACCCCCAGGTTCCTCCCTGCTGCTGCTTTGAGTCCATGTGCCCAGGCCTTGCTGGCTGCCCAGGCTCAGCTGAGACTCACGGTTGTTTGTCTAAATCTTCCTCTTTTGGAGGTCAGAACTGCAGACCTGGGAAGGAGGTTGAACTGCAGAGCCTGCTTTTTCTGAGCAAAGGCTAGAAAGAATGAAAGATGCAAAGACGGAAACCTCTGGATTTCTCACCAGTTGGTTGATTACCCTGAAAGAGACTGTCAAAAGTTATGCCTCCTTCCTAAATGATCTCACCCACTGCCTGGAGATGATTTGCATGACCTCCAAGCAAAGGCAGATAGCAAACAAGAGCTGAAATTAGTGGAAAGATTAATTTCCCCATACAGGGCACTTCCCCACCCCCGCCCCCAAGCCTGCTTTTTTTTTTTGCACAGGCAGCAATTCAATAAATAATTAATGCTTGCTAATCTTTTAGCTGTTTCTCCTGTTGTAAAAAGTTAATTGGTCTTCAATCATCCATTGCATTGTAACATGGAGGTATTTGGCCCTAGTTCACCACCCTGCTGAAACATGCCCCTCCTGCTGCTCATTGGCATATGTCAGTGACACCCGGCAGTCATGCCCAGCCTCCAGGTTCAGGACACGAATGGGAGTGCACAGCCGTGTGGCAGACACCTCCAGGGAGCTTCACACAAGCACTGCCTCTTTCTTCCAGCACGCTTGAGGAGTTTGCAAACGCTCATTCTCACAACACCTCCTCCCTAGTTGCTGAGACTCCTATTTTGCAAAAGACGTTGAACAAGATTAATGATGGGGTGGAGAAGCAGCACCATCTCTCTCCAGGCCTCTGACTAGGGACATCAAATATCCTGGGATCTCCTTCTGGCTTTTGCCACTGAACTTGTGCCTCAGTTTGCCTAAGCAGGACGATCAGATCCACAGGAAGCAAAACGGGGAGGGCTGGCGGCGGAGGGAGGATTTCCAGATGTCATGGTTCCTGCAGCCTCAACTATGACATTTTCCCTCTTTGAAATCACAACTCAATCATACCACCTCCTTCAGGAAGCTCTCCTAGATTAAGCCAGCCTGGTTATCCCCGCCCCAGTGCCTGACTTGCCCTCCCTATTCAGTGCCCTTTAGAGATTATTCTAATGACAAAGTTCAGTGGATGACTAGTTTGCTTACTATTGTTTTCTCATATTAAAATTTAAGCGGTGGTAGAGTGGTAATCATGTTTGCACTTTGGTAAATATTCCAAGAACTTGTGTGGCTGCAAAAAGTCTTAATAGAAGGGAGGAGAGGGGGTTGTCAGCAGGAGCAACCCAGGAGACGCTTAGTGAGAATATGCAAAGGTCTGCACCAGTTCACACTTGGAATTGTCCCTCCTGGGAGAGCTGTGCAGCTAGCCGGTAGGTTCAGAGGATAAGCACCATCAGGCGTTCACGTCAGCAGTCCCACCCTGCTCCTTCTGCCACTTCTGAGTGGTATCACTTAATCTCCTCCAATCTCAGGATCTCATCTGAAAAAAACGTCTCCCCCATAAGGTTGTTGTAGGGATTACATGAGATGGTGAATGTAGACAAAGACTGCAAACTGGGGAGCACGAGGTAGATACGAGGACTGATTGTTTCCCCGCTGCATGGTCCTCTTGCTCTGCAACCATCTTCAGAGGCACCATCCTGTGCCTACCTTGGAAACAGCCTGAATTCCAATTCCCTGACTCGTACCTCACCCTCTGGCCTCTTAAGGTAGTCTGAGGATAGCATTCTACAATGTCAGAGCTAGGACAGATCCTTAATGGTCATTTTGCAGGTAGAAAAACAGGTCCAAAGACCAATGCAACTGACGTGGGCTTGCACAACTGCATTGGGCAGCTCCGTCCCAACCCCACGACGCCTGACTGCCCACAAGGGCGCTCCTTAGTAATAGCGTTTTGATTGAATACTTCCTTGGGCCAGGTTCTCTGCTCAGCACCTTATATGGGTTACCTAATTTAATCCTCACACACCTCTGTGGGATCAACACAGTGGTCACCCTCATTGTTTAGACAACATAACTGAAGCACTGAGAAGGTCACACAACTAAAATTGTCAAAGCCAGATTCTAAGTCATTCCAGAGCCTGTGTGCTTAACATACTACACTCACTGTGTGTGAGTGCATGAATGAGTGGGTGCATGAATGAGTGGGTGCGTGAATGAGTGCATGAATGAGTGAGTGAATGAATGAGTGCGTGAATGAGTGAGCATGAGTGCATGAATGAATAAATGAATTCTTCACAACTTATCCTAGGACAGACTGACTAGCAGGTTTATCCTTGCTCAAAAGAGGAACCCCCAGGTTCCTCCCTGCTGCTGCTTTGAGTCCACGTGCCCAGGGCTTGCTGGCTGCCCAGGCTCAGCTGAGACTCGCAGTTGTTTGTCTACATCTTCCTCTTTTGGAGGTCAGAACTGCAGACCTGGGAAGGAGGTTGAACTCCAGAGCCTGCTTTTTCTGTTCAAGGGCTAGAACCTCGCTGCACTATTCCTCTCATAGACTGACTCTCTAGAGAAGAATTAAGTGAAAAATACCCTCCTAGTCACGAGATTCACTGAAGAGTAAAGTGAAATCCTTGCCGTCAACATTTTATGGTGCGTCTCTTCCTCTCCTTCCTTTCCCTTCTTTTCCTTTCTTCTTCCTGAACAAGTCAGTTCTAAATCCATGAGTGGGACTGAGCAAGCTGGGCTTACGTGCAGGAGGGCACAGGTGCAATGGCCCAGAATGGGTCGTCAGAGCTCCAGCAAGGTGAGAGCACCTGTGCACGGGGCTGTCTGGCTAGAGGGCATCCCCAGGGAACAGCCCAGATGAGATGTCAGAGCCCAAGCTGAGTAGGGAGAGCATCACCCAGGTGCAGACCAGCAGAGGATCTTGAACCCCAGACAGAGAGAGAAGGGATCTGGCATGGAGGGACAAACCAGAAGAGGATATCAGAGACTGAGCGGGGTGCAGCGGGGTGCAGAGGGCATCTGTGTGTGGGAGGGGGCGGCACTGCTAGGAGATAGGTTAATGCGGAAGACTGATCAAATCGGCAAATACAGTAAAGAGCGTGGGAGTCTTTCTCTCTCAGTAAAAGAAGTTAAAAATGTGAAAACCGACCAGTGATTGCAAACTGGGGGGCACGAGGTAAATATGAGGATTGATAAATCCTGAGATCAAATAATTAATTGTACTTAACATTGATAGATCCTCTTATCTAAAAGGTAAATATGAGGCTGGGCGCAGTGGCTCTCACCTGTCATCCCAACACTTTAGGAGGCCAAGGCGGGTGTATCAATTGAGGTCAGGAGTTTGAGACCAGACTGGCCAACATAGCGAAACTCCATCTCTACTAAAAATGCAAAAATTAGCTGGGCTTGATAGCACATGTCCCAACTACTTGGGAGGCTGAGGCAGGAGAATCGCTTGAATCTGGGAGGTGGAGGTTGCAGTGAGCCCAGATTGCACCACTGTACTCCAGCCTGGCGACAGAGCAAGACTGTCTCAAAAAAAAAAAAAAAAAATTGTGAAAAGGGAAAAAAATACAGTAAACCTTGTGGTGTTGGGCTGGAATTAGAGATGCCAGTATGCAGTCTCGCTTAGCAGACTGTGGCTGTGTGGGATACTGCTTCCTTTGGGGAATCTCTTTTGTTGCAGGGGTATCAGAAGTCTAAGTGCAGGGAACACGACCTATGTATCGTAAAAGATGCTAGACGAATAGGTCCCGTGGCTCCTTCCTGCTCATCAGAGAAGGTGCAGAGCAGACAGAGGGAGCAACGCTAACACCTTCTCTCAGCTCAGCACTGTCCTCCAAAGGTCACCGGCACCCCTTCATGGGTGCGGCTGCGTGCTAGTTCCTGAGAGCTGCCTGCCATCTGAGCCATAGCCCTGTGGTTCGCAAGCCTGGGTGAGCATTGGAATCACCTGTCCTGGGTGCCTCCCCAGAGCCACCAAATCAGAATCTCCAGGGTGGGGCTTGGGAATCTGGATGCATAACAACCTCCCAGCTAATTCTTGTCCAGTCAGCCCATCAGTTGTGGATCAGGACTGGGAGTCACTCATTTAGATAATGGTGTAGACACTTTATAGCAATTGCGATGCTAAAGAAAAAGCCTTCATTCTCAATTAAGAGAAAAGGAAGAGGAAAAGGAGGAGAAGAAAACGGCAACTTGACATAATTATGGCATCTCCCTTTAAACACCACTGATAATATGCTGTCTGAATTCCCTTTCTGTCAACCTCTGGATCTCACTATGGGTTGGGCATCCCCTAAATGGCAGGATGACTCCCGGCTACAGCACAGAGTCCTGTGTTTCAGATGTAGGGAAAGTAAAGTGAACAATAGAAAATTCCACATGGCCTTTGCAGGCCTCATACCGCCATTCCACACCATCAGCAGAAGCCAACTCTGCCACCTAAAACCTTTGCCCATCCCTAACAAAGTCCCCAGCATCCTAAGGCTACAAAAGTCTAATTGGTTGTACCAAAGTGGATAGAACCTTTTCCAACAAATCCCACCCAAACCTGCACCCACAGCTATCTGTTGGCCACCCACTGTTTGTAGAGAAGTGCGTTAAGAGTTTCAGGATATTATGGGATTTTTAGATGTCCCCCTCTGGCTTGCAGATCACTGTCATTACACTCAAGATGAAGAGGAGGGGGACAGCAAGGAGGGCAAAGTGCAGTGCTCAAACAGAAGCATGGAGTTGGAACGAGAAGCTGAGTCCGGGAGACAGCAAATAAGTAGTCGACGTTGGCCAAAGGACAGGGCAACACACAGGACTTTGCTAGGCATCTCTGAGAGAGAACAGAGTGGGAGGAATCAAGACACTGAGGGCTAGAGACACAACTGCACCCCGCATGCCACCCCACATGGCATGAAAGTCATGGAGACATTCTTCAAGGCTGCCACGGGCCAAAGTCTCATGAAATTCATGATCTCTCTTCTACTTCCACGTTGCTTTAATTACAGCTTTGCTGAAGACAATGCCTTAACCTAAAAGATGGAGTCCATGGTGGGAGTACTGGGCTCCAAGTCAGGACAGTGAAGGCACAAGGTAGTAGACTAACACCCCTCCACCTGCGCTGGCACATCCTCCATGCATTTGGCAATCTCACCGAACACAGGGTCAAGGCAGCTGTGTTCCAGCCCTGGCTCTGCCACTTGTTTGCTGTGCAGCTTTAGACAGACCACTCACCTTCTGTGAACCTTGAGTTCCTCATGTGTGAATCAAGATCATAGCATCTCCCCCGCTTACCTCACAGGTAAGGGCTCCTGTGGATGAGGCAATGTACAAAGTGCTTTGTCAACTATAAAGCATTGATGAAACATCAGGAACTGTTGTTAGTGTTCCAGGTAGGTGCAGACGTCCTCTATTTCTGCCTCCTGCCCTTGCAGCTGACCACATCCCCTTCTTTCCATGGGACACGCTGAGGGTCTCTCTCCTCTGCAGTGTCTGCTCACTACCCCGTCTGTCTGAGTCTACCACAGTGAGACATCTAAGACTTGTCTGGGGCCCCTGTCCCAGAATACTGGACTCCCACACCCCTTGGTCAGCGCACATGATAGGGGAAACACCTTGGTCATATTTTTACATATTTTCCTCTTGCTTAAAACCACAGAGCCAAGCAAACTGCAATAGGAATAAAGTCCTGCTCAGTGAATTTCATTTTTTGCCACTCGTTTATGAGTGGTAGGTGCTGTGGCCACTGCCGAACTATTGTTTATCCAGCCTACCAAGGTTCCCTTTTCCAAAAGACAGTTTTCTTGTACTCCAGCCAGAACTGACTTGCCCAGAGCCCAGGACTGCTAAGAACAGCTGGGCTAAGCCAAAGACGAGGAGATTAAAGGAGAATCAATACCTCGCTGCTGAGTGAGAACAGAAAGTCAGTTCTCATCCATCTCCCATCTCAGGCCCCATGACCGAGTTTCTCTCTTTCTCCCAAAGCGGAGATCATGGATTGTGAAATACCTTAATGGAAAAAACAGCCACAGGGCACTGGCTTGGCGGGATTGTATCCAAAATCATTATGTCATAAAAAGTTTCTTCCCCAAGTACACAGGCTATTTTCCAGCAATTATCCCAAATAACTTTTTACAGCGATATGGGGCTGCGGAGGAGGGGAGAAAAGGGTTTAGAGCCAGGGAGATGCACAATCTCCTGATTCATCTCTTCTGGCTCCCGCTCACCTCACATGAATGAGGGGTGATTCCCCAGCCTAAGGCTCTGTGCTCTCCTCTCGTCTGCCCCCTTGCCATCATCCCATTGTATTCATTAGGAGGGATTTTTGACATGCTACTTGCTAAGTTGGCATTTCTCGTATTTCACAAAGCCCTACCTGGAGTCTGCCCTCTAAAGCTGGGAATGAAAATAGTTTTATCTGTGTTTACGATAAACAATAGGTCAGAGGGCCCCAAGATGCTGAGAATGAAAATAATTTTATCTGTGTTTAGGATTAAAAAGAAAAAAAGGTCAGAGTTCCCCATGATGGGGTAATTCCACTGGGAAAGACGACTGTGTCGTAGTGGGATGAACGCCGCCCTGCGAGTTCTAGTCCCAGCTCCATCAGGAAATAACAGGCCACTTACAGGATCTACTTGAAGCACCAAAATGATCTCCCAAGTCCCATCCCATAAAAAAAAATCCAATGAGTCTCCAGAAGGACGGCGCTGTGCTGCTGCCAGTCTAACCAGGCTGAACAGAGTGCACTTTAGGCATGGTGGAACATGCAACATGGTTGAGGAGCTAGAATTTCATTACTCTTCATAGAGGAGTGGTAAGGAATGTGACTGGAGGGCAGCATGGGGGAGGGGTGGGTGTGGGTGCAGGGACAGGCAGGTGCAGAGGATGGGAGGTGGTCATTTTCTGCAGATGATTTGGGAGACAGCCAGCCCAGGGACTGGCCATCCAGTTTAGGGGCCAGTTTAAATGGTCTGGAGCGAACTAATCAGAAACTCAGGAAAGGGGTGGAATCTGAAGAATGAGGCCACCCCCCACTCACCTGTGGCAGGGAGGCTCAGTGGCGGGGATGAGCTCCGAGAGGTCTGTGGGGGTCAAGGCCAGCCCAGGTACAAACCAACATTCCTGAAAAAACTATCTTTGAAAAGCTGGCAGAGAAGAAGCCTCCTTTGACTGCCTCACTAAAGTAAAGGTTGTCAGCTTTCAGCAAATGCCAGTGTATTGTGTTTGATGCTCGGTTCGTTTTTCAATATTGTGAAGGATTTTATAAATACAAAATAGATATCGCTTGATGGTGCGCACCTCTGAGAGGCAAGGATCTGACTGATGAGTACTTGCCTGTGCAGACCACAGCCTTAATAATCTTCTAACCCATGGCGAAATCCTTCTGGGATGTCTATGGCTGTGGGGAATTCCCATGATTAACTCAATCCAGCCTCCTCATAAGATAGTGATATTAATGCCTATGTTGATATGATACAGATATCGTTAACAAGTTTC
This sequence comes from Piliocolobus tephrosceles, assembly GCF_002776525.5. Classification (NCBI taxonomy): domain Eukaryota; kingdom Metazoa; phylum Chordata; class Mammalia; order Primates; family Cercopithecidae; genus Piliocolobus; species Piliocolobus tephrosceles. The sequence continues at coordinate 118,734,117 of NC_045446.1, forward strand.
CTGATTTCAACATTCCAGCGAGGATAGGGAAAGTCCCAGGCACAAAGCAAAGTTCAACTGCTTCCTCCCACTCTCACATTGTTCCTCCAATATTCCTTGGCATCGCCACCTGGAGAACCCAGGCTTCATCCCAGGGACCCTCAGAGGCCTTTCCACACAGAAAGGAAGGACTGGGCCTCCTGAAGGGAGCCAGAGATCCTGCAGGACCCGAACCAGGAGGGAACTGAGTCAAACGTTAAAATAGCGCTAATATTTTAAAGTATAATTTCTACAAACAAGGACATTCTCGGACATAGTAATGACAGAATAGAAAAATCTGCGAATTAACCCATATATATTACTAGCATCTAATCCCTACGCCATTCCAGTTAGCTAATTGTCCTGATAACACCCATTGCACTTAGCTGTCATGTCTCATTCGTCTCCTTTAATCTGGAACATTTCCTCCATCTGTCCTTGACCTTGATGGTGAGTGTGGCACCTTCGAAGGTTTGTGAGTTCTTTTGTAGGCTGTTCCTCCATTTGGGTTTGCCGGGTGTTTCCCTGCAAGTGGATTCAAATGGTAAGTTTTTGGCAGGAACGCCACAGAACTAGTTTAGTGCTCTTGTGGTGTTCTGTTTGACAGTACATGATTCCTGCTTGCCTAATGTTACCTGATGTGAACTTGGATCACTTGACTAAAGTGGTATCTGCCAAGTCTCCCCACTCTAAAGTCACTCCTTTTCTCTCTGCAGGTATGAGACTGTTTGAGACTAAGAAAATACACCAGTCCTCCTCGAACCTCCCCCACTAGACTTAACAGTCCTTGATGTTTCTTGGCTGCACTATCACGATGGCTGCCGAATGGTGATTTTTCTAATTTCATCGTTCCTCTTCTGTATATTAGTTGGCATTCTGCTGTCAGGAAATGCTTTCTTTTCTTTCCATTTATTCATTCACTTATACATTTATATCAGTACAGACTCATGGATTCTAACGTATTCAGTGGGATAGAATTCATTACCAACCTTATTCATTTTTATGTCTACATTATACCAGGTTTGACCACCGGGAGCCCCCTCAAGCCAGTTCCTGTGTCTTGCTGACATGTCTTCATCACTCTTGGAGCACTTCCTGACTTTCCATATGACAAAATGTTCCCGGCTCTTCTTGTACCTTCCCTGCCACACCCATGGAATCAGCTGTTCCTCCAAAGAGTCCTGGCTATAAGCACTAAGTATGCACATTGCTATTGAGTGTCCCTGCTCCCAGGTCCTCTCCATGGAGAGGACACACGAATGCACGCACACACACACACACACACACACACACACACACACACACACTCTTAATCTACAGTGACAGAAAGCAGATCAGTGGTTGCCTGGGGATGGGGTGGTAAGCAGGGATGGGAGACAGGAATTACAAAGGCAAGGGCTACAAGGAAACTTTTGGGGAGATGAAGATATGCATATATCAAGATTTATCAAAATACATCTTTTTTTTTTTTTTGAGACAAGAGTCTCACTCTGTTGCCCACACTGCAGTGCAGTGGCAGGATCTCAGTTCACTGAAACTTCCGCCTCCCAGGTTCAAGTGATTCTCCTGCCTCAGCCTCCCGAGTAGCTGGTATTGTAGGCATGCACCACCATGCAAGCTAATTTTTGTATTTTTAGTACAAATACAAAATGGCTGGATGGCTGAGCCACCGCATCCAGTCAAAATATACATTTTAAATATACGCAGTTCATCATATGTAAATGATACCTCAACAAAACTGTTAAAATTTTTGACATCCCTGGAATCATCATCATGCAAGGAAAGCAATCGTCTATGACTGTCTAATACCCCGGCTTCTGAAGTATTGGTTAAAGAAAAGCAATACTAGAATTTTAAGATCAAGAAATTCCTCTTAGGTTCAATAAACGTAAGGAGGAAAGATTTTTAAAACTTTCTAAACATTTTTATTAAATTAAGATACAGAGTATAGGTTCTGGGTTTCTTTCGAACATTACAAGCTTGTCCAATCCACCTTATTCTGTTGTTGGTTTCTGTTTTGTTTTGTTTTGTTCTGTTCTGTTCTGTTTTAGGCAAAAGTAGCCTGAAACCGTGGCTTTTAGTTTCTGTCTCTAGCGATAAGCGGAAAAGAAGGATGAGGAAGAGGCTTTACTGGCCTACCCGGAAACAGAGATAAAGAACCCATGACTGAATTATCTTCCCTGGACACCCATTTATAAGGTATGTTCAATAGATGCAACCGTGGCCGGGCGCGGTGGCTCACGCCTGTAATCCCAGCACTTTGGGAGGCCGAGGCGGGTGGATCACGAGGTCAGGAATTCAAGACTAGCCCAGCCAATGTGGTGAAACCCTGTCTCTACTAAAAATACAAAAATTAGCCAGCCATGGCGACACGTACCTGTAGTCCCAGCTACTGGGGATGCTGAAGCAGAAGAATCACTTGAACCCAGGAGGCAGAGGTTGCAGTGAACTGAGACTGCACCACTGCACTCCAGCCTGGGCAACAGAGTGAGACTCTGTCAAAAAAAAAAAAAAAAAAAAAAAAAAAAAAAAATAGATGTGACCGTGTTCTGAATACAGATGTTTATTCTAAATATACGGCAATTCTCTAAAGCAATGGTTATGAGTGAAATCAATAACAAGCGCTCATTTTCATGCGTGAAAATCATTTACCAACTTTTTAATAAACTTTTTGATGAAAACTATTTTTTAAGTTTCTTTTGTAAACTTTTTAAAAACCTTTTTTAAAATCTTTTATACCCTTTGACCCAGTAATTCTATATCTAGTAATTTATCCTAGGAACAAAATGACACACCAAAAGTTATACGGATTACTATGCTTATTACATTGCTATTTATAACACGAAAAATTGTAATCAACCTAAATGTTTAATAAATTAAGGAATAACAATACAACTCAAAACAGACATTAGGCTATAGTAGAATATTTAATGACATAGATAAATGTTCACTTTACATATTTAAGTGAAAATGTGAATTTAATCCTGTTTCTCTGGAGGGGAATAAGCAAAAATATATACATGTGTTTGTATATTTTACATATACAAATATGTAAAAGATCTTTGATATATGTAAAAGATGCCAACAAAATGGTACATATACCAAAATGTTTGTGGTTACTTCTGAATGGTAGGACTATGAATATTTTTCTTGGTGGTTTTCTGTATTTTCCAACTTTCATCCAATTATATGTATGTATATGTATCTATGCAGGCCTATATTCCTTATCTAATATAATTCAGAAATCCAAAAAAAAGCTTTCAAAATGGACATTTTCCATGAAGTTAGTAAAAATTCATTTTGCAACAAAAACTTGATCTGAACCGGCATGAGCCTTTATACAGGGTATAATTATGAGTCTGTCTATCATCTGTATTTGTCCCATGTCTTACGGACACACTTCTATTTCACTTTGGATGGGCTCTGCCCCAGAATTCCTGGAGGTTATACAATATTCAGTCTGTGTGCCATTCTAGTATCAAAAATCTTCTGGATTCCAAAGCATCTATCTTCTAGGGTTTCAAATAAGGAATTGTGGATAATATTTTAGGTTGTTTTGTTGTTTTATTTGAGACAGAGTCTCACTCTGTCAAGCAGGCTGAAGGACAGTGGGGTGATCAGAGCTTACTGCAGCCTCAACCTCCCAGACTCAAGCGATCCTTCTGCCTTAGCCCCTGAGTAGCTGGGACCCCAGGTGCCCACCACCTTGCCCAGCTAATTTTATTTATTATTTATTTATTCATTCATTTATTATTATTTAGAGATAGGGGTCTCACTGTGTTGCCCAGGCTGGTCTCAAACTCCTGGCCTCAAGCAATCCTCCCGCCTTGGCCTCCCAAAGTGCTGGATTACAGCCGTGAGCCACACCTGGCCAAGTAATATTCTGTGATCAGGGGAAAATGAGAAGGGAGGGAGGGGAAGAAGGAAGGGAAGGAAAGAAAGAAACAGTTATTATCTTGGCAGAATAAAAATGGTGCAGAGAGGGCAAACTACATGTAATAAGCGGTTAGAATGTATCTTTTGCTTTTGTTTCTGCCAGTGTTCTCCAGCCAAAGCTCATCAGGAACACACAAGCTGGGCTTCTTACTTGCTGCAGGACCATGAAGGAACCATGTATCTCACTAAGGAGGTGCTAGAAGCACTTATGTCAAGAATTAGGCTTTTATTTGTGACACTGGGGAGAGTCTAAGGAAGTGGGGCTTCCCTCTAGATTGGGTGCTATCAGAAAGTAGAGGCAATTCCGTGTTGGCATCTCACTAAGTCCTAACTACAGGGAGGAGACACCGGAGCCAGGACACAGCCCTAATTGGTAAAGAAGTCGCAGAGTCATTTCTCAGCCACGTCAGCTGTGCGGCACAGCGACCTTGTTTTTGTCTGTGTTGAGACACAGTTACGAAGTGGTTTCGCTTGGTCTCGTTTTCATGCTCTCGGAGTATTCTGAGGCTGGTGTTCTGCCTGGCTGTTCAAACCCCTATGAGAGTGGCATGACCCAGCTGTGGGTGCCAGGCCAGCTTCTGAATGTTGGGGCTGCCTTTTTCTGACGTCCTCTCTGTGTCAGCTGTGGCCCAGAGCTACGGGGGAAAAGGTGTCAGCAGCCCTGCGCTCTAATGAGGAGTGACAGCACATCCATGCAGAACTTGGTCAGTGGGACCCAACTGCCAACCCGGTGACCCTGAGCCCATCACCCACTGGAGGATCTGGAGGGAGAGGCTTGAAGACTGATGCACACAGACCAGAGAGTAGATTTCTTTAGAGAGCAAATTATCACGGCATTGTGCTATATTGTTCATGGATGCAGGAGGTGGCTTCACCTTAGCCACAGACCGTGAACACATCCAGGCAAGAGGCTGGCCAGCTCCCTGGCTGCAGCTAAGGGAGGGAAGGAGAGACTGGACTTGCCCTAAGTGCACCCTGAGCAAGGGAGTTCCAACTTCAGGACATCATGTGCTGTGCTTGGACCACAGGAAGCCCTGGGCCGTGGTGGTCAAACTGGTTAAACATAGGCCAACCTGGACCCAAGAACCCAGGAAAGCTCTGCCTTCCAGAGAGCCAGAAATGGGACAGCTGCCCTCCCAGAGGCCACCAAAGCCAGGCTGCACCTGTACCTTGCCTCTCCCACTTCCCCTCCTCCAAGTCCAAAGGAGCCAAAAGCAGAATCCCGAGTAGTGAAGGAAGAGGGGAAGGGCAGGAAGTGACATAGAGGGGAATCCTCCCCTTTCCCGCCTTTCTTATTGCTGGCCTCCCCACCAGGGGCAGGCCGAGGCTGAGTGGGGGGAAAGCACTGAATCAGGTCAGAGACCAAGGCTTAAATAATTAAATGAACTTGATTGACTTTTAACACCTCCAGGCAAGATTTCTTTAATGCCTGAGATGGACGAGGAAAGTTATAGGATCTACTAAAGGTATCAATAAGGAGAGGAGAAAGAGACCCTGACAAGACAATGATATGAAAGGATAAAATTGCTTTCTGCTTCCGCCCAAGAGGCACCACTGGTTCAATAAGGCATGACATGTACACAGAGACGTGCTGGTACATTTTTAAAATTTATAAACTTTATTTTTGGAGCAATTTAAAGTTTACAGAAAAAATCGAGCAGAAAATATAGACTGTTACCATATACTCCCTCTCTTCTCAGCCCCACAATTTTCCCTATTATTAACATCTTGCATTAATGTGATACTGCTAAGCGTATATTGATAGATTATTATCGACTAAAATCCATAGTTGACTTAGGGTTCACTCTTTCTGTTGTACAGCTCTCTGGGTTTTGAAAATGCATAGTGTCATGCATCCACCATTACAGTATCTTACAGAATTATTTCACCACCCTAAAAATCCCTGTGCTTTACCTATCCATACAATTCACTATTACCCACCAGGCCCTGGAAACCACTGATACTTTCCCAGGACTTAGGTTTTTTTTCAGAGTGTCTTATATTCAGTATCATACAATATGTAGCCTTTTCAGACTGGCTCCTTTCACTTAGCAATATGCCTTTCAGGTTCCTCCATGTCTTTTTGTGGCCTGATGGCTCATTTCTTCCTGTCACTGCATAATACTCTGCCGTATGGCTATACCACCAGCTGTTTATCCATTCACCTATTGAAGGACACTTTAGTGGCTTCCAATTTTTGGCAATTACAAATAAAGCTTCCATAAACATTCACATGCAGGTTTTTGTATGGACATGTTTTCAATCCTTTGAGTAAATACCAAAGAGCACAACTGCTGGAGCATATGGTAAGAGTGTGTTTAGTAGAGTAAGAAACCTCCAAACTGCCTTCCAAAGTGGCTGCACCATTTTGCATTTCCACCAGCAGTAAGTGAGAGTTTCTGTTACTCCACATCCTTGTCAACACTTGGTGTTGCCTGTGTTGGATTTTAGCCATTCTCATGGATGTGCAGTGGTACCTCGTTGTTTTGCTGATAAATGCTTTAGTCTGACTCTCCAGCAAAGGAAAAGCCCTGATTTGTCTGCCAATTTTCATGGTGTAAATACCTCCATTTGATTGTAAATTGATACAGTTTACAATGTGATTGTAAATTGATACAGCAATTATGCAAAACAGTGTGGAGGTTCCTCAAAATGTTAAAAATAGAACTACCAAATGATCCAGCAATTTCACTTCACAGTGTATATCCAAAGGAAATCAAATCACTGTCTCGAAGAGATATCTGCATTCCCATGTTCACTGCAGCACGTTTTACAATGGCCAAGGTGTGAAAACAGCCGAAGTGTCCTTTGATGGATGAATGGATAAAGAAAATGTCGTATCTATACACAATGGAATATTGTTCAGTCTTTAAAAAAAAAGGAAATCCTCCCACTGGAAAAAAAAAAAAAAACATGAATGACGCTGGAGAACGTTAGACTAAGTGAAATAAACCAGACACAAAAAAAAAGACACGTAGTGAATGATCTCACTTATAAACGGAATCTTTAAAAAGCCAAACTCATAGGAACAGACAGTAGAATACCGGTTACCAAGGGCTGGGGCTTGGGGAAACTGGGAAGATGTTGGTCAAAGTGTACAAACTTACAGTTATAAGATGAATAAGTTCTGGAGTCACCATCCTGACAGCATGGTGACTATCCTATAGTCAATAATAATGTATTGTATACTTGAAATTCACTAAGAGAGTATATCTTAAGTATTGTATTTCCATTACAAAGAAAAATAGCTGCTATATATGGTGATGGATGGGTTAATTAGCTTGATTGTGGTCATCATTTTATAATGTATACTTATTATCAAATCATTATACACCTTAAATATATGCAATTTTTATTTGTATGTATTTGTCAATTAGATATATAGCTGGAAAAATATACATAAATTTTTAAAACTCCCACCATGGCCAATTTCAAGCAACCACAGTGATGCCACTGATGCAGAGTTGGGAAGAGATGCTCCCAGTTGGCTCTCATGAGCGGGTGTGAGCCGCCCCAGCTCACCACTGCCCACCCCAGCTCAGCACTGCCCACCCCAGCTCACCACTGCCCACCCCAGCTCACCACTGCCTACACAAATGCTCAGCACAGACAGTGGGCTGTCATTCTCCACAAACCCTCCTGGTATCTTCTTAATGCCGTGAATTGAAGAACTTTTCTAGGTATCTTTAGACAGGATGACCAGTACTTGATGGAGGATGTCCTGGGACCCAGAGTAGGGAAATCATGTAAGCAGCTTCCCACACAGAACCCAGGTTGAACTGGGCTAATTTCTATCAATGACAAGGATGCCAACGGTGGCAGGTGGGTATTTGGCAATCACTGAGCCATTCCCATCGATGCACTAGTGCTACAATAGATGTCCCAAGCTCTAAAATGGTGCGTCAGCAAGACCCTGCCACCCTATCCTTTCCCCTCTGTTGTTTGCCTCCTTTTAAAGAGAGCTGTTTGGGGGAATCTCCTAGTTCCCTTTTCTTCCTCACCTTTCCTCATTTCTCTTGCCTTAGGTGAAGAACTGAGCTGGCGACCATTTGACAGTGTAACTGAGATAGAGAAATACTGATCTAGAAGTTATGGAAAGATCCCAGCCCTGCTGTCCTACAACCATCCTGGGGCCAGCCTCTTTGTCTGCATAGCCAACAGGGTTTCCACAGCTTCCAGAGGACATCTGACACAGGTGTTAAGCTTTCTGAAATTAAAAAATAAGGTGTACACACACAGGATTAGCTTTTAAACCCTCCACGAGCATTCAATGATGTAACCGATCACTCTCTTCCTAGACTTTCCTTCCTAGTCATCAATAATCAGAGTTGGTAATGATCCTTCAAAGATTTCATGTTCAGTAGTTATTTGATTAAAGCTAAATTTGGCCTTTTCATGTGAGATTATGCTTTGAAGTGTGACCAAATGAAACCGGGCTGCACAAGAATGAAGCAGGTGCAGCCAGGGCATCAAAGCAGAGGGTGTAGGCAGCACTCCCGGGTCCTGTGCCCAGTCCTGTCACCACAGCCCTCAATCCCCTGGCAAAGTGGGGAAGCTTTAGTACAATTAGCAGACAGGATTAGGAGGGGTGGTCATCCCCATAAGTGAAGCAATTTGTCCAAAAGGAAAACAGCTCCTCTCAGCCCTGCAGGCCCAGCCAGTGGCCTCCTCCTGCAGGTCTCCCCTGCCTGTACTCAGCACCCTGCATTAAGCCCAGGTCTAGCCTTGGGCAGATTGTGCAATTCCTAAGAGATCAGTTTCCTCACCTGTTACCTGAGACTGCATGTCCTTCATGATGGACAGGTGGTCCTGCTCAGAGGGAACAGTCATAGCCTGGAGACAGGCACCGGGGAATTTAAAACCAGTCTTGTCACCATTGGTGCCACGTGACCTTGACTGAGCAAAGCACTGCACTCGAACCTGTTTCTCTCCCCCTACTAAACAGGAATGAGGAAGAAGATGATGGTGATGACACTGGCGATGATAGCCTAGGAGGTTACAAGATGTCCATCATAACTTCCTAGTCCACAAACGCCCAGTTAAACCTGATCTGAGCCCCAATTTCTTGCCCCATGAGCGTCCAAAGACCTCCTCACAATGTCTGTGAATTCTGCTGCTTACCTGCTTATGACTCTCCCACCTCCAGGTAGTTCATCTGTTCATCTACCTCCGTGCTGCCCCACGTCGATCCAAATGTCACCCCAAACCCCAATCACTATGAAAAAGTCACATGCAAGCACCTTGTAAATTCAGAGAAACTGAAAATGGGCAGGTGGCCATGGGCTGGGGTTGCTTCACGCACCTCAGAGCCTTTCCCTCTCATTTTTCCTCTCCCTGAAACCCGCAGAATCAAGCACAAGCCCTCCCCTTGCCATGCCAGGCATTCCGCCCACATCCAGGTCTTCCTGAACTTTCAGCTTCTGTTCCAAAGCACAGATCAAAGTATCTCCCCAACAAATCAGCTTTCTCTTTCTAAGGGAAATGCTGGTACGTAAACTTTTCTCCACTTTGTCACAGTTAGAATGACTAATATGAACACACTTTGTTTATAGGGTACTTCGGAAGCCATCTCATCCGATCTTCACAGCAACCCTGAGAGCTGAGATTCTAGACAGGGAGATGCTGAGGCTCAGAGACCAACAGTGAACACCCAAGAAAGGGTGGAGTAAGAGTTCAGAGCCGATCTGACTCCAAAGCTCACGCCTTTCCTTCTCCCACCTGCCTCTTTGTTTCCACTGCGGAGGAAACCCCGGGGACTGCCTGGACGAACACCTGCTCCCTGGAAGACATCAGAAAGCCACCCTCTCCCCATCACGAGGGTAGAAAACTCTTCTGCGCCACCCTTCCCCCTCCGCTCAGATTCTTCAGCTGTGGAGGGATAGCCTTGTTCTCTGACCACCAAGAAGGAGCACAGCCTTCCAGGGGTCTTTCTCAAGATCGGCAGGAGACAGGCAGCTGAGCGTGGAATTCCAGACGAGAGGGTGAGACGGAGAGACGTGCTGCTGTCTGGCTTTTCTCCGTCCCCACACTGCCCCGCCGGTTCCCGAGCACAAGCATATCTAAGTCCTGGCCTATGGATGCGACAGAAAGAGAGCGAGAGACAGAAAAGGGACAGCAGAGAGAAAGGCGTGGAGTGACGTCCGAGTGAGGACGTAGAGATGCAGTGCAGGGCCAGATCAAAGGGGACATTCATAACAGGATGGAAGTAGAGAACCCATAAGTGCATATTCGATCTAAAACTGCTGTCGACCAGGCACGGTGGTTGATGCCTGTAATCCCAGCACTTTGGGAGGCCGAGGGGGGTGGATTACCTGGGTCAGGAGTTTGAGACCAGCCTGGCCAACATGGTGAAACCCTGTCTTTACTAAAAATACAAAAAATTAGGTGGTCGTGGTGGTGCACCCCTGTAATCCCAGCTACTCAGGAGGCTGAGAGAGGACAATCGCTTGAACCCGGGAGGTGGAGGTTGCAGTGAGCTAAGATTGCACCACTGCACTCCAGCCCGTGCAACAAGAGCAAAACTCTGTCTCAAAAAATAAATAATTAATTAATTAATTAAAAAAAAAAAAGATGTCAAGAGTTTCCACCTGATTCTCGGGCACCAAGGCTAAGGCGGAGAGGAGTGGGAGTCCATCTCAGCAGCAGATAGCTGCACACTCTGACCAGGAATTCGGCGTGTCTCTTACAGGACCTCCACTCTGCAAGTTTGGTTTGAGCTGGTCACAAAAAGTTGTGCTAACCTCAGGAGCACACTCTCCACCAGCAGACAGGAGAGAGACGGCAGTGAACGTGCAGGGTGGTCCGGGAAAATCAGCCTTGGATTACAGATTGGCTATGGATAATATAAACTGTGAGGACCAGCAAAAAGCTGAGAATTGTCCGTGCTAACTAAAACCAGGCAAGTGTGAAGGCTGAGGGCGGACGCTGCAAAACACTGCACAAACAGGAATTTTATGTTCAGCTCATCAGGCAAGGGAAGGTGCAATTCTTCTAACAGCTTTTGGGCATACAGCGCTTTACAGCCTAGCAGCACTTTCACGGACCCCATTTTGGTTAGCGCACTGAATAGTGCAGACTTTAGGGTTAAACAGCTAGTTTCAATGCCAGGACCACTGCATGCTCCTCTGTGAATTCATAACCATGATCCTACATCCCATGCCCCCGTCTCTACTGTGGATCATCTCAGCAAGGACTCGGTGACACACCCATTCATTCATTACTCCACCCGTGATTTTGAGCCTCTCCGACGTGCGAGGCACTACTCTGAACATGGCGAACAAGTGATGCCAAAAGCTTTCTCTTTATGAAACTTTCTTTCTAGAGGGGCAGATGGATAATCGAGATAATAAATAAGCATGCTGGGTTGTATGTTACATAGTGATGAAAACCAGGAACAAAACCGAACAGGTACGTGGGGCCCCAGTGCTTGGCACCTCAGAGGCACTCAATTCACATTCCCCGGCGCTGCTCCCATCTCACTGCGGCCCTGCAAGGCAGAGACAGGCTGGTAGCCAGCAGCTTACAAGTGTGCAGTGTGGGGCTTACAGAGGTTCACGACCTGCTCAGGGCCACACAGGTGACAAAGGCCAGGCCAGGACGCAGCTCCCTCACCAGCGCCCTCTCCCAGCTTCTTCTGCGGCGCTGTGGTGGGAAAGGAGACCAGCTGTCGCAGCGGAGAGGCGAAGCATGGAGAGGACTCACCCACAGAGAAGCTACTGTCCCCACAGCCCCAACACCTCCCTCCCCACCCAGGGAGCTGCTAGCACTTGCTGGGCAGGACACTGTAAAGCAGCTGCCAGCCTGGGCTGGCCTGGTCGGGGAGCACCCGTGAGGAGGCCTGCTCCAAAAGGAGTCTCTGGAGCTCGCCCCTGTCTCATCTCCATCCCGTCCCACGACAAGAGTTCCCACAGTGCAGAGGCTGTCAGGATGCCAGGAGGAGAAACGCCGGATTGTTACATTGACTTTCCACTCAGTTGCCTCCTGCAGGCTTGTGCTTAGGCACCATGAACAGAGGGCAGCAGAGCAGCAATCTTGGCAGCCCACGGAGGCCAGGCTGCCCCGCCACACGGACGCATGTGATGTCCACCTCCTGAAGCCGGCAGGCAACGCTTCAATGGCCAGGCTTTGCCCAGCAGCTTGTCTGCAAACAGCAAGGGGCCAGACCTCACGCACACACAGCTCAGAAGGGGTCTATCCAGACTAGGGCTCTTGCAGGCTTAAAGAGGAAGGTGCCGGGAGCCAGTTTCCATTCCAGGCTGCAGCCTCCTGTCCAGAATCTCCAGTCTTGCTTCTCTGCAGCTGGGGCCATCTGGCTGTCCCTCCTAGGTGCCTAGACAGCCCTGGAGTGCACCCGTACACACTGGCCGCAAACAGCATTACCCTCAATACCAGTTCCTGTCGAGATCAGCCTGCCGGGGTCCCGCCACCTGCTGCGCGCTTGTGCTTCTGGTGACTGGCTCTGTCTATCTCTCCATACCTCAACAAGCTGTGGATGCCTCCAGGGAATCCTGATTTCTCGTGTACTGGCATCTTGTCTTGCTCTTTCTTTCCGGATTCCTCTCTCATTCCTTCTGTAAACATGTATAAGCACCGGTACAGGTATCAACTTTGTCACTGTGACATCTTGACAAGCTTTCAGATGGCTCCACAACATCTGGACAAGCTTCCAGTTGCTGCCTGCCTGCTTTCCCAGGTCTTGGAATAACATGGACCCTGCTGATAGACTGATCCCCTGAATCCCACATTGGATCACCCCAGTGTGGCTGCCATAGAGGTTTGCCCACCTGATATCAGGCTCTTTGTTGAGAGACAGGAGTTTCCCCCAGGACCTGCCCAATGTATACTGTCTTCATACGACTTTTCCCCACTCCAGGGAGAAGAACCAGGTCCAGAGGTCAGCCAGCATCACACCAACCGATCCGGGCCTGACCATGTTCCGAGATGTGTGTGAAAGTTTGCATTTGCCAGCTCTTAGAGAACAGTAGCGAGATAGAGTTAGTTACATATTCTGTTTGGTAAATACCTCTTTTAGGATTTGGTATTACAAAAATTCAAATAATAAGCCATGTACAAAGTAAAAATTAATAGCTCCCCTATGTCCTCCTCCTTAATCTCACTTCTGAGATGCATCCTATCTTAATTTAGGTATGCATCCATCCACTCCTTACACACACACTCCACAGAGAATTCTTTGGCACAAACGGAAACATACAAATTGTTCTGCACCTTGTTTTTTAATTTCATAAGGACAATTTTTACCTTGGGAAGTTTAAAGCCTACCCATTGCTTTAATGCTCACTAGAGTATTCATTACATAGATGACCCATAATACATTGTCTTGAGACAGACACTGCTGTGTTGCCCAGGCTGGAATGCAGTGACATGGCCACAGCTCACAGCAACCTCCACCTCCTGGACTCAAGTACCCCTCCCACCTCAGCCTCCTGAGCAGCTGGGACTGCAGGTGTGCACCACCATGCCCGGTTTACTTTTATATTTTTTGTCGAGTCAGGGTTTTGCTATGCTACCCAGGCTGGTCTCAAACTCCTGGCTTCAAACAATCTGCCTGCCTCGGCCTCCCGAAATGCTGGGATTACAGGCATGAGCCACTGCTCCCGGCCCCATAATACACTTAATCATTCACTTATTCATGTACATTTGTTGCTAGTTATTCCCTACTACAAACAACACTGCAACAAATGTCTTCATGTATACATCTTTTTGTTCTTCTTTTTTTCCACAGGTTAGTTTCCTGGGATTCTTGTTGTCTCATTTGAATTTGCATTTTTGTTATAAGTGAGGTTAGGTGTATCTTCATCTCTTGTTGGCCCTTTATGTTTCTTCTATGCCTGCATGTCGGAAGTGAGATTAAGGAGGAGGTAGGGAGCTTTTAAGGAGGTAAGGGGCTGATTTATCCAGCTTTCCACTCCTATAATCCCTTTATCTCACCTACCACTAACTTGAAACTTCCATTGAATTAGCCCATAGCAGAATCTACATTTCTCATGACTAGTTTGGCTCTAGCTGGCTATGGTGAAAGCACATCTCTCTTGCAAAACTACCAACCAGAGGTTGCAATACCCACCATCCTCCTGCCCACCCTACACTCCCCTCCAAGCCTTACAGAGCTTAGGCAGAAGAGGACTCCACTGTCATCCAACTGACGATGGAGGTGACAGGCTCTAGAAGGCTCAAGGAGGCACCTTATCACATGGGGATTGGGGTCCCAAGTGAAAAATGATGGTCTTAGGAGGCGCCTGTGGAGCCACATGACAAGGGACTGGAGAGATGTCAGGAATTAGAGCAGTGAAGAGATTTTTTCATGGGACACTTTGCAAAACCCTGAACGCTAAGGTCTTGTCCCATCCCTTCTTCCTCTACCCACCACTGGGTGGCAAAAGGTGATGCATGAGCTAAATAGCATCACCTGTCCTGGTTCTCTGATGATGTGTTGCTTTTCAATGCTCCCGGGACCCTTATTAAATGATGTGCTTGATCTGGGGAAGACAGGTATAGTGGTTTTGGGGACAAAGAGGTAATATCCCACCTGAACAAGTATCAGCCCTTCCCCTGTGGCAGAGATGACGGCGACAATGATGATGATGACGATGATGATGATGATGATGATGGTGATGGTGATGATGATGATGACATTGATGATGATGCTGATGATGACAACGGTGATGATGACGGTGGTGATGATGATGATGGTGATGGTGATGACAGTGATGATGACGATGGTGATGATGATGACAATGATGATGGTGATGGTGATGATGATGGTGATGACGACGGTGATGATGGTGATGGTGATGACGACAGTGATGATGACAATGATGATGGTGATGGTG
>NC_045446.1:118748930-119003777 GCF_002776525.5 Piliocolobus tephrosceles
ACGGTGATGATGATGGTGATGACGACAGTGATGATGACAATGATGATTATGATGGCGATGGTGATGATGATGATTACAGCTCCTTTAGCTTGTGAGCTACAAGGCTCTTTCCACTTCCTCCTCACTGCTCCTCATCAGAAGCTGGTAAGCTGGTAAAGAGTGAGCTCCTGCTATGCAGGTTATATTATTATGCGATCACTGAGTATACAGACAGAAGAAAAGAGAAACCCACAGTTCGACCATGCCAACCTCATCTGGCAGCATTTTAAAAACTTCCATCCAGTCCTGCATCATCTTCCTCCTCAAAACCTTTTCAGAGGCCATAAGATGGGCTCTTGCTTTGAATGGCCAACTCTCCTGGGGCATGGCCAAGGCAGATGCTCGGAGAGTGACCTTGGCATTGTTTCTGGGTCAGTGTGAGCAACTTCAGGATTGTGTGTCCTCGTGACTGACTTTCCGTCACCTCTTCAGAGTAAACGCGTGAACTTCATGCATTAAAACGTCTATTTAGATCAAGAAAATATCTAAGGAAACACATTTGACATGCACAGCTTATGAGTTCCCATGCACCATCCTTAGAATAACCTCGTGTGTGAGGTATCATCACCATCCCCCTGACCAATAAGAAAGACTGAACTTCAAAGACATTAGATCACATGGCTGGTAAGTGGTAAACTGTGGACTCCAGTCCAGGTCCCCTACTTTCATGTCCCGCATGCTTGCATTACACCAAGCTGATGACATAATCTACTGCGCATATTCCAGAGTTTAAGGACCAAAACTAACCAGTTTTACTTTCCCCAGAGAGGTGGGGAAAGCATCCCAAGTGGGCAATGGAGAAGGAACTGGAGGAAGGATGGGAAGTGGCCTGCGCAGGAGGGTTTCCACGAGTGGAAGAGGGAAATGCCAGCTCACACGGGGATGGAGGACAGAGGGAGGCACTTCCTCCCCACAGTCCAGCACCTTTGTGCGTGTTCCCTTTGCCATCAGTAACACCCTAGAAAGCTGAGGGAGTAGGAAAAGAACAACCAACTCAAACTGAAGTTCAAAAGCAAACAAGTTCAAAAGAGACAAGTTCAAAACCAGCCATGCTGAGACGGGGAGAAATTACAGGCCTCGGTTAGAAAGGAATTCGCCACCTCAGCGCTAAGGCTAAAACAGAAGTCCCTCACTATCCGGGCTTTAGGCTGCTAACCTGCTAACTTCACAAAGGAGTGGCAGGCAGTGGTGTGCTGGAAAAGGTTTAACAACCAGCTCTCCAGGAAAAATGAAAGCCTGAGTTACAACAGCATTTCCTTGACTTCCGTGGTATAAATAATATCCCTCAGCAGCTTTGGAAATCCTACAAAGTAGGGACCTCAGACTAGGAAAGGGGATGGGATGGGACACCACACAAGGGGGAACTAACACCTAATATCCCTTTTGGGGTTACATTCTTCTCTTCTTTCTTCACTGTATGTCCAAGGCCACACATACCCCTAGGTGACAAGGCATGTAAGTAACAGAAGTAAGGAGGAAGGGGGCAAAGATTGCTCGTTGCAAACATTCTCTGTTGTTTGAAAGCGCTTTGCAAAGACTGGCCTGATTTCTTCTGTTGTCTTTCTTGTCCCCCATCCCAAGCCAAAATCTGAGCCCAGCTAAGCTCTAAGAGCTGATCTGACAGAGACCTCCTCCCCCAGTGAGTGACTCTATTCCCAAACCACCTTACACACAGGCCACCAGTGTCCCTCTAGTAGATGGTAGACCACCTCTAGTGATGGTCTTCGCAATCTACTAGAATCTTTTCATAGAAAAATCAAATTATGTCACTCTCCTGATTCAAATCTTTCCACCCTTCTCATCTCAACTCACTTAATGCTAGCTTTTCCCACCAAGCCCTATATCCCTTGAGGGCACGGGCCTGGTCTGTCTTGCTCATTGCTGTGTTCTACTACCTAGGACGGAGTTTGGCACACACTAGCCCTCCGAAAATGCTTGATAGATGAATCCCAAATTGCTCCTCAATAATTCATTCATCAAATATTTTTAAGCACATTAACATGCTCACAATGCAACAGGCCCTGGAGATTCAGGAATCAACAGTCATTGTGAACCCTGCAGAATGTTGCCCATTTCTCCCTGTAAACCCAAGAAGCAAAAACCGGGGCCAGAGGGTGACTGCTCCACCATTCTCATGGAGAAGCAGCCAGGTGGGAAGGGGAAGCAAGACGAAAACCATGGATTCCAGCTATAAATTATACAAATGCATGGCATTAAAAAATTATTTTAACACATCAAATATTAAGTCATTCGTATGCTCTGCAATTACTTTATCTGTCATCAGCACACTCAAGCTATTTGAAGTGGTGACAGATGGGAAGGAGTCCGTGCCAATTTTTCCTGCAGGTGTGCATCTGGGCTAGAGGGGAGGGGTCAGTACGTGCAGCAAGGGAGGGAAGGGGAAGGGTGACTGGGGTTATGAAACTGGAGCTGATGTGAGAGGCTTGGCAAAAAGTAAAAATTACCAATTTGCATCCTGGAGAGCTGCAGGGCATTGCACTCCCTGGGAACTCAATGATCATTAACTGGGCAGCTCAAGGGAGGTGAAACAGCAAGCTGCCCACATTGCAGAAGGAAGAAAGCAAGGACCAGCCAAGCCAGCAGCCGGACCCAGGAGTTCTGGCTCCTCCTCCTTTGTTCTGATCCCTAATCAGTCCTCCAAGGGCAGCAAGCTAGAGAAAGTCAGACAAATGGAGAAGGTGAGAGAAGGGGGTAGAAGATCCTCTGGAGACCAGGACTCCTCAGAGGACACTGGTGGGGATGGAGGGAAGATCATGGTAGGGCCAGACATAAAATGCCTAACCTGGGCTACAGAATTTTCTAGAAAATGAAGAGCATGGTATTTAAGACACACTCTGGAAGAACCTGAATTATCCCTCCAAACCCAGCCTAATGTGGAACTTCCCTGGCCGAATGAGGACCTCCTGCCAGGTGGGAAGACACATCCACTCATATCCACTGGTCCCTAGCTCCTCCCCCAATTCCCAGAACCTGGGGCTCTGCTTCAGACACAGCCTTCTGAGCTGCCTTCTGACAAGTGGGACTCTCTGCGGCCTTCTCTGGGAGGGTACAGCCCACCTCTGAGGAACTCATGAATCCCGCACTCAGCTACACCACCTCCCATCTCCTTCTCCCAGTCTGTACTTCCTCCAATCATGTAAATTTCAAATCACATGCTCTTAACTCCCTTAATTAACTTTGACAACAGATGTCTCCCTTCCTTCCTTCCAAACCCTCCCTCCTAAACCTGGACCATTCAAAATGACCCCCAGGCAGACCGAACCCCATCCTAGACCCCAGCCCGAACACACACACACTTAGTTGTGATGTGGCCAACCATAAAAGCAAATTCAGTCTGCAGATTTTATTCACTGAAGAAACAACCTACTGGGCACCAGACGAGGCAGGTTTTCTTCCATCTTCTCAGGTAGAACAGGAGGGAAATGACTTAAAGCATGGCATGAAAGAATTGAGTTCATTACAAGAAATAACTTCCAGCTGGTAGAGTTGTATAGTCTAGGCTTACAGAACTTTGAAGCCGCCTTTTCCATGTGACTATGGGACAGGGTTTTCCGGTCTGGGACAACAGAGCAGCACCTGACTTAGAAGATGGACTCAGTACCTTCACCACACCAGGCACTCTCACTCTGTGATGGGGCCATGGGCCGCCTTGCAGAAAGCCGACTGCCAAATGCCCAAAACCCATCTGACTTTTAGCAAATTGACTCAACAGGGGCCCACACAGCAGGGGCCTATGACGCAGGATGGGAGATTGCAGTCCCTACGGAGTACAGAGTCTGTAGATTGAATTAGCATATTCAAACCTCATTGCATTGATTTGGTTTAATAACAATATTTTTATTTTATTTTGAAATTTCAGTTGCATTAAAGAAAAAGATTTTATGCTTCTTCTGAAAAAGATGTGGGCTTTTAAAAATTGAGAAACTTTGTTCTTGGATAACATACATCTCCATTGGGAACAAATGATTGATTGAGATTCTTGCTTTATTCGTTCCTTCATTTGTTCATATTTTTCAGGAAGTATTCACTCGTTTCCTACTTCAAGCAGAGCTCTCTGTGAGGCCTGAAATTCTAAGGATAAATAAGGTCCAGACTCCAGCTCCAGGAAGGGCATAATCGAACAGTGGTGGCCAGCAGGACAGCAAATGACAGTTACGAGGGGCTGGATCTGGGATGCAAGGTGCTGTGGGACGAGGATGCAGGAACTGGGCCTGGTGTGGGATAGGAAGGCTTCCCAGAGGCAGAAGGTTTTGAGCAAGTTCACAAGGACCTCAAGAAGAAGGTGAGTTTAGAAACTGATAATCCAGGGAGCTAACAAAATGTGCAAAAGTGTGGAGACTGAAACCCCTCCTGTATTCCAACCATTCCCCAAATAGCCCTGTTACTGAGTAACCACAGGAGAGTGGCGGGAGCTGACCTGGAGCGGGGGGGCACAGGAACAAGATAGGGGAGAACCTGTGTGCCAAGTCAAGGCTCCAGGTGTGTCATGTAAGTGTAATGTAATGTAAGACTGAAGAGCTTGAAGGAGGCAAGTGACACAGTCAGATTGAGATCTGGAAAAACCATCCTGGAGGATGGACTGGAGAGGAGCCAAGCTGTGCAGTGGCTGGGGGATGGCAATGAGGGGGCGAGGACAATAACGAGGGTGGCAGGTCGGCATGTCGGAATGAATCTCTTCTACATGGAGACCCAGCAATACCTCACACAGTTTCCTTGCCCAGCACACTGGTCTGTGGGTCAACAGCCTTCAGCTTCAGAGGATTTCCACTAGAAAGTGAGAATAAACCTGCAACAAGAGTGCAGAAGCTCCAGGAAAGAAATACGCAGTGACTACCAGAGAGAATGACTTGGAAGGATAAAATGCAGCTTTAGGAAAGCACTCAAGGAAAAAACGCCAAGAAAAAGCTGAGCAGAAATATCCCTCACGTCCCATGAAACACTCTGCGCTGTGCTCCCCAAGGACGCTTCAGGACCCTCCAGGTACCTGAGTTCCAGAGGCTTCTGGCAGAAGGACCTCCAGTCTCAAGGTCGCTTAACACATTGCCTCGGAAGCCACTCTCCTGTGCGACCCCAAGCCCACCGGGGTTTTCTCTATTGGCTGACTCCGTTCGCTATCCACGTAGGTCATGAACAGAACTGACCTCCCTGACTCAGCAGCTCTGACAACATCTCTGCTCCAGGAGGTCAGGTTCTCTGGCAAGCACCAGCTCCCTGGCCACGCCTGATGTCAAGAGAGAATGATGCATCCTTCTGAATGGTTTGGGCTGAATTGGGAGACCAAGCCCATGTCAGTCAAATGCCAACAGGGCAGTTCTGAACCTGCCGGGCTGGGTGAGTCTTCACCTTCATAAAACAAAATACCCTAATAATTAATGCAGAACAAATTAATTAAAGGAAGTGAGACCATTGCAGCACCCACTGTGAACTGAATGATAATTATTTGCAAACACAGGGAGAGGCTCAGTAAGCGCCCCGACTCCTGCTTCATTGGCAATGAACTAAGCCCTGAAATCTCATGCATCTCAAGGTCAGGAGGAAATGCAGAGTAGAGCCCACCCAGCCAACTGCCAGAGAGAAGCAGGCGAGGCCACAGCCCAGGCTTAGCCCTTTGCCTGATCATTTCACCTGCATAAAAAATGGCCAACACCTCTGTCCCTCAGTCATTTACAATTCCAGTCCCCCAGAGGAATAACCACAAGCTTCTCCCTACATTTTTGACAGAAGAAGTGAGCATAAAGGGGCACTAATCTTACAGAAACCACGCATCACTTCAGCTGAGGCCTCCCCACCTTTCCAAGCAGCGTATCCTAGCCCTGAGCGACCACCCTCGTTCTCAGATGCAGATCCACCAGCGTCTCGGCCAGATTCGAATGGCCTTGAATGACATGCCCTGCTGACAGATGATTGGAAACAGGAACTATGTCTAACATGTACTTAATCTGCTCTGGTTTTCCCCTTTTACTGTATCCCTCACCTTCTCACATATTACATACATCACTGTATGTATTCATTGGCTCTGCTCTCTCTCTACCCAGGTCATAAGGAAAACAGACCCCCCGGCAACAGCAGGAAGTTAGGTTTCTTGACACGCACTGGCTCCCTGGCCACACCTGGCATCGAGAGAGGGACGCGTCCTCCCAAATGGATGGGGCTAAATTTGGGGGTGAAGTCCTCCAAATGAGTCAAAATATTACATTTATTGCTTGTCACCTCTCACTATAATGAAACCTCCCCAAGAGAAGGGCTCTTTATTTTATTAACAGATTTACTCCATGAACCTATTACAGTGCCGGGCACCTAGTAGACACCCAGTACATATTTTGTCAAATAAGTCAATGAATAAGAAGGTTATGGCAATCATTTTTCCGGAGTACACCCTATAAGTTCTACAGAATTTTAAGGGTGAAGCGCCAACATCAACAGCACTTCTATTTCTTGTCTGTATCACTGCCACACCCATTGCAGTAGGAACTGTTGGGAAGGGGAGGAGAGGGAGAAGCCTCCAGCAATAGTACTAGAGCAGCCAGTGTACAGTCTAAGTCTGGGAGATTGCTCGGTGTCCTTGTGAACTTGCCAGAGCCTGGGAGAAGATAAGAATAGACAGTCGGTCAGATCTGAGTGTATGACTGCACCAAGCTCTGGGCAGTTCTAGAGTTACAGGACATGAACTCGCACCTCCCGGGAGAGTCCTAAGACCATATCTCCAGCAAACTCAGGCCCCAGGCACTCTGAGCATAGACCAGCTAATCTTGCACTCCAGGAATGCAGTAAGCAGCATGTCCAGCACCTGATGGAAAACACTTTGTTAGAATCCTGGTCACTGGCCCTCTGACACAACACCCCTCCTGGTCTCCAGTTCTCTGAGTGCCTCCAGGTCACCTCTGAGGCCGGAAGCAAGAAAACCAGTTCTCCTGCTGGGAGAGGCACACTCACCTCCTCCCAATTCAAGGCTCTGAGTGGCAAACTTGCTCTGCCACAATTTTGAGTGGAAACAGCTGGGCTGCAAAAAAGTCAACAGATCACAGAAGAAAGTGTATCTTGAATGGAGTTAGAAACTTTCGCCACCATTCCCTGGTAATAGACACCATCACATTACTCCAGGTCCCTGGTTACAGCCAACTGAATTTCATCTGTCTTCAATGAGGCTGAAAGTGCCAGAGGACTTTAGTCATGAAGCACACAGGACCCCTGAGGTGGAGCTGTTGGTCTGTAGGTTACCTGTCCACACAGGTACAGCCGTCGGATTCGGTGGAGAAGGAAGTTCCAGTGGAAACAGGTCTCTCTCCACATTATCTGTATTGCTTGAGGGGAACACGTTATTCATTTTGCTCATTTCTCAGTGAAGTCATAGGTTTGCAAACCCAGTCTGACTGCCTCCCAAGCATCTCTCAGTTCCCCCCGACTGTCTCTACACCATTTCAGTCCACTTCAGTCCACATCACCTCGCCCCTGGAAGATCACGACCACCCCTAACAGCCGTCCCAGCCTGCAGTCACGTTCCCTTGCAATCCATTCACCACTCCAGCTGCTAAGAGCTCCTCCAGGTCCCTCCCCTAAAGCCTTTCATGGATTTCCATGGAGACTGAACTTCCATGAGTTCCATCTCCTTCAGATGATCCAACCCTCCCCCCGTCCAACCACTTTAGCCTTGTTTCTTACCCAATCCTCCATCTCTCACTCAACAAAAGAGCCAGATTCGACTTCTCCCCATCTCCCAAGATGCCACGCCTCCATCCCTTCCAGGTCTCCCAGCACAGCGACACCCCACTCATGCCTCCTCCTGCTTCCCTCCCCGCTGCCTTCAACTCTTTTCACTAACCTCTACACACCCTTCTAGGGAGCTGCCTTCAGAGGGCTTCTCTGGCCCCTGGACTACATATGCTCATCTGCCTGAAAGCAGCTGGTCACGCCCCTCGTCCCACCCTATGGCAACGTCCTTGGCCATGGCTGGCTTCCTGTGTGGCTGAGAACCCACTCCGGTCTGTCTTGTTTGTTTCACCGACACCCAACGCATTCCTAGATCAATAAATGTTTGCTGAACAAAAACAAACTCATTTTGGGGACAGCTATGAATCTCCACCTTTCCACCATCTCCCCAAAACTGTTCCTCAAGATTAGCCTTCGAACTAAAGACTACATGAGCCTAGAACTAAGGGTCATACCTGGCACCCTCTTTTTGTTCAATCTCACTAGACTAGTTCAGTTGTTCTACTCTTTCCCCTGTGGAGTGTCTGCTGTGGCCACTTTTCCTCATCTCTGCATTAGCTCCACCTCAGATTGGTTCCCTAGACAGAAAATTCCTTTCTGCCTAGGAACTCAGATCCCCAGAAACATTGGAAATGCTGAAGAATTGGCTAGGTAACTTTTCAGGACTGTGGAGAGGCCTGGCACACCCCTAAAGGTGGCACTTAACACCTTCATAAAATCATCTGGGCCTCTTCCTGGTGCCAGCCCTCAATCGCCAGACTTCCTGGAATTCAGTGCCAGTGCATCTTGAAGAAGTGTTAGGCGTCGGCTGGGCGCGGTGGCTCAAGCCTGTAATCCCAGCACTTTGGGAGGCCGAGACGGGCGGATCATGAGGTCAGGAGATCAAGACCATCCTGGCTAACATGGTGAAACCCCATCTCTACTAAAAAAAAAAAAAAAAAATACAAAAAACTAGCCGGGCGAGGTGGCAGGCGCCTGTAGTCCCAGCTCCTCGGGAGGCTGAGGCAGGAGAATGGCATAAACCCAGGAGGCAGGGTTTGCAGTGAGCTGAGACCTGGCCACTGCATTCTAGCCTGGGTGGCAGAGCGAGACTCCATCTCAAAAAAAAAAAAAAAGAAGTGTTAGGCATCCCCAAGGACAGCAGCCTGCATTTACAGATGAAAAACTGAAACCCAAAGGTGTCATGTGACTTGACAATGGTTGCATGGAGCAAGTCTGAACTCAATTCCACTCTAGTTCTGCTGGGAAACATGAATGGCCTTTCGAAATCCCATGGGCTTTCCATAAAATACCAACATCTCCCTCATGCTTCTGACGGGGGACCCATAGTGAGAACAGGTCTAGGACTCTCCAGTGTCCATAAGATCTTGAAGAGAAAAGGTGGTAGGAATACTGGTCTGCTGTTGTGCCCTGTCCTTCTCAGCCACCCCTGGTACTCTAAATCCACTCCACCATAAATTCAAAGAGGATTGGCCAGGTCACACCCCTGGTGGGTGGAACCGCGTCTGCTGTCTTTCTTCTCTAACAGAGGTGAAGAATTGTGATTGTCATCAATGAGTTTGTTTTACGGCCAAGGAAACAGAGGCTGAGGTGATCCATGTTTTATGGCAACATTCAGGGACTCTATTCCTGAACCTCTTTCACAGAATTGTGCAAGATGAAGTAGTGTTGAAAAATTTGTTTTACCAGGCATCAATCACCTATATAATAAAATATCCAGTACATTCTGTGTACATTTAGTAATCATATGAAATGTAGTTACTTATAGACATTTTTGTGGCATTGTACATAATAAAATTGGTGATATTTTGAGTATTTTTCAGAAATCAAATGCAGCTCTACCCCACTTCTGCTGAGTCTGAGATGAGATGAACCTATTTAATCATCAATAACCTGGAGAAATATAAGAGCTTGAGAACGATAAAGGGAAACTGTAAATTTAATATATATTAATGCATAGCAAAATGGTTATTCATACCATGCAAAGTATGGAGATGATTATTCATGGGCAAGAGACTTTCCCACATTCCAAATTTGTAAGATTGTTTTTTCTAAAACAATACAACTTTTAGCCAAGACTTAATATTTATGGATTTTGAGCACTCAGTAATTTAAGTCAGTGTTTCTCAAAGTGTGATCCACAGACCACTAAGGAATCTCTAAAATTCTTTTAGGGATCTGCAAGGTCAACTCTATTTTCAAAATAACGCTAAAACATGATTTGTCTTTTTCACTGTGTTCATGTTTGCACTGATTGAGGCAAAAGCAATTATGACTAAAACTGCTGGTGCCTTAACACAAATCAAGGCTGTAGCACCAAACCTGATGATAGTTTGGATACTTGTCGCACTCAAATCTCATGTTGAATTATACTGCTGGAGGTGGGGACTGGTGGGAAGTGTTTTCATCATAGAGACAGATCTCTCATGGTTTGGTGCTGTCTTCATGATAGTGAGTTTTTGCAAGATCTGGTCATTTAAAAGTGTGTGGCACCTCCCCCCACACTCTCTCTCACGTGCTCCTGCTTCTGCCAGGAGACATGCCTGCTCCCACTTCATGGGTATAAGCTTCCTGAGGCCTCCCCAGAAGCAGATGATGGCACTAAGTTTCCCATACGGCCTGCAGAACCAATTAAACCTCTTTTCCTATAAATTACCCTGTCTCAGATATTTCTTTATAGCAATGCAAGAACGGCCTAACATATTTTACTAATAGTCACTGTATTCTTCCTTTATATGCACTTGTAACTAAAATACAAAAGTATCAGTTTCACTTAAGAATGTTCTTCATGAAAGAAAAAAAAAAAAAAAAAAAAAGGCCAGGCGCGGTGGCTCACGCCTGTAATCCCAGCACTTTGGGAGGCCAAGGCGGGCGGATCACAAGGTCAGGAGATCGAGACCATCCTGGCTAAGACGGTGAAACCTCGTCTCTGCTAAAAATACAAAAAATTAGCCAGGCGCGTTGGCAGGCGCCTGTAGTCCCAGCTACTCGGGAGGCTGAGACAGGAGAATGGCGTGAACCTGGGAGGCGGAGCTTGCAGTGAGCCGAGATCGTGCCATTGCACTCCAGCCTAGGTGATGAGCAAGACTCCATCTCAAAAAAAAAAATAAAACAAAATAAAAAAAAAAAAAAAAAAAAAAAAGAACGTTCTTCATGAAACAGTAAAAAATATTAATTCTATTAAATATCAGTCTTTGAGTGCATACTTTTTAAAGATGTTACACACCGCATGCAAAACACTTTGCTGCGTACTGAAGTACAACAGCTGTCTAGAGGATAAAATGATTGTTATTATTTGAATTGCCAGCTAAACTAGCCACTTTTTCATGGAATGCTATTATTACTTGAGGGACTGACAAGCATTTATGATAACAGTTTTACTAAGTAAAACTATGTTTACTTAGATATGGATATTCAGAGACATTTTCACAAAAATAAATAAAATGAGCCTGCCACTTCAATGAAAACAATTGGCGATATTTGTCACCAATGATAAAAGTTGATGTTTCAAGCAAAAATTATAATCTTGGAAAACTTGTTTCCATCACTGAAAACTTGACAGCTCCCCAACCCTTAAAGACTTTCCACTGAGATCAGTGCTGTTACTAACAAATGTGATTTTTTTTTCTTATATAATGATATTTGTCAGCATTTGGAGGATCTGCATAATTCAGCAGTTCATTATTTTCCAAATGATCAATGCATGATGTCATAAGATCATACATAAATAAAAGATCCATTCAAATACAAGATTGGTCAATGGATTTTAACATAAGTATGGAGTGCACTGATGTGGTTTCAGAATCCATATTGAAATTCACCTTTAAGAAACTACTACTTGTCAATTTTTCATGTGGAAAAATATCCACATTTATGTACTAAGCACCTCTCCCCTTTACAACTACATCTCTGTATGAAGCCAAATTTTCTTCATATATTTTAGCTTAAAAAAAAAAAAAAAAAAACCCTCGGCCG
This sequence comes from Piliocolobus tephrosceles, assembly GCF_002776525.5. Taxonomy (NCBI): domain Eukaryota; kingdom Metazoa; phylum Chordata; class Mammalia; order Primates; family Cercopithecidae; genus Piliocolobus; species Piliocolobus tephrosceles. The sequence goes on from NC_045446.1 coordinate 118,760,673, forward strand.
GGCGTGGTGGCTCAAGCCTGTAATCCCAGCACTTTGGGAGGCCGAGACGGGCGGATCACAAGGTCAGGAGATGGAGACCATCCTGGCTAACATGGTGAAACCCCGTCTCTACTAAAAAATACAAAAAACTAGCCGGGCGAGGTGGCGGGCGCCTGCAGTCCCAGCTACTCGGGAGGCTGAGGCAGGAGAATGGCGGGAACCCGGGAGGCGGAGCTTGCAGTGAGCCAGGATCCGGCCACTGCACTCCAGCCTGGGCGACAGAGTGAGACTCCATCTCAAAAAAAAAAAAAAAAAAAAAAAAAAAAATCACATTTTATTCAGAAGCAAACATGAGAATTCAACTATCTTCTTTCAAGCCAAACATTAGCAAGAGCTGCAAAAAGGTAAAGTGATGCTACTTTTCTCACTAAAATTTATTTGCTTTAGAAAATGTTTCATAAAAATCATGTTATTTATGTTAACATATAATGGGTTTATCAATGTTATTTTTAATTAACAATTTCTTAAATTTCTAATTTTTAATATATAAATGAAAGTATACTTCTTTCTCTGCAGCCATGATAATATAAATCAAACTACATTGCTCTCCTGCTTAAAAATTTTTCAGTGAAGCCGGTCGTGGTGGCTCAAAGCCTGTAATCCCAGCACTTTGGGAGGCCGAGACGGGTGGATCACGAGGTCAGGAGATCGAGACCATCCTGGCTAACACGGTGAAACCCCGTCTCTACTAAAAAATACAAAAAAAAACTAGCCGGGCGAGGTGGCGGGCGCCTGTAGTCTCAGCTACTCGGGAGGCTGAGGCAGGAGAATGGCGTAAACCCGGGAGGCGGAGCTTGCAGTGAGCTGAGATCCGGCCACTGCACTCCAGCCTGGGCGACAGAGCGAAACTCGGTCTCAAAAAAAAAACTTTTTTTTTCAGTGAATTCCCATTGTAATTAGAATAAAATCTCAATCATTTTCTGCCGCCACCAGGGCACTAACCATGGCCACTGCCCCCTCTGCACTATCCTGTGCTCCCAGCAAACTCCAGGGCAGCCCATGGCTGTCTGTGCCTGAGCACACCCAGCCTGCTCTTATTTCCATCCAGCCTTTGCATTGCCTGCTATTCCCAGTGTGCAGAATGACGGAAGGCAAGTAATAGGATCTCAGTAAATACTTTTGAATAACTCTTTCCTGTGCTAGCAGAGACCGTGGAAAGGGAGGAAGAATGAAAACTTGAGTGAAAGGAGTTCAGACTGACACTTCCGGTAATGATCAAAAGTCAGTGGGTAACGGTGATGGAAGTGCTTCACAAATTGTTCTGCCTTCTGTAAACAAACGTATTAAAGGGGAACTCAAGGGAAATCTCCCATGACACATGAGCATGCAATCTGCCTTTATCATGCACAAACTGACATGCCCTCCATTCCACATATATGCACATTCACACATAAACGCACATGCACACATGCACATTCATGGTTTCCTTTTAAAAATTCTTCCCTCTTCTTTTTGAAAACTGTCATCCCTTCTTCCTGCTCCTTCCAGATTTACGAGTTTAAAAAACATTTTTTTAATTAAGCATTTTTAAAAATCCCTCAGCTATTCCAGGTGTCAGGTTCATGACCGAATGAACTCTCAGGCTCTCAGACAATTTTTCAGTCCTCTTCTGTCAGCACACCAGTGAAGCAACCTCGTGTCCACAAAAAGATGCCTTCCCTCCAGGAACAATAACAATTGACCTGATTCTATAAAGCATTTTACATACCAGTGCAACCCATCACTGAATACCTCTCGAAGTTAATGAAAGTTGGAAAATCAAAGTAAAAATAACTGAAATGCCAACCTGTATTTTCTGTCTCTGCCATCCTTGTATAGGACAAGCCCCCACAATAAATTGCTGAAGTCTGTGATCATTAATTGATATGAGGCTGGGATTTAGGAAGTCACCAAAAACTAAAGGCATTTGTCCAAAACAGATGGTAATTCTTTACCCAAAACCTTTACAGTAATTTGCTTCTGTTCTACGTGTAACTGTAAACAAAGAGTCAGGAAAGTCACATAAACGAGAAAATCTGCACAAGGATCAGGCCAGAGACATACCTTGTATGAGTCGGGGGTCTCTACTGAGTTGGAGACCGCTCAGAGACGGCCACCACTCAGGGTCAACTGATTGTTCTATGATAGAATGCCAGCTGTATGGCTAGACCTGACTATTTTTCAAGAGAAGCTAGATAACCAGATGTGTATGCAAAATTCCCAATTAGTTCATTCTTTAAAAGCACTGTCTTTAAAAATGTGTCTGCAGGTCACACTCAACCTGACGGTCACCAGTTGGTGACTTTTGTTCTAGACATTTAGAGAACAAAGAAAGAGTACAAAAACTATGGGCAGTAGTGGAAGAGCAACATTTTTTAAAAAGAAGAAATTAAGATTTCAGCAAAGGTTTGAAATTTCAGGAGTGCAGAGCTGCCCCGGGCTCAGGAGCCACGCGCTGTCCCTGACTTAATTCCAATCTGATCAAGCCCACCTAGGTCTTTTCCAGGCCGCATGGTGAAAAAGAGACATGAAGAACTTGAGGCTGGAAAATGAGGCTTACGTGGACTCATAGCAACTTGAATTGGTCAGTCGTAAAGGGCAGGGGAGAAAAAACCTGAACAATAATTGAATGATGAATTCCCAAAGGTGGAATATAGAAAGAATAGCCATGGAATGTTGTAGAACATGGAAGGAGACACCTTGATTCCCAAGACTTTGTGAATGGTGAGGAGCAGGAGGGGGCCTTGTCCAGACCTTTAGAAAGCCGACTCTTCAGGGCAAGGGGAGGCCAGGCATCTTTTGGCAACAACACACGTACACTGGCGCTGCTTAGAAGGCAGTGAGGCCCCTGGGATGCAATTCAGCCTCAGCAGGCTAGCCTCGCCATTCCATTGCACAAAGCTGGCTAAGAAGGTCATCCCAGCCCCATCACCCTATGGCAACCGGAGATTGAAAGGCAGCTGAAAATGACGAGGCTTTTGGCGGTGAGTATAGTCTCCACTATTATTTTTTCCTTCTTGTTTTTCTCCCCCAAAGCAGACTTTCCTTACTCAGTGATCTGACAACTTTTCCATCCTTCTTGGATTCCCTTCTAGGAAAAATGAGTAAGGAATGGTGGGGAGGTGACAACTTCAAGAGCAAACACTCGAGAAGGTGAGAGCACCTGCTCCTTGCTTCTGTTAAGCAGTCAGCATAAAGCCCAAAAGAATTGAAGACAGGTGTTCAAGGAGCGCCTGGGCACGAATGTTCACTATCTTGCCGAAAGGTGGACAAAACCCAAGTGTGCAGTGGGATGAGTAGAGACACAAAATGTCGCAAATCCACATAATGGAATATAATCCAGCTGTTAAAAAAAAAAAAAAAAACTGAGGTATTGACTCATACTACAACATGGATGAACCTCAGAAACGTCACGCTGGGTGAAAGAAGCCAGACCCAAAAGGTCACATCTTGTGTGATTCCATTTGTATGAAATTTCCAGAAGAGGCCAATCTATAGCATCAGTGAGTACAGTAGACATTGCCAGGGACAGGGACTGGGGGAAGGCAGAATAGGGAATGACTGCTAACAGGTAAGGTATAGGATTTCCCTCGGTGATGATGAAAATGTTTTGGAACTTGGTAGAAGTAATGGTTGCACAACATTTGAATGCACTAAATGCTACTGAATTGTACATTTTAAAACAAACAATTTCATGTTATGTGACTATTACCTCCATTTTTTAAAAAGCCAGCGTAGTGTTTTGGTGAAATATTGACTGCGTAGTTTTGAATCCTGACCTGCCATATGCCAGCTGTGTGACACTGGGCAAGTTGCTTAACTGCTCTGTGCCTCAGTTTTCCATTTTAAATTGATGATACCGAAACTAGTTTCCTCACACATTGTTATGAGGAGGAGTAAATGAGCTGATATTTGCAAAGCACTAAACCAGTACTTCCATATTCTAAGTGCCATGTAAATGTTTTCTAAATAGATCAATCAGCCCCACAGCCCACTCTAAGCAGGCTGCTCTGACCCTGGGCTATTTTTTTCAGGTTTAGGTTCTTGGTCTGAAAGAATGGCCTCCGTGGGAGCCAGGACAGAATGGGAGCTGAAAGCTCAGCCATGGTCATGCTCCTGTCTCTGGAGCTACCCGCAGATAAAGTCCTTTTACACATTCCCACACAATGGAAATACGCAACCACTTCCAACTGGGTCCCAAATTCTCAAATGTCCCAACTACAGGACTCTGGGGACACTGCTCCTCCTTAAGGATTTGTGAGATGCCTGTGAAGAAAAGGAAAATCCGTGAACCTGCTCAGAAGAAGCCACACAAGAATACTTAGGGGCAAAAAATGACTCAGGCTGACGTCCGAAAGGCTCTGGTTCGCTGGTTCAGGCCCCCTCCCAGGCTGACCGGGATGACAGGCTCTGGAAGGAGCCCATGGGAGCTGCGCTCTTCTAATTCCGTCCGGCCATATTCCTCCACGCCTGTGAAGCGGTGGGGAATGTTCTCTGCTTCACTCCACCCACACTTGGGCCTTAGAACAATGACTTCCTCACTGGGTTTTGGTAGTTTTTCCATTATGTTTTAATTTTGCCCTTTATATGAACTGGCTTTGTTTTAGAATAGGTTACATCGGCTCAAAAATCCATTCACACAGAAGAGTATACAGTGAAGTCTTACTTCCATCCCAGTTACAATCTCCTCCACATATGTGCACAACTAATTCATTTTACTAGTATCTAGGATACCCTTTCCCAGAGTTTAGGATACTGCTAACATAGATATTTTCTTATTTTTTCTCATCACAGGAAGGATAGCATATTGTATACATTCTACTGCACCTTGACTTTTTCTCATATAATATACCTTGGAAATCACTTCCTAGAAACTTTCCTCATTCTTTTTTATAGTCATATAGTATTCCACCATAGGAAAGTACCATAATTTATGAAATCATTTGCCACCTGATGAGTAAGTCCGTGGGATTCCAATCTTTTGCCATTAAAAAAGCAGTGGTAACTAAAATTGTGCACATGTCATTATTCAGCTATGCAATATTCTATAAGGTAAATCTCCAAAGGTGTTATTGCCGGGTCAAAGGTCACATGCCTTTGTAATTTTGACAGATAATGCCAAATTGCTCTCCATTTTACCTGCTAACATCAGAAAGTTCCATTTCCTCACAGATACACCAACACAGTGTGTTGTCAAACTAGGATTTTTTCTAATCTGACAGGTGAAAAACGGTATCTTGGAGTAGCTTTAATTTTCATTGCTCTTACTATGAGTGACGTTGAATGTCACTTTTACATATTTAGCGGACATTTTTTTTTTTTTTTGAGAGATAAGTCTCTTATCCCCCAGGTTTGAGCGCAGTGGCTCCATCTCTGCTCACTGCAACCTCTGCCTCCAGAGTTCAAACGATTCTCCTGCCTCTCCCTCCCAAGTAGCTGGGATTAATCACCTGCCACCATGCCCGGCTAATTGTTGTATATTTTAGTAGAGACCGGGTTTCACCATCTTGGCCAGGCTGGTTTCGAACTACTGACCTCAAGTGATCTGCCTTAGTGGACATTTCTGTTTTCTATTCTATGAGCTGTCTGTTTATATCCTTTATCCAGTCTTATTGTAGGTTTTGGTCTTTCGTTGATTGGCATCTCTGAGTTCCTTATAAAGAATTTAGCCATTTTTTCTTTTTTTTATATATATATTTGATTCGAAGTGTTGCTCTGTCACCCAGGATGGAATGCAGTGGTGCAATCTCAGCTCACTGCAATCTCTGCCTCCCGGGTTCAAGCGATTCTTCTGCCTCAGCCTCTCAAATAGCTGGGACTACAGGCATGAGCCACCACGCCCAGCTTTTTTCTTTTTTCTTTTTTTTTTTTTTTTGTATTTTTAGTAGAGTTGGGGTTTCACCATATTGGCCAGGCTGGTCTCGAACTCCTGACCTCATGATCCACCCGCCTCAACCTCCCAAAGTGCTGGGATTACAGGTGTGAGCCACTGCACCCAGCTAGAATTTAGACATTTCCTATGATAAGAGTTGCAAGCACTCTACCCAGTTTATGATATTTGCAAATAGTGTTTTTGCCATGGAGAATGTTGTTTAATGTACCCGTCTTCTCCAGCTCTTGTAATTTCTGAATTTTGAATCATAGTGAAAACCACATCACCATCCTGAGGCTGTAAAGGTTTTAACGTGGAAATTCTCCTAAGTTTTCATCTCGTCGTCGCACAGATTTTTTTTTTTAATATTTAATCCTTTCATTCATTTGGAGCTTGTTTCTTTTTTCAACTTTTTCTCACACAGGGAAGGGAATTCCTCGTGTCCTCTCTCTCTTTATCCAGCCACCCTCTCACCTCCCCTTTTATCCTAACCTGAACTTGGTCCTGGCCCTTCACTTAGACATTACAACAGCTGCCAGCAACGTAGACTTGAGGAAAAGACAGCAACCCTCAGGCACCTCCCAGGGCGATCAGAATCTCTGCGTGAATCTGAGCTGTCTGGGATGAAGCAAGGTTTGGAGGAATTGAAGGAGGCAACTGAAAGGAACCCAATGGCAGGGACCCGAAAGACAGTTGCTTCAGCCACTTAAAATTCTTGCCAGCCCTGCACCGAGTCGCTTGGAAAGGGAGAGAAATGAACTTAAAAAGCAATTCCAGGGCTCCAACATGTGTTCTTCGTTGGTAGGATTCAGGATGAGGATTTGGAGGACCCTGTGGGAGTATTCTTTCACTACTCTCCCCTAATCCTCTCCAAATCGCCTGGGCTCTACAGCTGTTGGTTAGCCAGATAAACTATTTGTTCAATTATTCTTGGCCTGGATGGGGCGGCTGGCCTCAAAGGCTTCAGGCTTCGTAATTCGGGCTACTTCAATCAGCCAAGGCCCTCCCAGGGCTGCCTCCAGGAGACGGGGCCTGTTTGAAGACAGCAGCGCCCTAGCAAGTCTTGCCTTTCCACTCGCTTTTCATCTCCACCCAGACGGGGCTGCGGCGGCCGACACCTCCCCACGGACCCCATGTCGGGGAACAGAGTTAGCTGTGGGAACGATGCCAAGGCAGAGAACCAAGGCGATAAAGTAATTACAAATGAAAGGGAGATTAGCAGGCACTGTCGGGACAAATGCTTCCAAAATGGTTCCTGAAATCTCGGGCGGCGCGGTCTCAAAGGAGACATCTCTGCAGCTGCTGTCTCCATGGCAATGGGGCAACAGACGCCCAGCTGGGGGCACTCTCTGCAAATGTCAGCACCAACAAAACACCAGCCACGGCGAGGAGATGACAGACCGGTCACCTTCGCTTCATGGAAATGGACTGGTCATTGGCACAATTCTATTTTCCCCATTTGTCTGCTCTCCTTACCCATTCCCCTGGCTTCAGTGGAGTCTTACTAAGAAATGGTCGACAGCTGTTGAGAGATGGGTCCAGACTGCCAGTTGCTCTGAGAAATATGCTATTTGGGGTTGGGTGCCCTAGGCTGCCGGGAAGCCCTGAGCAGCCTTGCGATGTTCTCTCTTCAGCTGCATTCTCATCCCGGTTCCTCTGCCCTGGCCACTTTCGTTGGTTGCCTTTTCCCCAAAATTTTACTTCAGTTTCTCAGGAGATCCTGAGGCAACTCTAAGAAGTGGCTTGAGGCCAGGCACAGTGGGTGGCTCACGCCTGTAATCCCAGCACTTTGGGAGGCCGGGGTGGGCAGATCACCTGAGGTCAGGAGTTCAAGACCAGCCTGGCCAACATGGTGAAACCCCGTCTCTACTAATAATACAAAAACTAGCCAAGCATTGTGGTGCACGCATGTAATCCCAGCTACTCAGGAGGCTGAGGCAGGAGAATCGCTTGAACCCAGGAGGCGGAAGTTGCAGTGAGCTGAGATCGTGCCATTTCTCTCAGACAGGGCAACAGAGAGAGACTCCGTCCAAAAAAAAAAAATGGCTAGAGATAACTGTACCCCATCTCTACCCCATAGTCCTCATCATGTCCCTAAGACCACAGCAAATCAACAAAATCTAAGTAACTGCCGCAGGTTGCTGTGCAGGAGTGCATTCAACCTCAGTCTCAAGTTTTCCTTCTAATAAGAGTGCCACTCCTGAGCAGCTTCTGTGTAAGAATTCCAGAAATACTGCTACTGGCCTCTCTACCTGAGGATGGTAAGGTCAGAGACCCTGTCTTCACATTTCATGCCAAGTGGGAGCATGTTCTATGGGGTGCTTTTCCCCGAGGCAGTGGCTTCCTAAATGTGTAATAAATGACCCATCTTGAAAGAAAGAACTCATCATCTAGTTACCGACTTGGAGTCAAATAAGCCAGACTCAAATCTCAGCTCCTCCATTCCAAACAAAACACCTACTATGTGCAAGATTAAACTGTAAGTTCCCTGAGAGTAGAAACTACATCATTTTTTTATATCTCCAATACCTAGCAAAACGTTCAGCATGATTATCAAAAAAAAATCTGTAACGCAGAGTACTCCAAGCTTTCTGAATCATATTATCCTTATCAATAAGTTTTTAACATGGCACCTTCAAAATAAGTATGTTTATTTAAATAATATGAACTATTCGGCCAGGTGCAGCAGCTCACGCCTGTAATCCCAGCACTTTGGGAGGCCAAGGCAAGCGGATCACGTGGTCATGAGATCGAGACCAACCTGGCCAACATGGTGAAACCCTGTCTCTACTAAAAATACAAAAATTAGCTGGGCGTGGTGGCACAGGCCTGTAATCCCAGCTACTCGGGAAACTGAGGCAGAAGAATCGCTTGAACCTGGGAGGCAGAGGTTGCAGTGAGCCGAGATGGCGCCACAGCACTCCAGCCTGGAAACAGAGTCAGACTCCGTCTCAAAATAATAATGAGGAGGAGGAGGAAGAGGAGAAGGACTACTCTAATACAAGCAGCATTATAGAAATATAGAAAAATAGAAACTGAAAAGAGATAAGATTAAAAATAAGCAGCAGTTCTAAAACTTCCTTGTCATGCTGTAACGGATCATCTTGTCCTTCCCGTTTTAGACCGCCATTGTAGAGGACACAGTTTCTACACTCAAGAGACCTGCAGTCTAGTTGAAAGACTTGAAGCAAAGAATAACCGTGGTACCGCTATAAAATACACAGATAACAGTTTAGAGGCGGCTGTGATCACCAAGGGTACAGACGGGTTTCACGGAGCCCATAACCCCCACCAAAACTGAATGCCAATGTGTACAGGTGTGTGTCTAGGTGCATTTTCTTCAGGAAAGGTCCAAAGCTTTCATATGATTCTCAAATGGATCTAGATGACAGAAAAATTAGAGGGGAACTGGCTGAACAGGAGAAAAGAACACAAGGAGCAAAAGGGCCTACGCACCAGCATTCTGTCCAAAGTCATCCTGCTCTTGCAGATAAAACGATCTAGACCTAATAGAACACCGCTCCACCAGTCACCCAAGCAGATTAAGGTATTTCCAAAGACTGACACATTGTCTCTACATTAGTGATTTCTTTTTAACTTCTTTTAGCAGTGGCCTGTTTTCAAATGACATCCTACATGGAACCCACGTATATAAAAAGAGATCAAAGTGAAGGTGTTGCGGGTGAAGCAGGGTTGGTCCCAGGTCATCACCCCTCGTGGTCTCCGGCCTCAGTTTCCCTGTGTTGATGGCTCCATGGCTCTTCGAATGGGGCTGTAAATCCCTGCTCCGGGCTTTCTTGAGTCTATGATTTAATGATTTGCCTTAATTTGTGTCCTCGTCATTCAGTTCATAAACCATTCAAAATCACTCTCCCTGCTTCAGCTTCCACCTGTTTTCCTTCCTTTGCCTCCTTTGACCAAGTCGCCAATAGCTCCAGCTAACTGTTCTCCAACACATGTGGTCCAAGATCACCCTCGCCAGAATCCCCTGGCTTGCACGTTAAAGACGCAGATCCCTGGGCATCATCCCAGACCGACAGACTCAGAACCACTGAGCATGGATCCCACCATCTGCAACTTCCACAGGCTCCTCAGATGATTCTCATGAGTCCTTAATGGTTAACTACACAAGGCTCTCCACAAAGCCCCGCTCAACCAGCCAACTTCTCATGCATGGGGTCTTAACCTACTGAGTGTCATCAAAATTGCCTCCACTTTCTTGAGCCCACCCAAAAGCTAGATAGAGCCAGGAGGGGATGAACATTCCAGGCCTGTGTGTCCATGGCTTCAAGGTGAACAATGACTCTGTGTCCTCGGAGGTGACAATCCTCTTTCTCCAGTCTGGATGCTCAGAGGCAGGCATTTTTCTTTTAGGCTGGAGTTAAATATAGTGCTTAATGCTTTGCAGACTTCTGGAGGGAAACAGGAGCAGCTCAGAGGAGTGGAATGTACTGGGCTGGAAGTCAGTCCTCTCCAGCCACAGTGCAGGCAAACACATCGAAGCCGGGGGGGAAGCTCAACCCCGGAGGCGGGCCATTTGCCTTAGGGGTATTTATTCAGAGGAATGGGACAGCCCTTGAACGTTTTGCATTTTTCCTACAGTTTCAAAGGCAGCAGTGGCCTAAGCCTATGTATAACCTGCTGGGTAAACAGGCATCATGAGAATTTCCCTGAGCTGAGCGGTGACAATTGTTTTTGCCATCTTGATTTAGAAGCCAGAACAATTCAGAGAATTGTAGATGAAAGTCATAAAATCTGTTCTCCATATTCTGCCCCCTTTTGGGCCCAAATCAAGTTTGACTTCTTTCATGAAGCCACTCACATCCCACTCGCTCCTTTTTTTGAACTCCTATGACACTTATATATTAGTGGCATATATTTTAACAAAGTTGCTCTTTATTTTTTTTTATATTTTTTATTATTTTTGAGACAGAGTCTTGCTGTCACCCAGGCTGGAGCGCGATGGTGTGATCTTGGCTGACTGCAACTTGCACCTCCCTGGTTCAAGTGATTCTTGTGCCTCAGCCTCCTGAGCTGCTGGGATTACAGGCGCCTGCCACCACACCTAAGTTTTGTATTTTTAGTAGAGACAGGGTTTCACCATGTTGGCCGGGCTGGTCTCAAACTACTGGCCTAAAGTGATCCACCAACCTCTGCCTCCCAAAGTGCCAGGATTAGAGTTGGGAGCCACTGCACCCAGTCTCTATTTTTATTTTAGGTTCAAGAGATACATGTGTGGGTTTGTGCCATAAGTATGTTCATGATACTGAGGTTTGGACTTCCAAGGATCCTTTCACCCAAGTAGTGAACATAGTACCCAATAGGAAGCTTTTCAGTCCTTTCCCCACTCACTCCTCCCTGTTTCTTTATTTTCATTACTTTGCTTTTGTCTTCATGTCCCCATATCATAAGCCTCTTGAGAATGGAAACCACGCCTGAGCTTCCTTGTATCCCCCTCAGTGCCTATAATGGTGTTGGGTACAGGGGCACCAATGAGTACCTGTTGAGATGAACAGCGACCACCCTGAAGGGAGAGAGCTGGGGAAAGGAGAAGGCAGGCACAGTAAGAGTTGATGTACTCTGCATACTGGTTATGTGCTGGTGCTGTTGTCAGCATTTAACACGTGCTAATCTGCTTAATTTTCACAGTTGCCTTATGAGGTGAACCCACCTTATAGAACAGATGATTTAGGTACAGAGATGTTACCTGAATGGCCCACAGTGACACAGCTACTAAGAGGCAAAGCCAGGATCTGAGCCCAGGGAGTCCAGCTCCAGAGTCTATGCCCTTCCACGTCTTCCACTACAGCAGCAGGACATGTGGGCAGTCATCAGGCCAGAGAAACGGAGGAAGTATGTACGTTCCAGAAAAAAACAAACCAGACCTAGAATCCTTACCCCAGCTCCACTTGCAATGACCGCTAAAGGGTCTCTTCAGCCTAAGGACAAGGTGTCTGTCCCCAGGGCCTCAGCTCTGCTTCTAGTTACCGACATATCAAGAGGACACTGACTGTGGCCTCTGCTCTCTCCCACCTCCCAGAGTTCCTTCCTGCCTCTCCATAAATGAGGGGACAGGTGATGGGAGACAGAGGGTGGCATGTGCCAATGGAGAGTAGCCCCAGGTCAGAGAGCCTGGGCTGGCACTTAGGAGTTGCCTGCTGGGAACAAGCCCCAGCCGAGCCGCATACACCAAACTCCACCCAGCAAGAGAATTCTCACTGCCCTAGAAAAGCAACCCCACAAATTTAAACAACCCTGCACCCCACCTTCTGCCCCCTGCACATACTTTCTTTGAAATCTTCCAATGCTGAGGAACAGAAAGATTGTCTGATGTCTCTGAGTCTCTCCTCTACAACCCCAATCCTGGATGGCCACGTCCAAAGCTACCAGAGTTCTCCTCCAGGGGTGGGAATAAGACAGCATCGACTGCCTTACAAGGAAGGACCTTGCAACACGCAGCCCGAGAACCTTTCAAGGAGGACAGGGGAAGTCTTTATTTTAAAAGTAGGGACTGTTTGAAGGATTTACCTTATGAAGTAAAAGGGAACTTCTTGCTCCAGTAAGTAATTTTAAAAGACAAACACGTTCACAGACATACACAGCAACAATGAAGAAACCATCACACCAGTTGTCCAAGGCATAAACTGTGAGTGTGGTTCCAAGACACATTGGCTTGGTTTGGTTCTGATGGAAATCTCTGTATTATCTGATTTTTAACTAAATGCAAAGTGAAGAGTGTTTTTATTCCTTCCTTCATTCACTCAGTGAACACCTACGAAGTGCAAGCTCCAGTCCTCAGGCTGCGTGCTGGAGATTCAAAGGTGAATATGAACTCAAAGAGACGACAGCCCAAAAGACAGAGATGGATGAGTAAATAATCAAGTGCAGTGAAAATTTTGGATTTCTGGAATAGGCGCTATTGATCCTATAAAGGGTATAAACCATGAAGGAGTCAAGGAGGGAAGAGTTAGACCAACCCAAAGGCCACCACAGAGGAGGCAATGCTTCTGCAAATCTTGAAGGGTACGCAGGTATTAACTAAGCATAAATTGCAAGGAACTGCAAGTAGTATAAAAAAGCAAAAGCAGGTGATGGGGCAAATAATGAGAATGAATACTGGAGATGTAAGCTGGATGCGGTGGCACACCTGTGGTCCCAGCCACTCAGGAGGCTGAGGTGGGAGGATTGCTTGAGCACAGGAGGTCAAGGCTGCAGTGAGCAGTGATTGTGCCACTGCACTCCAGCCTGGGCGACAGAGACAGACTCTGACTCTAAAAAAATTAAAATAAAATATTGAGGACGTAGACAGGAGTCAGATCATGGAGTTAAAGAATTATTCCATTAATTCAGCTCTTGTAAGCACTTCTACCTGACATAGCCGAGGACTTGATTCAAAATCCTTTCTTTGACCTGAATTGCCTAGAATTCTCCAAGAGAGAAAACAAGCTTTGCAGACTCTCAAAGGGAACTGGCCATGGTGGAACGCGGGCCTTGGAGGACTGGAAGGGGCTATGACTCAGGAAGCAGCAAGGGAGACAAGCGCCCAAGCCTCACCGAGAAGGGAAGACCAGGCTGCTCTCATTTCTCGACCCAGCTGCTTCACACACCAGAGCGCGCCTAGAGTTCAAGCAGCTTTTCTCCATTTCTCCCCTCAGTGCTTAACGTCTCAGGCCACAGGCTGCCAGCACTCACCTTCTGCCGAGGCGGCCCTGCAGCCTCCCTGTTCTGAGGCCCCTGCCTCTCCCTGATGAAACTCCCTCGGTGCTAACTTGGCAAGAACAGGCCAACGCTGCTGTGCTTCCCTTTGCCCTTGAAAAGAATGAGGTTTAGGGGAGGCTCTGCCCAGTCCGGTGCTGTCCGGGATAGCTGAGCAGAAGCTGCCGAAGCCGGCCTCCTGGACTGAGCTTGGTCTAGCAGCTTATCCACGTGAGAGCCCTGGCTGTTTGGAGGCACCGGGAGCGGCTGGGCCTGCAGCGTCCCACCTGGAGGGAAAGCACGCACCGCGAGGCAGGCGTGGGCCCTGCAGCCAGCGCTGGGCAGGCGGCAGCCGCGCTCCCTGTTGCCATGCTTCTCCGGCGGAACGCGGCGCCCCCTGGCGGCAGAACGCTTGTGGCCGCCGTTACACTCCTGTGGAAACAGCGCCATCTGCCGAACGCTCTATCACATTGCTGATTGGCCAACGCAGACTTTTCTGTAAGTATTTTTCCTTCTGCTTGCTTAAATCAGGCCGTCTTGAGCCTATTCAAAGTGTACTTCTTAAATGAAAAAAGAAAGTGACAGTACAAGATGTTTTGCTCGCTGGAAAAACGAGGATGAAAGGAAAATGGGTAGCGATTATCCGAATAGTATGTGCTTCCTGCCTGTAGTGAGGAGTGAACATGGCGGGGCCGCACATTGCAGAGGAAAAGGCATGCATTTTGGAGTCAGGCAACTGCGATTAAATTCTCACTAGCTTTGTGAACTAGGAAGGTTACTTAGCATTTCTGAGTCTCGTTTGTCCTCATCTGTAAAGTAGAAGTATATTTACCTTGCAGCATTGTAGCAAAAGTTAAATAAAATAATGTGCATAAAATGAAAATTAAATGTGTATGAAGTAAATCAGATAATATGTATAATAGGTAGGCTTTAAAGTATAACACAAAAATATCAAATAGACATTTTTTTCTAATTGTTAGAATTGTGAAATATTCCTGAAATGGATTTATGAAATGAGAAGATGGAATTTCTCTGAGGTATTTTTAAATTTTCTCTAGAATGGTTGATTCTGACCTTTCTGTAAAAGACGATCTATTTCTGGGCACAGATCCTAGAAACAGAATTCTGCCAAAGTGAGACTCTACTAACATTTATTGAATGTCTGCCACATGCTAGACACTTTCAAAGATGCTCTTTCATTATCGCCAGTAAAATCTGAAGCTTCAGGATCTATTCCCTCTTCCCAGCAAAGTTTTGCCAGGAATATGAGAACCTCTTTTGTATAGCCTCTCAAGTACTTTCAAGATTACTCAGAAAAGCCCAAAACTTTGAACAACCCAAATGCCAATTAACAGGAGAATCAAAGATAGTACATCCATACAATGAAATATTACTGGGCAATGAAAAAGACAACCAACCAGATAAACACCATAGCAGGGACTCTCAAATCTGAGGCAAAAATAAAAAGTCAGGCCAAATATATATTGTATTTGCATGAAGTTCTAGAATGTGAAAATCTAATTCATGGTGGTAGAAATCAGAATCATTATCCACACAGGATAGGGGTGGGGACTGACTGCAGAGGGGCACTAGGGAACTTGTGGGGTGATGGGCACGTACTGAATGTTGATCTGGGTGCTGGCTGCACAGTTATGTACAGGCAGTGGTGTGCTGAAGCCTGCTGGCACCATCAAGAGAGTGGACTGTTAATTTTTCAGGATGTTTGCAAGCCAGTCAACATCACATTGATAGCTTGGAATCCACCATGGTGGAAATATTTATACTCCAAAAACTGGCAAACACTACAAAGCATGGCTTTTTTATCCCACCAGAGAGCCAGTTGTAAAACATGTATGAACACACCACTGTATACATTTGCCAAAGCTCACTGAATTACGTATTTCAGATCCATGCATTATACTGTACGGAAATTACATTTCGAAAACGGGGGGTGAATAAAAGCTCTCTGCCATCAGAGTGTGCAGAGCACAGCTGGAGGCCCATGCTGACCAGCTGGGGAGAAAGGTTGGAATCAGTCGTTTGTGGGATGGAAAAGCAAAATTTAAGAAGTATTTTTCAGTCATAATGGATCTAAAGCAAAAAAGCAGATCAAAATACATAAGCCTCAGAACAGAAGCGCAAGGCTGGGTCAGCATTTGGTAATGGCTGCACAGATTACAGATCATCAGCTTCGCCTTAGCAAGGAGGAACTGGAGGCCCATGTCAGAATCCAGTGTTCATCCTCTATAATTTCATTAATTTTATTATTTAAATCACCATACAAACCAGGCACAGAGGCTCATGCACTTTGGAGGCTGAGACAGGTGGATCGCTTGAGCCCAGGAGTTTGAGACCAGCTTAGGCAACATGGCAAAACCCCGTCTCTACAAAATACGAAAAATGACTCAGGCATGGTGGCACATGCCTGTAGTCCCAGTTACTTAGGAGGCTGAGGTGGGAGAAGCACCTGAGCCCAGGAGCTCAAGGTTGCAGGGAGCCATGATTGTGCCACTGCATTCCAGCTTGGACAAAGAATGAGACCCTATCTAAAAAATATATATATTTTTTTTTTGGTGTAAAGTTCTATAATTTTAACACATGTATAGATTCATATAAGCACTGCCACAATCAGGATTCAAAATAGTGCCATAGGCTGGGCACGGTGGCTCAAGCCTGTAATCCCAGCACTTTGGGAGGCCGAGACGGGCGGATCACGAGGTCAGGAGTTCGAGACCATCCTGGTTAACACGGTGAAACCCCATCTCTACTGAAAAATACAAAAAAAAAGCTAGCCGGGCAAGGTAGCTGGTACCTGTAATCCCAGCTACTCGGGAGACTGAGGCAGGAGAATGGCGTAAACCCGGGAGGCGGAGCTTGCAGTGAGCTGAGATCCGGCCACTGCACTCCAGCCCGGGCCACAGAGCGAGACTCCGTCTCAAAAAAAAAAAAAAAAAAAAAGTGCCATCACACCCCCAAAAACTCCCTCATGTTTTCCCTTTATAATCACAGTCTCTCCCATTCGTAACTCCTGGCAACCACAGATCTATCCTCCATCAGTGTTTTATCTGCTCAAAATGAGAAACACAGTATGTAAACTTCTGAGACTACTTCCTTCCCCCACCCCCCAGCATCATGCCTTGGAAAGTGCTCAGTTGCTGCATGTGTAAATAGTTTATTCTTTGCTACTGCTGAGTAGTATTTCATTGTATGGATATACCACAACTTCTTTATCCATTTATACCTGTTCATTCACCTGTTGAAGGACATTTGCTTAGAGTGATTATGAATAGAACATTGCATAATCATAGAATTATCAATAGAATGTTTATATACAGGTTTTTATGTAAGCATAAGCTTTCATTTCTCTAGGAAGTGGGGTTTCTGGGTTATACAACAAATACATGCTAACTTTAAAAGAAATTGCCAAACTTTTCCAGACTGGCTATACCATTTTTTATTCCCACCCACAATGTATAAGAATTGCAATAGAGAGAAGAATGAAATAGATGCAACAAAAAATGCTACAGAGAGTATCACCACTGATCCCATGGGAACACAAACTACCATCAGAGAATACTATAAACACCTCTATGTGAATAAACTAAAAAATCTAGAAGAACTGGATAAATTCCTGGACACATACACCCTCCCAAGACTAAACCAGGAAGAAGTCGAATCCCTGAATAAACCAATAACAAACTCTGAAATTGAGGCAGTAATTAATAGCCTACCAACCAAAAAAAGTCCAGGACCAGACAGATTCACAGCTGAATTCTACTAGAAGTACAAAGAAGAGCTGGTACCATTCTTTCTGAAACTAATCCAAACAATAGAAAAAGAGGGAATCCTCCCTAACTCTTATGAGGCCAGCATCATCCCAATGCCAAAACCTGGCAGAGACACAACAAAAAAAGAAAATTTCAGGCCAATATCCCTGATGAACATCCATGCAAAAATTCTCAATAAAATACTGGCAAACTGAATCCAGCAGCACATCAAAAACCTTATCACCACGATCAAGTCGACTTTATCCCTGGGATGTGAGGCTGGTTCAACATACACAAATCAATAAACATAATCCAGCATATAAACAGAACCAAAGACAAAAACCACATGATTATCTCAATAGATGCAGAAAAGGCCTTCTACAAAATTCAACACCACTTCATGCTAAAAACTCTCAATAAACTAGGTATAGATGGAACGTATATCAAAATAATAAGAGCTATTTATGACAAACCCACAGCCAATATTACTGAATTGGCAAAAACTGGAAGCATTCCCTTTGAAAACTGGCACAAAACACAGATGCCCTCTCTCACCACTCCTATTCAACATAGTGTTGGAAATTCTGGCCAGGGCAATCAGGCAAGAGAAAGAAATAAAGGGTATTCAAATAGGAACAGAGGAAGTCAAATTGTCTCTGTCTACAGATGACGTGATTGTATATTTACAAAACCACATCGTCTCAGTCAAAATCTCCTTAAGCTGATAAGCAATCTCAGCAAAGTATCAGGATACAAAATCAATATGCAAAAATCACAACCACTCCTATACACCAATAACAGAGAGCCAAATATGAGTGAACTCCCATTCACAATTGCTACAAAGAGAATAAAATACCTAGGAATCCAACTTACAAGGGATGTGAAGGACCTCTTCAAGGAGAACTATAAACCACTGTTCAAGGAAATAAGAGAGGACACAAACAAATGGAAAAACATTCCATGCCCATGGATAGGAAGAATCAATATCGTGAAAATGGCCATATTGCCCAAGGTAATTTACAGATTCAATGTTATCCCCATAAAGCTACCACCGACTTTCTTCACAGAATTGGAAAAAACTACTTTAAACTTCATATGGAACCAAAAGAGAGCCCGCATAGCCAAGACAATCCTGAGCAAGAAGAACAAAGCTGGAGGCATCACTCTACCTGACTTCAAACTATACTACAAGCCTACAGTAATCAAAACAGCATGGTACTGGTACCAAAATAGATATATAGACCAACGGAACAGAACAGAGGCCTCAGAAATAATACCACACATCTACAACCATCCGATCTTTGACAAACCTGACACAAACAAGCAATGGTGAAAAGATTCCCTATTTAATAAATGGTGTTGGGAAAACTGGCTAGCCATATGCAGAATACTGAAACTGGATCCCTTCCTTACACCTTATACAAAAAACAACTCAAGATGGATCAAAGACTTAAACGTAAGACATAGGACCATAAAAATCCTAGAAGAAAATCCAGGCAATACCATTCAGGACATAGGCATGGGCAAAGACTTCATGACTAAAACACCAAAAGCAATGGCAACAAAAGCTACAGTTGACAAATGGGATCTAATTAAACTAAAGAGCTTCTGCACAGCAAAAGAAACTATCATCAGAGTGAACACACAACCTACAGAATGGGAGAAAATTTTGGCAGTCTATCCATCTGACAAAGGTAATATCCAGAATCTACAAAGAACTTAAACAAATTTACAAGGAAAAAACAAACAACCCCATCAAAAAGTGGGCAAAGGATATGAACAGACACTTCTCAAAAGATGACATGTATGCAGCCAACAGACATATGAAAAAATGCTCATCATCACTGGTCATTAGAGAGATGAAAATCAAAACTACAATGAGATACCATCTCACACCAGTTAGAATGGCAATCATTAAAAAGTCAAGAAACAACACATGCTGGAGAGGACGTGGAGAAACAAGAACACTTTTACACTGTTGGTGGGAGTGTAAATTAGTTCAACCATTGTGGAAGACAGTGTGGAGATTCCTCAAGGATCTAGAACTAGAAATGCCATTTGACCCAGCAATCCCATTACTGGGCATATACCCAAAGGATTAAAAATCATTCCACTATAAAGACACATGTACACCTATGTTTATTGTGGCACTATTCACAAGAGCAAAGACTTGGAACCAACTCAAATGTCCATCAATAATAGACTGAATAAAGAAAATGTGGCATATATATACCATGGAATACTATGCGGCCATAAAAAAGTATGAGTTCACGTCCTTTGCAGGGACATGGATGAAGCTAGAAACCATCATTCTCAGCAAACTATCTCAAGGACAGAAAACCAAACACCGCATGTTCTCTCTCACTCATAAGTGGGAGCTGAACAATGAGAACACGTGGACATAGGGAGGGGAACATCACACACCAGGACCTTTTGGGGGATGGGGGGCTAAGGGAAGGATAACATTAACAGAAATACCTGATGTAGGTGACAGGGTGACAGGGTGACGGGTGCAGTAAACAGCCATGACACAGGTATCCCTAGGTAACAAAACCGCACGTTCTGCACATGTACCCCAGAACGTAAAATTAAAAAAAAAAAAAAAAAGAATTGCAATTGCTCTCAACAGCTCTTGGTATTACCAAAAGTTTTCCTTTTTTCAGCAATTCTAGTAGGTGTGTTTGGTTTTAGTTTCCAAGTCTCCAATGTTTAATGATATTAAACATCTTTTTGTGTTTTATTTGCCATTTATATATTCTGCAAAGTCCTGGGACAGATGTGACTTGCAAGTTTTTTCTCCTGGGCTATAGTGTTTTCATTCTCTTAATAGCATCTTAAGTCTTTTAATTTCGGTAAAGACCAATTTATCAACTTTTTCTTTTATGGATCATGCTTATGGTACCATGACTAAGAATTCTTTTCCTAATCCCAGGAAGAGATTTTCTACTATGTTCTTTTCTAAAATTTTTAGAGCTTCACTTTTACATCTATTATCCATATTGAGTTCATTTGTGTATGAGCTGTAAGGTTTTTTTCTTTTGTCTGTTTATATGAATGTTCAGTTGTTCTAACATCATTTGTTGAAAATATGATCCTTTTTTTATTGAATTACCTTTGCACCCTTGTCAAAAATCACATGGCCATATTTAAGCAGCTATCTTTCTGGACTCGATTCTGTTCCATTGATCTCTGTGTTCCTATGCAGTACCATACTGTCCTGATTACTGTAACTTTGCAGTATGACTTAAAACTGAGTAGCATGATTCCTACACCGTTATTTTTCAAAATTGTTTTAGCTATTCTAGTCCTTGGCCTTCCCATGTAAACATTAGCATCAGCTTGTCTGTAACAACAAAATGTCCTGGCGAGATTTTTGACTGGAATTGTTTTAAATCTCTGTATCAGTTTTGGCAGAATTGGCAACTTTTTAAAGTTAAGTCTTCCAATCTTCAAATATGGTGTTTGTTATTTGTTTATATCTTCTTTGAGTTTTTTCACTGGTATTTTGTAGCTTTCAGTAAGATGTTTATCTATTTCATTTTTTTGGTACTTTCTATGTGGTACTGGTTTTCAATCTTCCTATCCAATTACACATTTCTGGCTGTGATGGCTAATTTTTTTTTTTTTTTTTTTTTCTTTTTGAGACGGAGTCTTGCTTTGTCACCCAGGCTGGAGTGCAGTGGCACAATCTCGGCTCACTGCAAGCTCCGCCTCCAGGGTTCATGCCATTCTCCTGCCTCAGCCTCCTGAGTAGCTGGGACTATAGGCGCCCACCACCACGGCCGGCTAATTTTTTTGTATTTTTAGTAGAGACAGGGTTTCACCATGTTAGCCAGGATGGTCTTGATCTCCTGACCTCGTGATCCACCTGCCTCAGCCTCCCAAAGTGCTGGGATTACAGGCATGAGCCACCGTGCCCGGACTTGATGGTTAATTTTATATGTCAACTTGGCCAAGTCATGGTAGACACTTTGGGCTCAAACACCAGTCTAGCTGTCGCTGTGAAAAAATGTTTTAGATGTGATTGACACTGAAATCAATCACCTTTGAGTAAAGCAGATGACCCTCCATAATGTAGCTGGGCCTCCTCCAATCAGTTGTAGACCTTGAGAAAAAAGACTGAGGTTCCTTGGAAAAGGGGGAATTCTACCAGCAGATGGCCTCCAGACACGAGCTGCAATATCACCTCTTCCCTGGGTCTCCAGCCTGACAGCCTGCTCTGTAGAATTCAAATTTGTCAGCCCCTCCAATCGCACAAATTCCTTAAAATTAACCAATCTGTCTCGCTCTCCCTCTTTTTAAACACACACACGTGTATCTTTCACATATATACATGTATGTGTGTATATATATGTGTGTGTGTGTGTGTATCCTATTGGTTGTTTCCCTAGAGAACCCTAATATGCTGACATATAGAAATACAATTTGTTTTTTTATGTGTGTTAACCTTACATCCTGCAACCTTGTTAAACTCACTTATTAGTTCTAAGAGGTTTTTGCAAACTCCTTGGGTCTTTGACATAGACAATCGTGTACACTATGAACAAGAACTGTCCTCTCCAGGGTAGGACAGGCACCAGGTTAAGAGTTGGGCATCTTAGGTCCTGCATGAAAGCACATAGTGCCCTGGCTCTTGAAAAGCATGAAAATCCTGAGAGAAAGCAACACAGAGCTTTCTCCACTGTGAGGTGGTGAGGAGGGGATTAGGACACTAGGTGAGAAAGGACAGGCCTAGACAATGAAGCAAGGGGCCACTGGGCAGATGGGAAAAACCACCTGCTCCTCAAAACGGCCAGGCTCTGAGATGAAGCGGGAATCTGCACTTAAACTGAGACTAGATCCATCCCAAGGATTCAAGTGAGTCTGGCACATGGACAGGAATCCCAGTGGAAGCCTTTTTGTGGAGTGAAGGGCGGGGGTGAGTTGCAAAATTTTCTGGACCAGAACTTACTGTAGGAAAAGAACAATTGAAACTGGGCATGGGCTCCTGCTTATGGTCCCAGCTACTCAGGAGGCTGAAGCAGGGGGACTGCTTGAGCCCAGGACGCTGCAGTGTGCTGTGATCACACCTGTGAAGGCTGCTACGCTCCAGCCTGGGCGAGAGAGCAAGACCCCATGTCCAAGAAAAGAAAGGAAAGAATTCAGGCACTGTGAGGTAACCTAGGAACAAAGCTTCAGAGCATTCTGAGTACAACAGAAAAAAAAGGTTTTTCTTAAAGTCCATAAAATCCTGGGACATTAGCATCCTTTTCTGGAAACCCCTCTCTTAAACTGTAACTCTAGGGAGACAGAGGTTCCCGTAGACGAACAGAGCACATGGCCCCAGCGCCCAGCAGAGTGACGTGGAGCTGCAGAGTCCTGCGGGGACTCATTTGTACACAAGCACATGAAACACCCCCACAGGAGCCCAGATGTTTCCTCTGTCTTGCTGCAGACTTTGAAAGAGCTCGAGACCCTGTGAAATCAAGGGGGTGAAAACCCGTGCAATCGAGGGGTTTTAACTCATGGTATGCTGTTTCTGCAGGCCTGTGACATCAAGAGAAAACAGAAAAGAGAAGGGAATTCCACCTTTACCCACTGAAAATACATCTACCCACCTCCTC
Organism: Piliocolobus tephrosceles; assembly: GCF_002776525.5. Lineage (NCBI taxonomy): Eukaryota > Metazoa > Chordata > Mammalia > Primates > Cercopithecidae > Piliocolobus > Piliocolobus tephrosceles. Next base: position 118,783,628 of record NC_045446.1, read on the forward strand.
TGTCACAACCCCTATGAGATGGTTCTGCCATCTCCCAGCCCTGAAGACTGTGAGGTCATCTGACCACCTATTACATTGCTAAATATGGCAGGATGTCACCTGACTCGACATTAGGCTGCCCGTCAATCATCAAACCCCTTGCTCCCACTTACTTTTCTATCACCCCGTCGGTTTCCCAACAGCTGTCCTTAAGTCCTCCAGGCTATAGAAACCACTCTTGAAACAATGTGTCAGCGTACCATTAGTGTCCTTCAACTCACACCCTCACTTCCCCGCCCCTCCTCTGTGAACGTCTCTCCTTACTTCTTCCACCAGCACTAATCAACCTAATATTTCTTCACTCTTTTCTCCCCTCCCAGCTTCCCTCCCACCTGCACCTGATCCTCCCTATCCTTTCTCCTCTTTCTTTCCAATTCTCCACACCACGACTGAACCCCTGTCAGGAACGGTGCTCCCCCTGGGCCCCTCCACACCTCCTGAAGCCCTGTCACTTCTCACCACCCACAGCTCCGATGGCCCTGGGCCTCCCTCCCGACAGCTGGGGCCCTTCCTGGATCTCTGCACATCACCAAGCTAAGCCAGTGTTCCAAAACAGTCTCCTGAACAATGATGACAACTGCACAGTTATTTTGGAAGGTGAGTGTGGCCAGAGTCCCAGAACAATGCAGGAAAGACAATGGGATGGTGGGCAGCAGGTAGCCTGGCCAGCTCTCTTTGTGCAGATGAATTCAGGAGCCTGGTATTTCTTCGAAGGATGACCAGAGAACAGATGAGCACTCAGGATCACACTGAGACCAGGTCCCTAATGCTCCTAATCCCTTAGGACACAAGGACCTGAAAGACATAGAAACTACTTCTCTGAAAACTGGCTTATTCTCCCAAAGTTGACCAGGATCCAGAGCTTAGATTGCAGGATGTCAGGGCATATGCTGAGGCCTAGCTGTCTTCAAGCTGCAGTTTCCAAGATAGCCCAGAATAGAGTCCAATCAATATATGGCAATATAGTTATTTGTTTTCTGTAACTTTTACAAAAACATACATACAGAAATGTATCTAAGTCGTAAGTTTACAGCTCAATGAATTTTCACAAAATGAACACACCCTCAAAACCAGCACCCAGATAAAGAGAATACAACAAAAACAGCAGCGGCCCTCCTCACCCCTGCCTCCAGCCAATACTCCATCCCCCACCCCAGGATAAATGCAATCCCAGCTTCTAACATTGTGCACTGGTTTTGCCTGTTCTTTGAACTTTCTGTAGCAGAGTCATAGAATATGTACACTTCTGTGATTGGCTCATTTCAGTCAACATAATGTCTGTGAGAGTCATCCTTCTTGGATATAGTTGCAGTTAATTCATTATCATTACTGTATTGTATTGTATTCAATAAATATTACAATTCATTCATCCATTCTACTCTCCAGCATTTGGGTAGTTTCCAGTTTGAAGGCATAAGTAGAAGTATTATTAATATTCTAGGACGTGTTTTCATTAAACATGCATGCAGCTCTGTTGGGTACAGTATAGGCCTTGGAGTGGAATTACAGTTCTCAGAAACAAAAGAAAATAAACTCGAGTTTGATATAGACTCGATTGTTGCAAGACACAGATTCCCTGACAGTAGTGAACCTGAGTTGGCCATGAACAGTGGAAGGAGCGTGCTTGTTAAAAGGACAAATGTGATGCTGGGAGACACGTACAGATCTCAAGAGATTATTCAGGGAAGCACCAGGTTTATTTTAAATGATGGGAAGAGGTATCAAATAAAGGTTATAAAACCATCCCAATAAATAAGGCCGATGGTGGGCTGATAATATCTTCAGAGAACATGTTTAGGATCATATGGTTCTTCTTCATTCTTCTCTGCAGAACCTCCTGGCAGTTATGGCAGTGGAACATTGGAAACAGAGATGAACAGGAGGTGGGAAGAGGAGGCTAAGTGCATGTGGGCCTAAAAGTCCCTGCTTTGGGAGTTTTTAAACAGTCCTGGATGGAGGTAAGGAGGCAGGCGTGATTCTAAGATCTCAAGGAAAGGAGATTCCATGTCATTCTTCTCTTTCCTTGGCCCCTAGACTGTTTACGAATGAAATAATTTCATCAATGCTAGCAGATCCCCTCACTGAGACTTCTAAAGATTTTTATCAACAATTTTATGTCACTCCCAGTAACTCTTTGAAGGTAAATGACAGAATTAATTTTCCCATTTAAAAAATCGAAACACAAAGACCCAGTGGAGTCTGCATTTTCTAGTTTTAGTCAGCCAATCTGGAAGTTGTGTCCTGGTGACCACAGTGTCCCAGCTGTCAACTACAGGCAAGTCTACAGCATCATCTTCCATTCACCATGTGGTTACTGCACCTCTTATACAAACTACCTGCGTTACTCAGTCATCCAATATCAAGGACTATACCACACTCCTTAGGGCAGGCGTGAGCACTTAGAGATTAATAAAACAGGCCGGGCACAGTGGCTGAAGCCTGAAATCCCAACATTTTGGGAAGCTGAGGTGGAAGAACTGCTCTAGCCCAGGAGTTCAAGACCAACCTTGGCAACATAGTGAGACCCCCATCTCTACTAAAAATAAAAAAATTAGCCTGACGCGGTGGTACCTTTCCTGTGGTCCCAGCTACTTGGAAGGCTGAGGTGGGAGGATCCCCTGAGCTCAGGAGGTTGAGGCTGCAGTGAGTTGTGATTGCGCCATTTCACACCAGCCTGGGCAACAGAGCAAGACCCTGTCTCCAAAAATAAATTAATTAATTAAAATTTAAAATAAAACCCTTTTAGAGTTCAAGTCTTAATCACCATACGGCTTTGGGCAACTTATTTTATCTCTCTGTGCCTCCATTTCCTAGACCTGGAAACAAAAATAAGAGAATGAAATTTATACAGCTTCTCAGAAAGAGTATGTAAGTTAAGCCACACAAAGCATATAAATATCTGTCACTTAGTAGCCACTCAGCACATGGTAATTACAGAGCATGGTGCTGTAAGAAGTTGCCGGGGAGGCAGACATATAAATGAATGCAGAAAATATGTGAGGAATACTAAAAGAGAAATTAAAGTGTCCTGTGACTTTTTCATCCACATACACGAGTATCAAAGCTAGTATCTCTCTGGGAGGATCACGGCAGACGGGAGGCAGGACTAGATTGCAGCTCCCACTCAGATGGACACAGCAGCGTGTGGAGTATTGCATCATGAACTTTTGCTCCAGAATGACTGCAGGAATAAATCAGGAAAGCCAAGAGAACCCAGAGACCTTCTGAAGGAAGTGCAGGACCTGGGAGTCACCGTGAGGGCCCAAACTGTGGAAGTGGGAAAGGGGTGTTGTTCACCCCCAAACACAACCTCACTGGGGAACCCTAAGATCTAGATCATGGGAGAAGATTCTGCCATTACCTGGGCTGAGTCAATTCAGAGAGCCGTGTGAAATGCAGGGGTAGAGGAAGCAGTGGGAGAATCCCTGCGGGCTCTCCGGGTCCCCTGACAAGCCATTTCTGCCTTGCCTCCCAGGGGCCATTGGGGAGGGCTACCAGAGGCACTGGGAAAAGGCCACAGGGAGAGGGAAGCCTCCAGCTGAACTTTGTAACAATTCCAACTGAACAAGAAGTCTCGTGGCCAAAACTACAGGGAGGGCATGAATCCGGTGTGCAGACTACAGGCAGGGAAGCACGAAGGGTTCACAGCTTTCACAGCTGGGAGGCTGGTAGCCTGGGGCAAGCTCTCAGCCCTGCTTGCCCACTGCCTGGACACAGACTCGGTGCTGTTGAGCGGGGAATGGTGAGAGTGAGACTGGCCCTTTGGGTTGTGTGGGAGCTGGGTGAGGCCTGTGACTGCCAGCTTTCCCTCACTTCCCTGACAACCTGCATGACACAGCAGAGGCAGCATAATCCTCCTAGGAACATAACTCCATTGACCTGGGAAGCACACCTCCAGCCCCCACAGCAGCCACAGCAAGACCCGCTCAAGGAGAGTCTGAACTCAGACATGCCTAGCACTCCCCACTTAATGGTCCTTTCTACCCACCCTGATAGCTGAAGATGAACGGCACATACTCTTGGGAGTTCTAGGGCCCCACCCACCACCTGATCTCCCCCATACTACCACAGCTGATGCTCTCTTGAAAGTGCCACCTCCCAGCAGGAGGCCAACCAGCACAAAAATAGTGCATTAAACCACTAAAACTGAGGACCCTTAGAGTCCCTTTCACCCCCCGCCATCTCCACCAGAGCAGGTGCTGGTGTCCACAGCTGAGAGACCCACAGATGGTCCGCACCACAAGACTCTGTATAGACAACTCCCGCTCCAGACAACTCCCAGTGCCAGCCCAGAGCCTGGTAGACCTGTTGGGTGACTAAATTCAGAAGAGAGATAATAATCCCTACAGCTCAGATCTCAGGAAGCCACATCCCTAGGAGAAGGGGGAGAGTACTACATCAAGGGAACACCCTGTGGGACAAAAGAATCTGAACAACAGCCTTGAGCCCTAGACCTTCCCTCCAACAGAGTCTACCCAAATGAGAAAGAACTAGAAAGCCAACTCTGGTAATACGACAAAACAAGACTCTTTAATGCCCTCCAAAAAATCACACTAGCTCACCAGCAATAGATCCAACAACAACAACAACAAAAAAAACCTGATTTACCTGAAAAAGAATTTATAAGGTCAGTTATTAAGCTAATCAAAGAGGTGCCAGAAAAAAGCAAAGCCCAATTTAGGAAATAAAAAATACAAAAAATAAGGGGAGAAAGGTATCATATAATAAAAAGCAATCAAAACTTCAGGAACCAATGGATACACTTACAGAAATTCAAAATGCTCTGGAAAGTCTCAGCAATAGAAGTGAATGAGCAGGAGAAAGAACCTCAGAGCTCCAAGACAAAGTTTTCAAAATAATCCAACAAAGACAAAGAAAAAAGAATAAGAAAATATGAACAAAGCCTCCAAGAAGTCTGGGATTATGTTAAATGACCAAACCAAAGAATAATCGGTATTCCCAAGAAGAAGAGAAATCTAAAAGTTTGGAAAACATATTTAGTTATCCACTACTGGGTATCTACCCAGAGGAAAAGAAGTCATTATACGAAAAGGATACTTGCACACACATGTTCATAGCAGCACAATTCTCAGTTGTAAAAATGTGGAACCAACCCATATGTCCATCAATCAATGAGTGGATAAAGAAACTGCCGTATACATATACAATGGAATACTACTCAGCCATAAACAGGAATGAATTAATGGCATTCACAGCAACCTGGATGAGACTGGAGACTATTATTCTAAGTGAAGTAACTCAGGAATGGAAAACCAAACATTGTATGTTCTCACTCATATGTGGGAGCTAAGCTATGAAGATACAGACATAAGAATGACACAGTGGACTTTGGGACTCAGGGAGAAAGGGTGGAAAGGGAGTGATGGATAAAAGACTACTACAATTTGGGTGCAGGGTCTACTGCTCGGGTGATGGGTGCACCAAAATCTCACAAATCACCACTAAAGATCTTACTCATATAACCAAACACCACCTGGTCCCCAATAACCTATGGAAATAAAATAATTTTTTTTAAAAAAAGAAACTAGGCTGGGCGCGGTTTGTAATCACGTCTGTAATCTCAGCACTTTGGGAGGCCAAGGCAGGTGGATTACCTGAGGCCAGGAGTTTGAGACCAGCCTGGCCGACATGGTGAAACCCTGTCTCTACTAAAAATATAAAAATTTACCGGGCGTGGTGGCACACACCTGTAATCCCAGCTACTCGGGAGGCTGAGGCAGGAGAATTGCTTGAGCCTGGGGGACAGAGGTTGCAATGAGCCGAGATCGTGCCACTGCACCCCAGCCTGGCCGACAGAGCGAGACTCTGTCAAAAAAAAAAAAAGAAAGAAAGAAAAAGAAACTAATAGGGAACAAAAGCTAGTATCACTCTTACATGAGATCTTTACATACTATACAGTAAAACTATTTCAATCTCAGTAAGAACTAAGTAAATAAATACAATGACAATAAGGGACTTTTGTGCATCCAAAACTTTCAGGCAAAGATCATAAGTTCCCTAGCATCATTAACATGTCCAGGTTATATTTATCGAGCCTTACTTGTTCCTTCCCACACATTAACATTTCAGAATTATATTTCATTTATAACAAGTATTCTGTAAACTCACTAACCTGACAGGGTTAATATCAAAAAATAAAAACAAAATTAATGGCATTTAAATAAAAATAGCCTCTGGCTTCAGCCCATCCTGGCAACAACAGTGAAATTCCAGCATCCCCCCCAATCTTCTCAGAGTTCTTGGATGGCCTGAGAATGATCCCCACGGCCTCTAGACACTACCAGCAACGTTCTTTGCAAGGTGGTCCCCTCCTTCTTTCAATTGGTTCCACCTCTGTCTGCAAAGGCTGCTTTCCTTTCTCTCTTATGGCTCACTTTACTGATACGGAACTCCTCCCTTCCCAATACTGAGATCTACTGTGTCCTGGGGCTGGGGCTGTACCTCTCCCGTATCACTCCCCTGCTCTTGTCACCATCACTGCTTCTGTCCTGAGCCACAAGCCCTCAGCTAAGCCACAGCATGCAAGCGTGCGTTTCAGTCCAGAGGCAGAGTTGGAGGCCACTTGCTCCAGAAGAAAACGTGCACTTTACTTTCTTACCTTGCTGCATCCACAAGAGGGAGCCTCGTGCCAGCTTCTCCAGTCAGAGTGGTAGCCCCCAAGACTTCCTGCTTCCACCCACCTTTAGGTGCAGCATCCAACAAGGTCAAAATCACATGTCTTGCATCTAATCAAAAATTACCAGGCATGCAAAAAAAAAACAGGAAAATATGACCCTAAATATAGAGAAAACAAACATGAAAAACAACCCAGAAATGACACAGACTATAGAATTAGTGGAAATAATTATTATAATTGCATCCTATATGCTCAAAAATTTAGAAGACTGAAGGTGTTGGCAGATATATTTTTTAAAATACCTTTTTCTGAAATTAAAACTACAATGTCTAACATGAAAATACATTGGATGAGATTAACAGCAGATTAGACACTAAGAAGAAAAGATATGTGAACCCGAAGACAGCAATAAAAAGCATCCAAATTGAAATACAAGGAGAAAAAAACGACTGAAAAGAAACGAGAACAGCATCAGGGCACTGTGGGACAACTTCAATCAGTCTGAAAAATGAAAGGATGCTTCCAGATCTAAAAAAGAATCCTTTAATTTTTCAAAGAGCCCATCAGAATTTTTAATAGCTCTATTAGAAAAAGAAATGTTCATTTTGCTGCGTAAGTTCCAGCAGGCCAATCTTTGTGATGAATCCCTTGGGATGCTGCCAATCCAGACAGGCAGCTCTTCAGGTGACACAACGGTCATCCCAGGACTTACCATCACATCGGTCATTTTGTTACTGTCTTTAATCATGTAAAATACTTGACCAATGAGGATTCCTTCCAGAAATGCAAAAGTTATTCAACAATAGGAATCCTGTCTACATCAATCATTACATATGTAAATTAAGAGGAAAACCCACATGATTTCATGAATATAAAAAGGCATTTATCTAATATTTAACAGCATTCTAATAAAAACATTAACTAACATAGGAATAGAGAGAAGCTATCTAAACAAGATGAAAACTGTTTACTAAAACAGAATTCTATTTTTAATCATGATAGAATAGAGACTAGATGTACCTTCCCTCCTTGCACAACTAAAAGCTGGACAAAATATGTGAAGCGAAAGTTTTCAGGCATTGGACAACAGGTAGTGCAAGACTGTGATCCCTGAGAGAAAGACAAGTGAGATGAGCCCTGCAAATACCCCCAGCTCACTTCCTGGAGAATTTCCAGGCTGACCACAGGAAAAAGATACCCAAACAGAGTCCAACAGTCTCACTGATTAAGGAGACAAGGTTTAGAGTTCCAGCAGGGCAAAATGAGAAAAAATTGTGAGGCAAAGTACAAAAAAAAAAGAACAGCAGAGAGTGAGGGTTCCAGAGATCTGCAGAGCAGTCCCTCAAGACTTTGGCTGAGTACTGCTATGCGTTTGTTAAGGAGACTACTGAAGCTGGGGAAAGAACAGCAGAGAAGAGTAAGCAGAACAATTTCAGGAGTTCACACAGGACCAGAAACAGTGTTTTTCCTAGCCAGTTTGGGAAGATCTCCTCATACGGTGGGGCACTGGGTCCAGTTCTCAAAAGCTTATTGCCTCAGTGGGGCCAAATTAACCCTCAGTGTAAAAGTAAAGTATCTAAAGGAATGTTTAGAAATCCAGCACCCAATAACATAAAGTGTACAATGTCTGGCATTCAATAAAATATTACCTGGTATGCAAATAAGCAGGAACATGACCCAGTACCAGAAAAAAAAAAAAATCATTCTATAGATATAGACCTATGTATGACTCAGATGTTAGAATTTGTAGGCAAGGACATCAAAACAAGAATTATAAATTCACTCCATATGTTCAAGAACTACAAGAAAGTATAAGTACAGTCAGGAGAAAAATGAAATGCCTAACTAAACTTCTAGAAATGAAAAATACCATAACTAAACTGAAAAATACATTGGCAGGATTAACAGCAGATTAAATGCTATAGGAGAAAAGATTTGTGAATCTGAAGATACAGCAACAGGAACTATCCAAATTAAACACTGAGAGAAAATATAAGCCAGAAAAAAACTAAACAAAGCATCAGTAAGTTGTGGGACAATTATCAAGTAGCCCAACATATACATAACTGGAGTATCCAGAAGAGGGGAGGAAAATAATACTTGAAAAAAATGGCCATTTTTTCCCAAATTTAATGAAAATAATTAACCCACATGTATTAGTCAGGGTTCTACAAAGAAACAGAAGGAATAGGATATATATATACAGTATTAATATTAGTATTATACTGTACATAGTTTATATATATAAAATATATTACAGGTGTGAGCCACCATACCCAGTATATGTATTATTTATATATGCAAATATGTGCTATTTTTACTAATATAAATATAATATATTGGTAATATAGAACTATATTTACATATACAAACACATTAGAGGGAGAGAGATTTATATGAAGAATTGGCTCACGCAGTTATGAAGGCCAAGAAGTGCCATGATCTGCCATCTTCTAGTCAGAGACCCAGGAAGGCCAGTGCTATATATAATTCAGCCAGTGGTTGAGTCCATCCAGAAGCACTCTCATAGACACACCAAAAATTATGTTTAACCTGCACGCCCCATGGCCCAGTCAAGTTGACACATAAAATTTATTATCGCAAGTCTACCCTTTGTCAACTTGGCACCCACACACATCTCTTCAAACCAAACTTATTCTCCAAATAAAAATAATAGGTCATAATTCTGCCTATCTTAATACTACCCTGGATACAATAAAAAACACAGTAACGGGCCGGGCGCGGTGGCTCAAGCCTGTAATCCCAGCACTTTGGGAGGCCGAGACGGGCCGATCACGAGGTCAGGAGATCGAGACCATCCTGGCTAACACTGTGAAACCCCGTCTCTACTAAAAAATACAAAAAACTAGCCGGGCGAGGTGGCGGGCACCTGTAGTCCCAGCTACTTGGGAGGCTGAGGCAGGAGAATGGCGTAAACCCGGGAGGCGGAGCTTGCAGTGAGCTGAGATCTGGCCACTGCACTCCAGCCTGGGCGACAGAGTGAGACTCCGTCTTTTATAAAAAAAAAAAAAAAAAAAAAAAAACACACACACAGTCACTTCTTTCCCAGATGAGGAGGTTTACTCTTTGATATCCTGTAACACTTGGCTGGGTGCAATGGCTCACACCTGCAATCCCAGCACTTTGGGAGGCCAAGGCAGGCAGATGGCTTGATCTCAGGAATTCAAGACCAGCCTGGGCAACATGCTGAAACACCAACTCTACAAAAAAATACAAAAATTAGCCAGGCATGGGGGTAAGTGCCTGTAGTCCCAGCTACTTGGAAGGCTGAGGTGGGAGGATGGCTTGAGCCCAGGAGGCAGAGGTTGCAGTAAGCCAAGATTGTGCCACTGCACTACAGCCTGGGTGACAGAGCCAGACCTTGTCTCAAAAAAGATTAATTAAATTAAATTTACAATACTTAAATAATGTGATATAAAATAGTATAAATACAACTTATGTTACATGATAAGGGAATAAATGTGGAAGGATAACAAAGATAGACAAACAAATGTGTTTACAGCAAAATAAGGAGAAAATAGACATGGCGATTTACCATCTTTGTTTCTGTAATTGGCCACATGGTCATGGCCAGTATTTACAACTACCTTTTCCCACCACCCATTCTGTATTCCCGTTGCCTTCAGCAAGCACCTCAGCTTTATCTGGTAGGGCAACCTCAACTTTTATTCCTGAAGGGTCTGAGCCATTTGTAGCCCTGCCTGGTTGGGTTGTAGTTTTCTAGTGACATAAAACACAGGGCATGGTAACACTAAAAGATACCCTAAGGAATCTCCTGTATTCTCGAGATACTTTTCCTTAACTCCATTGTGGAATAGTAGTCCAATTTCCCCCTTGGTAGTCAGGACCAATCATCCCAGCCAACACTGTAACTCCCTTCTTTACCTATTCATTGAGAAATATGAGGACCCCAAAGTGGCCGGGCAGAAGTCTTAACTTCCAGCTCTTGGGATCATCGTTGTGTCTCCTGGTGGAAATATCCCTGCCTTATGGAAATATCCCTTCCTCTAGAACTAAGACCTCTAGGTCAGCAAAGCATAAAGTCAGGAACAGGAAGCAAAATTTTGCTAGTATGTCACTCAGGGTAATAGTGAGTGGTGCCACTCCCACTTTTGTCCTTTGATTTCCTGACCTGTGAATGCTACTAGCTACAGGAGACACAAGATCTTATATTGGACTGATTCACAGCATATACTGCCTTCTGGGGAACTTCACTTCACCCCCACAAGAAATTGCCACCTAGCTGGTGTCGTAACTGAGACTTCAAAATGCTATTCCACTGTTTTATCAAGCCAGTTGCTTCAGGATGATGGGGAACATAATCAGACCAGCAAATTCCACGGGCATGGGTCCACTGCTGCGTTTCTTTTGCTGTAAAGTGAGTTCCTTGATCAGAAACAACGCAATGTGAAATACTACCGTGATGAATAAAGCATTCTACAAGCCCATTGATGGTAGTTTTGGCAGAAGCACTGTGTGCAGGAAGACAAAACAATATCCAGAGTGAGTGTCTATCACATTAAGAACAAACACTGTCCCTTCTATGATGAAACGTCCCCACATAATCAACCTACCACGAGGTGGCTGTGTGATCACCCTAGGGACTCGATGTTGGTCTCTACTCAATGTTGACCATATCAGGGACTCAATGTTGCTCTCGGCTGTTGGCAGACTGGACCTTCAGCAGTGACTGTAAGCCAGGTTGGCCTTGTTGATTGAAGTCCAAGTTACTTTACCAAGCATAACCTCCATCACTGCCATCACGGTCACTTTGTTCATGAGACCATTAGGCAATGACAGAGGTACCCGGGAAAAAAGGGCAAGCAGTATCCGCAGAATGGGTCATCTTGTCCACTTGATTATTAAAATTCCCTTTGGTGAACATTCACATGGGACACAAATATCACCAGGTGTTTTGCACACTCAGAGAAGTCTGTCCATATATATCTTCCTTAAATTTGTCACCAATTTTCCAATCATGTTCCTCTCAATTCCCTGAACATCCAGCCAAACCACTGGCCACAGCCTGAACTGATATATAATCACAGGTCTGGCCATTTCTCCTTCCAAGAAAAGTGCACAATCAGATGCACTGCTCAAAGCTCTGACTAGTAAGAGGATTTCCCTTCATAACTGTTTTTCAGGGATATCCCAGTAAGAGATTCTAGTACTGCAGCTGTCCACTTTTGGGTGGTGTCTGCATATTGTGCAGAACCATCTGCAAACCAGGCCTGAGTCTTCTCCTGTTGATTGATCATAGGGAACTCCTGGTAACACCATAGGTGCAGGCAGTGGGAGAGAAGGCAGTGCTGCAAGAGTAGATACCATGAGCATTTGGGCCACTTCTTCATGGAACTTACGTGTGCCTTCAGGGCCTATTCCAACCGGATCATGTATGTACTACTTCCATTTGATGATGGAGTGCTGTGTATGCCAAATTTTATGACTTAGTGGATCAGATAACACCCAGTTCATGAATAGGTAGCTCAGGTTGCATGGTAACTTGGCAGCCCACGGTCAAACATTCAGTCTCTACTAAGGCCCAGTAGCAGACCAAGAATTGTCTCCCAAAAGAATAGTCATCTTTGGAGGACGGCAGGGCTTTTTTCCAAAATTCTAAATGCTTGCACTGTGATTCTTCTATTCATCCCTATCTGCCACTGACACCTCAAGCACCATGGACCCACTGGATCATATGACTCAAGCAGGAGAGCAGCTTGCACAGCAGCCTGGTCCTGCTGCAGAGCCTTCTCTTGTTGTGGGCCCCACTCAAATCCAGCAACTTTTTGGGTTACTGGGTAAATGGGCCAGAGTAACACTCCCAAATGAGGAATGTTGACTCTAAAATCTTAAGAGACCCACTTTCTTGGTTGTAGGAGGGGCCAGATGCAACAATACACCCTTCACTTTAAAAGGGTTGTCTAGCCATGCTCCACGCCACTTGACAAATAGACATTTTTCTGACATACAAGCAAAATTTGCCTGAATTTTAGGCAAGTCACACAAATGTCTTACCAGTAAGTCTAGAGTGGTTGTTACTTCTTACTCACCAGGTCTAATCAGCATTTAAAATGCTGGAGGGAAAAAAATCTAAAAAAAGGATCACTAAGATTAGAACAACATCAAGTAGCCTAACACACGTATAATTGAAGTTCCCAGGAAAAAGGAGGGGAAAAAAAATACTTGAAAAAAGTGGCCATTTTTTCCAAATTTAATGACAATTATTAATCTAAATATTCGAAAACAGGCTGTGCATGGTGGCTCATGCCTATAATCCCAGCACTTTGGGAGGCCAAGTCGGGCAGATTACCTGAGGTCAGGAGTTCAAGACCAGACTGGCTAACATAATGAAACCCCGTCTCTACTAAAAATACAAAAATTAGCCAGGCATGGTAGTGGGTGCCTGAAATCCCAGCTACTCAGGAGACTGAGACAGGAGAGTGGCTTGAACCTGGGAGGCAGAGGTTGCAGTGAGCCAAGTTCGCACCACAATACTCCAGCCTGGGAGACAGAGTGATACCCTGTCTCAAAAATAAAAATAAAAATAAAAATAAATAAATATTCGAAAATATAAACTATCCTCAAGTAAGATAAATATTTATTTAAAACACCAAGGCACATCATAAACACACTGCTGGAAAGCAGTGATAAAAAAACTTTAATGTACTCAGAGGCACACTGCAATGACAGCAAACTTCCTAGGGTGAATGCAAGCCAAGGAACAATAGTGAGGCTACTTTAAAATACTGAAAGAAACTGCCAGCTTCAATTTCTATACCCAGTGTAATGGTTGGCTGGAGCTACCTTAACAAAGTACCACGAACTGGGTGCCTTAAACAATGGAAATATATTGTCTTACTGTTCTAGAGGCTAGAAGTTTGAGATCAAGGTGTCCACAGGGTTGGTTCCTTCTGAGGGCTGTGAGGAATACTAGGTTCCATGCCCCTTTGGTTGCTTCTGGCGGTTTGCTGGCAAGCTTTGGAATTCCTTAGCTTCTGCTGCTTCACACCAACTTCCTCCTTCATTTTCACCTGGCATTCTCACTCTTCAGTGTGTCTCTGTCCAAAATGCTCCTTTTGATAAGGACACCAGACATACTGGATTAGGGCGCCATTCTATTCCAGAATGAACTCATCTTAACGTAACTAATTACATTTGCAATCACCCTATTTCCAAATTAGCTCAGATTTTGAGGTACCCAGGATTAGGACTTAAGTATAAGAATTTGCAGGGACATGATTCAACCTACAATACTCAGTAAAAGTATCTTTTGGTGGGGCACGGTGGCTCACATTTGTAATCCTAGCACTTTGGGAGGCCAAGTCAGGCGGATCACGAGGTCAGGAGATCGAGATCATCCTGGCTAACGTGGTGAAACCCCGTCCCTACTAAAAATATTTTTTTAAAAATTAGCTGGGCATGGTGGTGGGCGCCTGTAGTCCCAGCTACTTGAGAGCCTGAGGCAGAATGGCGTGAGCCCTGGCAGGTGGAGCTTGCAGTGAGCCGAGATCGCGCCACCGCACTCCAGCCTGGGTGACAGAGCGAGACTCCATCTCAAAAAAAAAAAAAAAAAAAATACAAAATGAGCCAGGCGTGGTGGCAGGTGCCTGTAATCCCAGCTACTTGGGAGGCTGAGGCAGGAGAATCACTTAAACCTGGGAGGCAGAGGTTGCAGTGAGCCGAGATCTCACCATTGCACTCCAGCCTGGGCAGCAAGAGCAAGACTGTCTCAAAAAACAAACAAAGAAACAAACAATCCCATCAAAAAGTGGGCTAAGGACATGAATAGACAATTCTCAAAAGAAGATATACAAATGTCCAACAAACATGTTAAAAAATGCTCAACACCACTAATGGTGAGGGAAATGTAAATCAAAACCACAATGAGATACCACCTCACTCCTGCAAGAATGGCCATAATCAAAAAAATAGCAGTAGACGTTGGCATGGATGCAGTGAACCAGAACACTTCCACACTGCTGGTGGGAATGTATACTACAACTACTATGGAAACAGTGTGGAGATTCCTTAAAGAACTAAAAGTGGAATTATCATTTGATCTGGCAATCCCACTACTAGGTATCTACCCAGAGGAAAAGAAGTCATTATTTGAAAAAGATACTTGCACATGCATGTTTATAGCAGCACAATTTACAACTGCAAAATTGTGGAACCAACCCAAATGCTGATCAATCAATGAGTGGATTAAAACAAACTGTGATACACATATATATATGGAATACTACACAGCCATGAAAAGGAATGAATTAACAGCATTTGCCGTGACCTGGATGAAACTGGAGATTAATATTCTAAGTGAAGTAACTCAGGAATGGAAAACCAAACATCTTATGTTCTCACTGATATGTGGAAGTTAGCTATGAGGATGCAAAGGCATAGAATGATACACAATGGACTTTGGGGTCTTGGGGAGAAAAGCAGGAGGGGGTCAAGGGATAAAAGACTACAAATATGGTGCAGTGTGTACTGCTCAGGTGATGACTGCACCAAAATCTCACAAATCACCACTAAACAACTTACTCATGTAACCAAATACCACCAGTACCCCAATAACTTATGAAAAAAAAATTTTAACGATAATACAGCAGTAGCCAAGTGGGTTTCATACCAGGGATGCAGGGATATATAAGTCAATAAATGTGATATATCCAGTAAACACAATTAAAAACAAAAATCATATTATCCCAATCAATGCAGAAAAAGCATTTTACAAAATTCAGCATTGCTTTATGATTAAAACCCTCAGAAAAATTGGCATGGAAGGGACATACCTCAAGGCAATAAATGCTATCTATGACAAACCGACAACCAACATTATAGTGAACAGGGAAGAGTTGAAAGCATTCCCCCTGAGAACTGGAACAAGCCAAGGGTGCTCACTTTCACCACTTTATTCAACATAGTACTGGAAGTCCTAGCCAAAGCAATCAGACATGAGAAAGAAATAAAGGGCATCCAAATCAGTATAGAGGAAGTCAAACTGTTGCAGTTCACCGATGATAAGACTGTATACCTAGAAAACTCTGAAGACTCATCCAAAAGGCTTCTAGATTGGATAAATGAATTCAGTAAAGTTTCAGGATACAAAATCAATGTTCACAAGTCAGTAACACCACTATATACCAACAATGACCAAGCTAAGAAACCAAATCAAGAACTCAATCCCTTTTATAACAGCTGCAATATATATAGAGAGAGAGAACTGTATATATATATATATATTCATAAAGCATTGCTTTATGATTAAAACCCTCAGAAAAATTGGCATGGAAGGGACATACCTCAAGGTAATAAAAACTATCTATAACATATATATTATATATATATAAAACCAAGGAGGTGAAAGACCTCTAACAAGGAAAACTACGAAACACTGCTGAAAGAAATCACTGATGACAAACAAATGGAAACACATCCCATGCTCATGGATGGGTAGAATCAATATTGTGAAAATGACCATACTGTCAAAAGCAATCTACATATTCAGTGTAATTCCTATCAAAGTACCATCATTCTTCTAGAACTAGAAAAAAAAAAACTCTAAAATTCATACGGAACCAAAATAGACCCCACATAGCCAAAGCAAGACTAAGCAAAAAAAAAAAAAAAAAAAAAAATCTGGAGGCATCACATTAACTGACTTCAAACTATCCTACAAGATTTAAACCAGTACCAAAACAGCATGGTACCAATATAAAAATAGGCACATAAACCAATGGAAGAGAATAGAGAACCCAGAAATAAAGCCAAATACTTATAACCAACTGATCTTCAACAAAGAAAGCAAAAACACTAAGTGGGGAAGGGGCACCCTATTCAACAAATGGTGGTGGGATAACTGGCAAGCCACATACAGAATAATGAAACTGGATCCTCATCTCTCACCTTATACAAACATCAACTCAAGATGGATCAAAGACTTACACGTAAGACCTGAAACCATAAAAACTTTAGAAGATAACACTGGAAAAACTCTTCTAGACATTGACTTAGGCAAAGATTTCAAGACCAAAAAACCCAAAAGCAAAACTAACAAAAACAAAAATAAATATAAATGACCTAATTAAAGACTTTGGCACAGCAAAATATATACTCAGCAGTGTAAACAGACACCTCACCAAATGGGAGAAAATATTTGCAAACTATGCATCCTACAAAGGACTAATATCCAGAATCTACAAGGAACTCAAATCAGCAAGAAAAAAAAATCCCACCAAAAAGTGGGCAAAGAACACGAATAGACAGTTCTCAAAAGATATACAAATGACTAACAAACACGTGGGAAAAAAAATGCTCAACGTCACTAATTATCAGGGAAATGCAAATTAAAACCACAATAAAATACCACCTTACTTCTGCAAGACTGGCCATAATTTAAAAAGTCAAAAAATAATAGATGTTTGCAAGGATGTGATGAAAAGGGCACTTTTACACTGATGGTGGGAATATAAACTAGTACATCCACTGTGGAAAACTTTATGTAGACTCCTTAAAGAACTAAAACTATCATTTGATCCAGTAGTCCCACTATTGAGTATCTACCCAGAGGAAAAGAAGTCATTATATGAAAAAGCCACTTGCATCGGCATGTTTATAGCAGCAGAATTCATAATTGCAAAAATATGGAACTAGCCTAAATGCCCCTCGACCAACAAGTGGATAAAGAAAATGTAATATATTTACACCATGCAATATTACTCAGCCATAAAAAGGAATGAAGTAATGGCATTTGCAGCAATTTGTACGAAATTGGAAACCATTATTCCAAGTGAAGTAACTCAGGAATGGAAAACCAAATATTGTATGTTGTCACTTATAAGGGGGAGCTAAGCTATGAGGATGCAAAGGCATAAGAATGATATAATGGGCCAGGCATAGTGGCCCACACCTGTAATCCCAGCACTTTGGGAGGCTGAGGCAGGCAGATCACGAAATCAGAAGATTGAGACCATCCTGGTTAACATAATGAAACTCCATCTCCACTAAAAATACAAAAAATTAGCCGTTGTGGCACGCACCTGTAGTCCCAGCTACTCGGGAGGCTGAGGCAGGAGAATGGCTTGAACCTGGGAGACGGAAGTTGCAGTAAGCCGAGATTGCACCACTGAACTCCAGCCAGGGCAACAGAGCAAGACTCCATCTCAAAAAAAAAGAAAGAAAGAAAGAAAGAAAAAGATAAAATGGACTTTGGGGACTCAGGGGAAAGAGGGAGGAGGGTGAGGGATAAAACACTATACATTGGGTACAGTGTACACTGCTCAAGTGATGAGTACACAAAAATCTCAGAAATCACCACTGAAGAACTTATCCATGTAACAAAAAATGACCTGTTCCCCAAAAACTATTGAAATTTTTAAAAATGTAAACATTAGCCACGAGTGTTGATGCACACCTATAGTCCCAGCTACTTAGTAAGCTGTAGCAGGAGTATCTCTTGAGCTTGGGAGGTCAAGGCTGCAGTGACCTATGATTGCACCACTGAACTTCATCCTGGGCAACAAGGTGAGACCCTGTCTCAAACACACACACACAAAATAAAAAATTGGTTTTTGTCCTGGCACCTGGTTATTATAATTTGAGGCAGAAATAATTTTTTTGTTTAGATTTTTTAATATTAAGAAGCATCTCAGCCGGGCGAGGTGGCTCACACCTGTAATCCCAGCACTTTAGGAGGCTGAGGTGGGCAGATCGCCTGAGGTCGGGAGTTCAAGACCAGTCTGACAAACATGAAGAAACCCCGACTCTACTAAAAATACAAAATTAGCAGGGTGTGGTGGTGCATGCCTGTCATGCCAGCTACTCAGGAGGCTGAGGCCGAAAAATTGCTTGAACCCAGGAGGCCGAGGTTGTGGTGAGCCGCGATCACACCATTGCACTCCAGCCTGGGCAACAAGGGCAAAACTCCGTCTCAAAAAAAAAAAAAAAGAAAGAAAGAAAAAAAAAAGCATCTCTACCCACCAGTAACTACACAATTAAGAGGTCACACCTTTGTTTCATCATCATAGGCAAGGTAAATATTACTCAAGAATATGCCTGTCCATAAAAGGGATGTGGTGACAGAGGACAGCCTCTCCCAGGGTAACTAACAGGCATCCAGGACTCCACTCTATCAATGATTTCTAAAAAATGGGTGTGAACAAGTGCTACGATGAGACGTGTGATTAAGTTCCTGAGCTGACAGCAAATTTAAAAGATGCCCTCCCAGCTCCTGCCTGCGTGCCACACATCCTCCAAGGTGCATGACTCCATTATCCTTTTAACTGATGGCACCACCTCTTGGCCATTACCACCTCCCCGGGGAAAGACCTGCTCCACTTAATGCCTTCTCCTTCACAGTGATTTTCTTTGACTTTATAGGAAGGGAGAGCCACTTGGTCAAGAGGCTTGCCCGTTAGATCCTGTGTCCTTCTGCACTGCTAATGTGTGTGTATCTGTGGCCCTGCTTTAAAACCCAAATACAAAACACCTCTGCCATGAAGCCGTTCCTGATTGCCAGTGCCCTCAACAGTGGAATAACCTGCCCGGCATCTTACAGATCTAGACTCGTGGTTCTCAATCCCGACTTCCCCAGGCCTCCTGAGCAGTTTTTAATAGGTGCATCAGCCCTGGATTCTTAACAGTAGGTCTGAGAGAGAGACTTACCGCTTGCGTTCTTTTAATATTGTGCACAGGGTTGATGGGCAACACACACACAGGGTGCAGAACCATTCCACGAGACCAGCCTCCTAGTGTGTCCGGAATTGGTTCCTTCCGGTGGGTTCTTGGTCTGGCTGACTTCAAGAATGAAGCTGCGGACCCTCGCGATGAGTGTTAGCGTTCTCAACAATGGTGTGTCCGGAGTTTGTTCCTTCAGATGTTCAGATGGGTCCGGAGTTTCTTCCTTCTGGTGGGTTCGTGGTCTTGCATGACTTCAGGAGTGAAGCCGCAAACCTTCGCAGCTAGTGTTACAGCTCTTAAAGGCGGCATCCGGAGTTGTTCGTTCCTCCCAGTGCGTTCATGGCCTCGCTGACTGCAGGGTTGAAGTCACAGACCTTTGCAGTGAGTCTTACAGCTCTTAAAGATGGTGTGTCCGAAGCTGTTTGTTCTTCCCCGTGGGTTCACGGTCTCGCTGACTTCAGGAGTGAAGCCGCAGACCTTCGCAGTGAGTGTTACAGCTCTCAAAAACGGCGCCTCCAGAGTTGTTTGTTCTTCCCGGCGGGTTCGTGGTCTCGCTGGCGCTGACTTCAGGAGTGACGCTGCAAACCTTTGTGGTGAGTTTTACAGCTCATAAAGGTAGTGCAAACCCAAAAAGTTAGCAGCAATAAGGTTTATTGCGAAAAGCAAAAAAACAACGCCGCCACTGCACGGAACAAGACCCAACCGGCTTGCAGCTGCTGCCGTGGGCGCCCGGCTTTTATTTCCTTATTTGGCCCCGCCCACATCCTGGTGGTCTATTTTACAGAGCACTGATTGGTCCATTTTACAGAGTGCTGATTGGTCCATTTTTACAGAGTGCTCATTGGTGTGTTTACAAACCTCTAGCTAGATACAGAGCACTGATTAGTGCATTTTTACAGCGTGCTGATTGGTGTGTTTACAAACCTTTAGCTAGATACAGAGTGCTGATTGGTGTGTTTACAATCCTTTAGCTAAACAGAAAAGTCCTCCAAGTCCCCATCCCACCCAGAAGCCCAGCCAGCTTCACCTCTCAGTAGCTTATAGAAGAGGATGCTGCTGCGACAGAACAATACCACAAAGAAAGTCATGCCTCCTCAGCAGGAAGCCCCGTTCTCTGGGACAGGGACTTTGCATCCTTCTTAGTACCTAGAACTGTGCCCACCTGTCAGATCTGTTATCAGATGGGAACATGGCGGATTTGCTGAACGAATGAAAGAATGAATGAATGAATGAAGTGACACTCAAAGTTAGCCACCAAACTTAAACTAGAAAAATTGGGTTGTGGACCCTGATGGACGGTTGGCGCCTTCTTCCTTTGCTGGATGGTGATCTGTGGCTGTTTCTCCGGTGTGTTTGTAGTAGTTGCCTGGCTTGGTAACAAACACTCTTCGGAGACACAGCTTCTGCTCGGGAACCTCGCCGCCTCCCAGGTCCTGCGATCTCTTTGCATCCCAGGAGGTCACGGGTGGTTGCAGTCCTCCTGGGTGACTCAGGAACCAGCCCCTCCTGAAGCACACAGCTTAGGGAGTTCCCGGGGCCAGAGACATCTCCAAGAGAAAGTCAAGGACCTGGAGGAAGTGCGGACCTGACGACAGAGGCCCCGCACGCTGGCCGGGACCGGGAAGGGCGGTCAAGGGTAGAAAGGGGCTGGCTGCTGCCAGGCCTGGCATAGTGGAGCGGGGCGGGGCGCAGCGGGGCGGGGCGGGCCTGGAGCTGCACCTGCTTCTGGGCGGACGCACTTGGCGTGCGGCGCGGGCTGCAGACGGCTGCGAGGCGCTGGGCACAGGTCAGACGTCCGTACCCGCAGGGGGCTCGAACCTGGAGGAGGGCTCGAAGCGAGAGAGGGCCCCGCCAAGGAGCGGGGCTGTGATGGAGAGGGGGTTCCGACTCGCAGGGGACCTGCGGGGGAGGGGACGCGGACAGGGAGGGGCTACGGACTGGGAGGGGCTCTGGGACAGGGTTGGAGGCTCCGCTAGGGGAGGAAGGGAGGGGTTGGAGGGCCCTGGTGTCGCGGAAGCCCACCTGGGGCCCCCTCCGGGCTTGGGAACCGGTGCGCACACTGCTCCCACCGCCCCCAGGTGCCTCTGTCCGCCTGGCCGCGGCGCTGGAATGAATATTCCTCAGTCCCCCGTGAGTCAGGTCTGCTGCGTTGCCGGGTGAAGGGAAGCTGTGAAGCCCCCGACCTCCGTGCGCCCCGTGCGTCCGGGGACGCGCGCCCCTGCGGATGCCATCTGGCCCCTGGGCTGTGTCCAGTCACAGCTCACACAGTTCTGGGCACTCATACCCCGACTGCCTTTCCCTGTTAGCTGCGATACGCAAATACACGAGCCAGATCCTTTCCTGAGGCCAGGAAGCCTGGAATCTAATAGCACGGCGGTGGCTAGAGTCCCTCGAGCCAGTGCTTAGCTTCCGCTAATGGAACCATGGATAGAAGCGGATGTCAGGCGCCGTGGGGGAGAAATTTGCTGGGGTGGCCCTGTCTAGGGCCAGAGAAACAACTTCGGAAACTTTGATCCAGTCCTAGAGGGAAGAAAGATGTGAGTTTCAGCCAGGGAAACCTAGCACTTTAAGAAATAGAAACCCCTTCAAAATTTGAGGGCAGGTAGCTCTCCTGAAAGTTGCAGAAATGGCCACTTCTTTCACGTTCTCTTCGACCGCTTTCTGCGGTGTCTGCCGTTTTCCTCCTCCCGCGCCTTTTTGTCTCCTAGGGTCGTATAGCCTTCCGAACAGACCTGCCAACAGCATTTTACCTGCAATTTTACACTCATTTTAATAGGAAGGATGGCTTATTGTTCATGAGAAACGTGTACTGTTTTTAACCAGATGTGTAATATCTTCAGTATAACCTGGATGTTGTGCAGTGGAAAGTTACGGAAAGAATCGGGACACATGGTTAGGTGGGGGCCCAGTAGCGTCACACTTAGCTCTCCGTGACTGTGAGCTTCTTGATTTAGTAAGGATATTGGCTCCCTCTGTTCCTGGGGTTTCAGGGAAAAGATATGGAACTGATAGGAAGGTTTTATTGCATATGGCCCACTGATTTTACAAGCGGAGCTGCCTGAGATAAGCAGAAGGTGAGGCCTGACCTCTGGCTGTGCATTATTTGTTATGATATTACAGGAGCCAAGCATTCCATTTCCTCCTTTTTAGAGAGCTTTGATTTCCTCTCACATCTTCATGAAGATGGAAACAGTGTCTCAACTTACTTAAGCCTCAGGCCACACCTGTTCCCATTGAGTCCGTGAGTTCCTCCCGCACCCTTCTGATCCGTGTTAACAGGTTGTGATGGCCGAGGCGAAGCTATTGAATCTCACATTTGGCACCAGTTATTTCTGTTTCTCATCTCCCCCCTACCTTCAGTTAAACATCGGCTGCCATACTTAACTGTTCAAAGTACAGATGTCACCTGTGTTGGGTGTAATCGAAAGATTATCTCTTTTCCTCAAATGTAAAATGGGTGAGGACAGTTTCACCACACATAGAGTCACTCCCCTAGTCAAAGTCCTTGCTATGGCAAAACTTTTTATTGTAATAAAATTGAAGTCACTAGTGTGTCATCAACTAATCGGTACTTATAGACACATTCCATATTTGTTTCTATAGACAGGTCATAAGACAAACACTAGATTATTCCCAGTATGAGACCACAGTGAATATGAACAATTAGAGGCCACAGGTGAGTGCTGTGCTCCTCACACTTTCTTTGAACCCTTAAGCTTCTACCCTTTTAACCAGCCAGCCCTCTCCTCGAAACCTTCATTGAGGCTAGAAACAAACACAAAGAGTCTATTCGAATTTTAGCAAATTTTGTCTCTCTTTTCTGTTCTCTTGTGTAAAAATTAAATGGCCACAAGCTACATCACTGGAGGAAAAAGGAAAGTCAAAAGGTGTATCAGCCTCCTGTATGTGATGCAGAGTTCAACTGAATATAGCACGGTACACACCCACGTTCTCCTCGCCAGGACTTAGATATCCTAAGCCATTATCTTGCTGGTTGTTGAAATCATAATAGGGCTTTACAGAGCACAAGGTGATGTTTGTAAACAGCACTGTTCAGGGAAGATAAGAATCCGTATTTTGAAAATAAGGAGATGGAAACAGAGATATTGTGTATGTGGTCCAGGGTTCGTCGGTAATTAAATGGCAGAGCCAGAACTTAAACCAGCATTCCTTCCAGAATACCACAGCTGCCTCTGGAGTGGTTTTTGTTGTTCTTGTTGAATTTTGTGATGGAAGATTGTGATTTGTTTTTCTTGAACACTTAATATGTTTTCTGACTTGAACTGTTAGAATCTAAACTTAGAAACTCTCCCGTTTGTTATATCTCATGCCCAGCTTTATTCCATATAATTACAAAAATATCTTAGAGCTGGGTATAATCTTAAAGATTGTCAAGTCCAATCTTGTGGTTTTTCAAAGAAGAAAACTGGATTCAAGAAAAATAAAGCAAGTACCTCATGTTGCTTCCCCAAATCTACTTCATTGAAGAACTGGAGCGACAAACAATGTTCAGATTATTGCTCCTTCTGTCATGCGGTCCCTTGAGAATTTGCCAAATATATAAATCCAGTGACTTTGATGTTCTTTTTTGGTTTGAGGTCTGTGACAGCAAACATAGCCTCCCTCAAATGCCTGTGGACCTTCTAACTGTAGCCGTTATTATAGTGGCTGAAGTTCTAACTTCTGTTCTAACTGTGCTCCTGGTTCCATGACAAACAGAGCTTTACTTGTCTTATTCCTAGCACGGTGCCCTTAGCAGGCACACATAAAATGTGGTCAATATGTCAGATAAACATCTGAAAAAGTGTGAGATGTTATTAGAAGTTCATTCAGCTACAAGAACAGAAAATCCTGCTACAGCGGCTTAAACAAGTAAGGAGTTTGTTTTTCTCCGAGAGCGAGAAGTCTGGAGGTGAGAAGGCTGGGGCGGGGAAAGGGGTTCCGATGTGAACGTCATCTGAGACAGGTTCCTTCTGTCTTCCCGCACCACCCTCCTTAGCATGGGGCTTTCACCTCCACTTCCCCAAGTTGCAGCACAAAGATGGGCAGAGGCATGTGCCAGTAGAGTCTTGTCTTGTCTTGTCTTGTCTTGTCTGTTCTGTTTTCTTTTCTTTTCTTTCTGCCTCTCTTTCTCTCTCTCTCTCTCTCTCTCTCTCTCTCTGTCTCTGTCTCTTTCTTTCAAGACGGAGTCTCGCTCAATGGCACGATCTCGGCTCACTAAAACCTCCGCTTCCCGGGTTCAAGTGATTCTTCTGCCTCAACATCCGAGTAGCTGGGATTACAGGGGCGCGCCACCATGCCCAGCTAAGTTTTGTATTTTTAGTAGAGATGGGGTTTCACCATGTTGGTCAGGCTGGTCTTGAACTCTTGACCTCGTGATCTGCCCCCTCAGCCTGCCAAAGTGCTGGGATTACAGGTGTGAGCCACCGCGCCTGGCCTGTCCTTCTTTATAATAAATAATAATAATAACAGCTTTTCTGGTAGCCCACCCCAAAAGACTTCTTACATGTCATTGGTCAGAACCATGTCACATACACACTGTTAACGGTAAGGGAAATTGAGAGAATCTAGTGTTTTAGATGGACAAGTTGCCAATATATCAAAATAAGAATTTTGGGCCGGGCACAGTGGCTCACACCTGTAATTCCAGCACTTTGGGAGGTCAAGGCAGGTAGATCACCTGAGGTCAAGAGTTCAAGACCAGCCTGGCCAACCTGGTGAAACCCCATCTCTACTAAAAATACAAAAAATCAGCCGGGTGTGCTGGCAGGCACCTATAGTCTCAGCTACTCGGGAGGCTGAGGCAGGAGAATCGCTTGAACCCAGGAGGCAGAGATTGCAGTGAGCCGAGATCATGCCACTTGCACTCCAGCCTGGGCAACAAGAGCAAAACTCCGTCTCAAAAAATAATAATAATAACAAAATAGGAATTTTGTTAATAAGGCAGGGGAGAGAATGAACATTGGGTAGGCAGCTAGCAGTGTCTGCCATAGTGTGTTTTATGAGTCATAGATCCTGTCTCTAAATAGATTGTTATTTGTTTTGGTTTTTTGTTTGTTTTACTACAGTTTGTTTTGCAGTGGGTCTAGGGGAACTTTTTTAAATGGTAGAGTGCAAGGACCACTCTGAGAACTGCTAATTATGTAGGTCTGGGCTGGGTCTATAAATCTCCGTTACGGACTGGCACGCCAGGTCATCTGAGGGCAGGTGGTTGCGGGAATACATTTTGAGAAACACCGAATGTCGGGTGGTTCAGCAGAAGCACCTTCATTTTATTTCTGTTAGCTTTTTGCCTCACTCCTCTTGAGGAGTATTACTTTATTTTTTAATTTTCTACTTTGGTCAACATAAATCAATGTATAATCTTAGAAGTCACTCGTTGTAGAAGGTTTTTATTGAGTTTATACCGAATATATAACCCTAGCGGCAATTACTTCCAATGCTTTGGGTTGTGTTTTTCTGATATTGACATATCCTAAATAGCATGCAAATACTGGCCATTTCTTCTTCTCTTTTCCAGTTCTGGATGACATCTATTGACATCCTACCTGGAAGGATGAGGGTTTAGCTCCTTTACACCCCCACCCTCCCTCTCACCTTTATATCCCTTTCTTTTAAGTTCCCAATATGGTTATATCCTAAATTTCTGATATGTCAGTGTTTGGCGTTTACATTATCATGACCATGTATATATTTTTCCCAACTAAGGCATGTGATACTCCATGATCTTTACATTTCCGTTCTTGACCAGTCTTTTCCCCCACCCCCTGGAACGGGGTGTAGGAATTGCTACATTTTCTTTAGTTGTTTAGTTGTTTGAGAACTCATCACCAAGAAGACATTTTCTGGAGCCAAGGAAACTCATGGGGGCCCTCTGAGTGCTGCTAATTGCATGGAGCTGTTGAGTGGGGAAGAAAAACCAGGCCACCATCAAGAAGCATTTGGGGTAAATTTTCTAAGCACATCTGAAAAGCAAGAGTCTAGAACCTCCACGGTCCCTGTCTGTTGTGATTTATTTTCTCATTCTAAATACATATACACTTTTTTTTTTCTATCTAGGCCATCTCTTGTGGAATACATATGTACTTTCATACCCAATTATGTACAGTTTTTGTAATTTTACGCCTTTTTCTTGAAGAAGGCTCCCAAAAGTGTCTAAGATTCAGGCCCCATAAGATGCGGTTGCTTTTTGAGCTTGTGCCCATTTAAGATGTCACTTTTCTTCCTTCACACTTGATTGCTGGTTTGGCTGGGTATGGGACATTAATTAGAAATCATTTCCTGTCCCAATTTTGAAAACATCGCTCTACTTTCTTATGGTGCTGTTGAGAAGCTGATGCCATTCTAATTCCTCATCCCTTGTATTTCGTTTTAATCTCTGGGCATTTGTAGGGTTTTCTTTATTGCTCATATTCTGATATTTCATGATGTTGTTCTTTAATGTTGGGGTGGGGTTTTTTGGCGGAGGGGAAACAGGGACGTATTGGTCACTGTCTTAGGTATTTTATAGGCCTTTTCAATCCAAAGATTACATTCTTCAGTTCTGAGTGGTTTTCTTCTGTTACATAATTTTCTTGTTCTTTCTTTCTGAAGCTTCAATTACTTAGACTGAATCTGAAAATGGGATCTCTTGGATCCGTCCTGTAAGTTCACCTTTTTTATTAAAAAAAAAAAAAATCCCATGTTTTTTAGTTCTAATAAATCTTCCAACACTGCTATTAAATGTTTACATTCTACCATTATATTTTTAATTCTCAGAAGCTTTTATTGGTGAGAGGTGTGGTCTTCTAAATGGTTTTTACAGTATCCTGTTCTCATTTCATGAATGCAGTATCTTCTATTATTTCTCTGAGAATATTCATTCAGTACTTTTTCTACATTTTAAAAGTTTTCTTCAGCTACCTACAATGTCTGTGTCTATTTTCAAAGTGACTTTTAATGTTGCTTTTGGCCTGCCTTTCACGTTGGAAGCTTTATTCACGTGTACGTGTTTAGGGATGGTGTGCGTCGTCTGTGAGCGTGGCTTGTAGTCTGGCAGCGTCGTCTGTGAGCGTGGCTTGTAGTTTGGCGGGCTTCATTGTAGGGTGGTTAGACAGAGAAGGCCTTTGTGATGGCTTATCATTGTCTGTCTCTAGTGCTTTCTAGTACATATAATGGGTTTCTCTGTAGAAAGATCTCATTTCTAGGCATTTATTCCTGTTTGAAAAAAGTCAGATAATAACTTAGATGTATTTATTATGTCATCTGCTTAATAGCAGAGGTTCTTGTTGTAAGGTGGATACGTGGAAGTCTATGATTCAAAATGGGAAACGTGTCCTTGACTCTGCCTCCACTTTGAAGTTCCTGATGTTCTCCACGTTTTCTTTTCTATTGAAAGATAAAAATAAAAAACTCCGAGATATTCGGGAATGAAAACTCTTTGAATACATGTACAACTAATTACTTTTTGATAACTATTTGCAAAATATTCATTACCCACCTACAAGGAAACAGTCACTAATCCAGAACAAATTAGGGCCTCTGGAGATGCTCGTGTCTTGCCAGTGTTTTTCTTTCCGGGTTGGGTCGGTGGAAGGCTTAGCTACGATGGAAAGGCACAGTTGGCACAGTGTTTTTCTTTGCTGGATTATGTTGGGAAAACACTTTTCTAACCTCTAGAATTTGGGACAGCATTTCTGTCCTTGAAGATTACCCTCCAAATCCATGCAGTTTTTCCCTTGTGCAGCCCAACAGTGATCATCAAAACTTGGAGCAGATTCATCTTTATTTTTTTTTTTCTGGGAAAGGTTTAGATCAGGTGAAGGGAACAGGTACTACGTATGATAGGAATAGTTCCTGCTTTAGCTTCCTTAGGCCTCTCTCTTGGAAAGCCTGCCCATTAGACCCTGGATTTTTTGCTGTTAGCTTTTCCTTCTTAGATGCCTTCAAAAAAGACTGCAGACTCCCTGACAGCAGGGGCCCAGGCTTGTCACCTTTGTAACTCCATCGCCCAGAACAGTGCCTTATGCATAATAGGCACTTGATAAATGTTAGTTGACTTCAATTGACCCTATTATCTGTTTTAAACTAGCCCTTCCTACCTGTCCCCTTGCTATTTCCTCTGTTTCTCTTACATCTTTTTATGTCACC
Source organism: Piliocolobus tephrosceles (assembly GCF_002776525.5). NCBI lineage: Eukaryota > Metazoa > Chordata > Mammalia > Primates > Cercopithecidae > Piliocolobus > Piliocolobus tephrosceles. Next base: position 118,812,132 of record NC_045446.1, read on the forward strand.
ACCTCTTGGATGATGCTACCTCATTCTCAAATCTGATGGTATGGAATAGCTATAAGAAAACAAACTTGGAAGATCTCTAATTACTAGGACTCTAAGTAGAATTTCCAGGATTGAAAACTCCCCATATCACCTTATTAAATATCTAATTATTTCTTAGGTTATCACCAACCAACCTGCATTGAGTCCCTCCTGAGCCACAGTTCAGTTTGGATTATTTTTTCCTCATGTTCCATCCCTTGACTGTAGTGCCCTTCCCTTCCTTCCAGTGTCTTTGATTGGCCTCCACTTTGATCCAGAGCTTCTCTTTGATCTGTTCTAATGGTCATTTTTCTGCCTCCTCCCCTACATCGATCTACCATCTGGCATATTTTATACATTATACAAAGCACATTTTTGCACCAGTTTCAGAATACCTACCTGTCAATCAAACAGACATCTTTCAAACCGAACTCAGACCCACGATGAGAGTCTCTCTCTTCTGGCCATTACTGAGATAGCTCCTGCTTTGGTCTCACTGGGGCTGTTTATTTCTCTATGGGAGGTTCTAGAACAGTAACTAAACTACAGTGCAAAACAGTGGTCTGTAGATTAGTGTTTCTCAATCATCAGCGCTAACGACAGAATCTAAACTCCCAAGGACCTGGAGACTTGGCTGAGAACAGCCTGGCATAAGTGCAGTCTCTCTTAATACTAAAAAATGTATGCTACCCCAAAATATGTCTGTATCTGTTTTAAAATGAAAATCATTTTTCCAGAATCTTTAGGTGAAATTGATACTCAAGTATTATGTTCATCCCGTGATTTCAGATATCATCTTGGGGGAGAGGATTCACATATATGCCCGTCTGTGAGACACAGTAGTAGAAATCAAAGGACTTATCTAGCGCTAAGAATTGCATGAAAATAGTGATGGTACCAACAACTTTACCAATGGCTAGATTTAGGAGACAGTGTTCTCTTGATTCAACATTAAGGCTAAGCTGCATCAGTTCAGTTCAGTTCAAGAACTATTATTATATAATATCAAGCTTGTGCTAGTTTATGATGGAGATAATAAGGTCTCTGCTCTTGAAGATTCTGTAGACTAATGGCCAAGACATATGTCACTATATAATTTTAATATAACATGATAAGTGATAAAAATCATGGTATGTATAAGGTCCTTTGAAAACACAGAGGTGGGGCACTTAGCCCAGCCTGGAGATTTACAGAGGCTTCCTGGAGGAGATAAGGCCTAAATACAGAAACAAGTAAGAGGAATGAAAAGGATGTGCAATTTAGAGAGACAACATGAGCAAAGGGGACACTGTCAGGTTCACGGCAGGGAGAATTGGAAGGTGATGCTGGAGAGGAGCCACATCCAGGTATACCTAATGCACGGGAACGTGGACCCCTCCACAGGCTGCTGGTTAGCCAGTGGAACATTTTCCATTCTCTAGTAGTGTAGTCACATGTACACGGAAGGTGGAAGACTGGCTGCGGGGTGGAAGGATTCATGGACAGCAGGACTAGAGGCCTCGCAGTCCTTTAGGAAAAAGACAATGAGAGCCCCAATGAGATCATTGCTGCAGGCACAGAAGGGAAAGAGAAAATACCAAGATACTTGGGGAAGTGAATTTAGCAGAATTTTGGTGTCTTTGGTGGCAACGATGAGGGGAGAAGAGAGTCTGGAATGACTCCCAGGATTCTGGCTTTCTGGATGACTGGACCTTAAGCCATTGCCCAAGTTTGGGATATGAGAAGAGAAGCCGATTCGGTGGGGAAAGAAGGTGGTGAATGCAGTGTTGGACATACTGATTTGAGATGTCTAAGAAACATCTATATGCTTCTGTGCATGTCTGTCCATTCAGCAGGTTGTTGGATCTAGGAGTCTGAGACTGAGACAAGGTCAGAGCTGGAGATGAAGCTGTGGGAGTCACCAGTGTACAAGTGGTGATTAATCCATGGGTGTGTGTGAGAGTTCTTGCAAGGGAAAGAGGAAGTGGAAGGGCTTGTGCAAGGAGGACTGTTGAGTAAAGTGGAAGATCCCAGCCTCTGCCTCTTCACTAATGTCAATGCTGAACAAGCTCACTAGCAGTGGATGCTGAGGGAAGGAAGAAAGGAAACTATCTGTAAACTTGAACACTTTTTCTAAGAGGTGGAGAAGGCGGAGAGCTCAAGCCTTGAAGAAATGTTCCTTAGTGGCCTGGCATCTCGGAAATGTGACTCCATGACTTTGGAGAGATCTTTCCATTATCATTTTCCTTGAGCACCCAGAAAGAAAATTATGAACGAAATGTATTCTTTCACACGGCTAAGAATAGTGTTAATTACTGAAATATATGTAAGGGTTTTTTTTTTTTTTTTTTTTTTTGGTTGTTTGAAAACTAAGCCCACCTTTGAAGTCCAGAGATGTTCTTTCACTCTAATGTATGCTGAGGTGACAACTGGTAACTGCTTCTTTGTAGGTAATATCCATGGCCTTAGTTTCATCCTCTCTTCTCCATGACTGAAACTTGCTCCAACTTCTACATTTTGTTTTTGTGATGTATTAATAAGGAGCAAAGATGTAAAGGGACTTCAGAATTCGGAAGAGCCATGCAGAGTCCCTCTTCCAAACTCCCTATTTAACAAATAAAGAAATGACGACCCTCAGAGGCTATGTGTCTTGCTCAAGGTCGCAGAGTGAATTCCTAGCAGCATTCAGGCTAGGACCCAGGTATTCTGACTCAGTGGCCAGTGTTCTTGTTACATAGTGAGAAAATAGAATTTAGTCCAATTTGTTTTTCAATCTCGAATTCAGGATCCAGCAAAACTGCCTAATTTTCATGACAGTTTGAAGAAAGGCCCAGATCAAATGCCACCTCCTCTGTGAGGCCCGCCCGGTTTCTCAGGTGAGAGTTACCCACTTTGTGTGCTATGTGCTAGGACTGCTACCAGTACGTCCCAGGACAATCAGTCTTTCACAAGTATTATCATGTGGCTCTTAACGACAGGGATACGTTCTGAGAAAGGTGTCGTTAGGCGATTTTGTTGTGCAGACATGCTAGAGTGTACTTACACAAACCCGGATGGCATAGCCTGCTACACATCTAGGCTACGCGGTGTATACTGTCAGTACTGAGCATACGCCCTGTTAGCAGATGCTGAAAGGAGTCTGTAGGCGTGAGCACTTTTTCCAAGAATTGACTTCAAACCTGTACAGCACGTTACTGTACCACACACTGTAGACAGTTACAGCACAGTGGTAAGTATGTGTGTATCTAAACATGGAAGGCATGCATTCAAAATACAGTATTATGGCCAGGCTCAGTGGCTCACACCTGTAATCCCAGCAGTTCAGGAGGCAGAGGCAGGCAGATCACCTGAGGTTGGGAAGTTCAAGACCAGCCTGACCAACATGGAGAAACCCCGCCTCTACTAAAAATACAAAATTAGCCAGGCGTGGTGGTGCAAGCCTGTAATCCCAGCTACTCGGGAGGCTGAGACAGGAGAATAGCTTGAACTAAGGAGGCGGAGGTTGCCATGAGCCAAGATCGTGCCATTGCACTCTAGCCTGGGCAACAAGAGCGAAACTCCACCTCAAAAATAAAATAAAATAAAATAATTAGCTGAGCATGGTGGTGCACACCTGTGCTCCCAGCTATTCAGGAAGCTGAGGTAGGAGAATCACTTGAACCCTGGGGGCAGAGGTTGCAGTGAGTTGAGATCGTGCCACTGCACTCCAACCTGGGCTACAAAGTGAGACCTTATGTCAAAAAAAAAAAGGCATTATAATTTTATGGGGCCACCATCATACATGCTGTCATTGACCAAAATGTCATTGTGTGGCACCTGACTGTATACAGCTGTCTACTAGATTATAAACTCCATGCAGATAAAACTACTCATTTTATCATTATCCATTATATTATTTCCTTAGCACCCAGAAGAATCCTGTATTTAATTGGCTCATATGGAAAATTTTAGAAAGAGAGCGACAGCAGGGCTGAGACTATCTTCTGCTCAGGAACCAAAACGAGCTGGGAGATAACAGAGTTCTTTTTCATAATAATTATATTCCATATCATGGTGAAATCGTGCCAGCACAAGCTTCAGACTCTTTCTGGTCTTACTCCTTCTGACCGTGCTGTTCCAAAGAACCTCCCATACAGGATACAACAATGATGGCAGTAGCTGTCAAATTCTAAAGATGGGGACAGACTCTGGACTTCCTCAGACCCCTGAGGCCACTGCAGAGCAGGGACGTGACTTAACTGAAGTTCAGGACTACGGCCACAGTCACATCCACCTGTGAGCCATGGAGGACTTTCAACACGGAACCCTCTGCTTCCCCTGCATTCTGTTACTAAGCAGCTCATAGAATGCGAAGAGGTATTAACCTTGTTATTTGCAGAGTTACAAAAAGCTGAGTCAGGTAGGTTTGGCTGTATTCCAAAGCAAACCCAGACCAGAAGCCACCTGAGAGTTCCTGCCGGCAAAGACAGATTCAGAATGTATAAAAACGATGAAAATAATATTCTATGATCACCCTATAACCTACTTCCTTACTGACCAAACACACGTCTCATTCCCATTAAAAAGTTACAGTCAGCCACTACCCTCTCTAGGATTATGTGATGTTAGACAGTACTTTTGCCCATTTAGGGTCAGCTACTCAAAAGCAAAGAACAGCAACTTTAGGTCAAAAGTATGTTCTCCTAGGAGAGAAGCCCAAGTCTCTCCCCCATTATTGCAGGATAGTGTACAAGCACCAGACTAGAGAGGAAGCTAGCACTTATTAAACATGTATTCTAGTCAGCTGCTAGACATTTTCTGGTAAGCCTCACAGGATCCCTCCAAGGTGGTATTAATGTCCCTGTTTTGGAAGGAGGAGTACTGAGACTCAGAGACATTAGGGAACTTGTCCAAGGTCTTACCAGTAAAAGTGGCAAAACAAGGATTGAACTTAGGTCTGACACTACATAGTTCATATTCTATTATATGACTATATTCCTCCTTAAAGGAAAATTTAGGAATTCAGTTTCCTTTAGGAAGATGTAGGAAATAGAATGTACTGAAACTAAGATAACAGGTGACTTAAGTCTTTTCTAACTCAGCCTCCCTCAGGCCCATGTGTGAGTCAGTTTCTATCCTTTCCCTGAGACTGTTGGGAACATAGGACCATAATGTCTGTTTGATTTTACTTTTAAGTATATTCTTTTGGTCAGTCCCAATATAACAAAATTTTAAGATTTAATGCATTCTATCCATGCAAGATAATTACATGTGGTTTTGCTTGTTAAAAAAGGTGGAAATGATATAGGGTAAAGAGAGTAAGTGACATTATCTAGTTCACTCCCACCATATAGACAATTGGCTGCAACTGCCTCTCAGCCTTTGCATGTGTTATTTGCTCTGACTAGAACTCCACCCACACTACCTGACTAATGCCTGTGTGTTTTTCCAGGAAGCTTTCATGACACTACCCTCTATAATCTTTCTCCTATCTCCTCCAGGCTGAATAGGAATCCTCCCTTTGTTTTCATTGTTATGACTATTCTCTGTATACTCTAGTAAAGTATTTTTATATTAATCGTAATAGTTCAATTAATCAGTTTTCTGATTCACAGTTTGAGCTGGTTATAGGCAAGGTCCTTCTGTAAAGAGTTGATGAAATTTGCTTTTAAGAGTAGAAGGATAGACAAAATGCCAAGACAATTCAGTAGGGGAAAAGAATAGTCTTACTAACAAATGGCTAGGACACTTGGATATTCACATGTGAAAGAATAAAGTTGGATCCCTACCTCACACCATATACAAAAATTAAGTAAAAATAGATCAGAGGTCAGGTGCAGTGATTCACACCTGTAATCCCAGCACTTTGGGAGGCCAAGGCTGGATCATCTGAGGTCAGCAGTTCTAGACCAGCCTGGCCAACATGGTGAAACCCTGTCTCTATTAAAAATACAAAATTAGCCAGGTGTGGTGGCACATGACTGTAATCCCAGCTACTCAGGAGGCTGAGGCAGGAGAATCACTTAAACCTGGGAGGCGAAGGTTGCAGTGAGCCGAGATCGTGCCATTGCACTCCAGCCTGGGAGACAAGAGCAAAATTCAGTCTCAAAAAATAAATAAATAGATCAGAAACATAAATACAGAGCTACAACTATACAGTTCTTAGAAGAAAACGTAGAAGTGAGTTTTCTGACCTTTGGTTAAGTAGTGGTTTCTTGGATATGACATCAAAAGCACAAACAAAAGAAAAAAAAAGATAAATTGGACTTCACCAAAATTACAAGCTTCTGTGCTTCAAGGACAGCATCAAGAAAAGACAACTCACAGAATGGGAGAAAATATTTGCAAATAATATATCTGATAAGAAATCTGTATCTAGAATAAAGAACTATTACAACTCAATAATAGACAAATAATCCAATTAAAATGGGCAATGTATTTGAGTAGGCATTTCTCCATAGATTTACAAATGCCCAATAAGCACATGAAAAGATGCTTAACATCACTAATCATTAAGGAAACAAAACAACAAAATACCACTTCATACCCACTAGAATGGCTAAATGAAAAAAGACATAACAAGTGTTGGCAAAGATGTGAAGAAATTGCTGGTGAGATTGTGAAAGGCTCTAGCCACTTTTGAAAAGTCTGACAGTTTCTCAAAATGTTAAACATAGAGCTACCATCTGACCAAGTATTCCACTCCTAGGTATACAGTCATCACCCTTTATCTGCAGGGGATATGTTCCAAGACCCCCAGTGGATGCTAAAACCATGGATAGATAGTTCCAAACCTTTCATACACTATTTTTTTTCCTAGATGTATATACTTATGATAAAGCTTATATAAATTAGGTATAGTGAGAGATTAACAATAATAGGACTATATTAGAACTATATGTGTACTAGAACAATTACAATATACTGCTTACAATTTCATGGATGAAGATTTATTTTTACTGTTGATCTTAGCAACCTCAACATACTATTTTTTTCTTTCCTTATTAAGAACTTTCATTTTTCCACTTAAATAAAACACTTGACAACTTCTCTTTGGCATATTCGAACTGCCAGCATCACTCCTTTTTCATTTTGGAGCCATTAGGTAAAATAAGGGTTACGTGAACACAAGCACTACGATACCATGAAAGTCAACCTGATAATCCAGACAGCTTACTAAGTGACTAATGGGCAGACTGTGTGTACAGTGTGGTTATGCTGGAGAAAGCGATGATTCATATCCAGGGTGGGAAGGCATGAAATTTCCTTGTGCTACTCAGAATGGTCTGCAATTTAAAATTTCTAAATTATTTGTTTCTTAAAGTTTCGATGTAATGGCTTTGGACCATAATTGACTGCAGGTAACTGAGACTGCAGAAAGCAGATCCATGGATAAGGGGAGACTAGTGCATATCCAAGAGAAATGAAAACATCTATGCGCACAGAAACATGCGATTGTTCACAGCATCATTATTCATAACAATTCAAACATCCATCTACTAACAAGTGAATAAACAAAATGTGACACATCCATACAATGGAATAGTATTTGACCATAAAAAGGAATGAAGTGGCCAGGCGTGGTGGCTCATGCCTGTAATCCCAGCACTTTGGGAGGCTGAGGCTGGCAGATCATGAGGTCACCAGTTCGAGATCAGCCTGAACAATATGGTAAAATCCCATCTCTACTAAAAATACAAAAATTAGCAAGGCCTAGTGGTGGGCACCTGTAATCCCAGCTACTCCAGAGGCTGAGGTAGGAGAATTGTTTGAACCCAGGAGGTGGAGGTTGCAGTGAGCCAAGACCATGCCATTGCACTCCAGCCTGGGCAACAGAGCGATCTGTCTCAAAAAAAAAAAAAGAAAAAGAAAAAGAAAAAAAAAGCCGGGCGCAGTGGCTCACACCTGGCACTTTGGGAGGCTGAGGTGGGCAGATCATGAGGTCAGGAGATCAAGACCATCCTGGCTAACACAGTGAAACCCCATCTCTACTAAAAATACAAAAAATTAGCCAGGCGTGGAGGCGGGCACCTGTAGTCCCAGCTACTCGGGAGGCTGAGGCAGGAGAATGGCCTAAACCTGGGAGGCGGAGCTTGCAGTGAGCAGAGATCGCGCCACCGCACTCCAGCCCAGCCTGGGCGACAGAGCAAAACTCCATCTCAGATAAATAAATAAATGAATGAATAAATGAAGTGCTGATACATGCTATATCATGGATGAATCTTGAAAACATTATGCTGAGGGAAAGAGGCCGCATCTTGTATGATTTAATTTATATAAACTGTCTAAATTAGGCAAATCCACAGAGACGGAAAGCATATTAGTGACTGCCAGGGACTTGGGGACTGGCAGGAAATGGGAATGACTACCAATGTGTATGGGAATTCTTTGGGGATTGGTAAAAGCATTTTAAAATTGAATAGTTGTAATTTTATCTAAAACTAGATAGCAATAGTGGTTGCATAACTGTTAGTAAACCAAAAAATATGAAATTGAACACCTTAAAAGGATGAATTTTATGGTATGTAAATTACATGTCAGTAAGAGTGGGATTTTTTTTAAGTAGAAGAGTAATGGCAAGAAAGTACAGAGAACCATCTTAGGGTGACTTTCAGAGCCATCAGGAAAAACTGTCACAGAAATAAAAAGTTAAAAAACTTAGTAAGGTTGTTGAAATCTTTGTAGCTTCTTTGTTATACAGCTGAGAGTTATTTTTCATAGTGATTTAGTAATTAAATCTATAAAAGGAAATGTAAGCGTTAATTGGCCGGGGGTGGTGGCTCACACCCATAATCCCAGCACTTTGGGAGGCCGAGGCAGGTGGATCACCTGAGGTCAGGAGTTCCAGACCAGCCTGGCCAACATGGTGAAACCCCATCTCTACTAAACATACAAAAATGACCCGGGTGTGGTGGCGCACCTTTAGTCCCAGCATCTTGGGAGGCTGAGGCAGGAGAGTTGCTTGAACCCAAGAAGCGGAGACTGTGGTGAGTTGAGGTTGCGCCACTGCACCCCAGCCTGGGAGACAGAGGGAGACTCTGTCTCAAAAATTAACAGAAAAATAAAAAATAAAAGGAAATGTAAGTGTGAATTGATGAATGGATAAATAACATGGCGTTCTGGGCAGAATTGTGTCCCCCCCAACCTCCAAGTGTATATGTTGAAGTCCTCACCTCCAGTGCCTCAGAATATGCCTGTGTTTGGAGCCAGGGTCTTTAAAGAAGTAATCAAGCTAAAATGAGGTCATTAGGACAGTAATCCAATATGACTGGTATCCTTATAAGAGGCACTTTAGGGCCGGGTGCGGTGACCCACACCCGTAATCCCAGCACTTTGGGAGGCCGAGGCGGGTGGATCACCTGAGGTCAGGAGTTCCAGACCAGCCTGGCCAACATGGTGAAACCCCGTCTCTACTAAAAATACAGACAATTAGCTGGGCATGGTGGCGAACACCGTAATCCCAGCTACTCAGGAGACTGAGGTGGGAAAATCACTGGAGCCCAGGAGGCTGAGGTTGCAGTGAGCTGAGATTGTGCTACTGCACTCCAGCCTGGGCAACAAGAGCGAACCTCTCTGAAAAAAAAAAAAAAGAAAGGAACTTTAGACACAGACACCTAAAAGACCATCTGAAGGCACAGGGCGAAGGTGGTCATCTACAAGCCCAGGAGAGAGGCCTCAGAAGAAACCCATTCTGCCAATGCATTGGTCTCAGACTTCCAGCTTCCAGAACTGTTAGAAGACAAATGGCTGTTAAGTCCCCTAGTCCTTTTTTTTAAGAAAAAAAGGAATCAAAACTTGACTTTGTTACAGCAGACCTGGCAACGAGTACAGATTTTGATACCAAGAAATAGGGTGCTGGGGAGCAGACGTGGCTTTGGAACTAAACAGTGAGTAAGGGCTGGAAGAGTTTGGAGGTGCATGTTGGAAAAAGCCTAAATTGCCTTAAAGAGATTGTTGATAGAAATGTGGACGTGGCCGGGCGCGGTGGCTCAAGCCTGTAATCCCAGCACTTTGGGAGGCCAAGACGGGTGGATCATGAGGTCAGCAGATCGAGACCATCCTGGCTAACAGGGTGAAACCGCCTCTACTAAAAAATACAAAAAAATCTAGCCGGGCGAGGTGGCGGCGCCTGTAGTCCCAGCTACTTGGGAGGCTGAGGCAGGAGAATGGCTTAAACCCGGGAGGCGGAACTTGCAGTGAGCTGAGATCTGGCCACTGCACTCCAGCCTGGGCGACAGCGAGACTCCATCTCAAAAAAAAAAAAAAAAAAGAAAAAAGAAATGTGGACGTTAGCCGGGCGAGGTGGTTCATGCCTGTAATCCCAGCACTTTGGGAGGCTGAGGTGGGCAGATCACTTGAGGTCAGGAGTTCGAGACCAGCCTGGCCAACATGGTGAAATCCCGTCTCTACTAAAAATACAAAAATTAGCCGGGTGTGGTGGTGGGCACCTGTAATCCCAGGGGAGGCTGAGGCAGGAGAATTGCTTGAACCTGGGAGGCAGGGGTTGCAGTGAGCTGGGATTGCGCTACCGCACTCCAGCGTGGGCAACAGAGCGAGACTCAGTCTCAAAGGAAAAAAACAAAACAGAAATGTGAACATTGAAGGTGATTCCAGTGAGGACTGGGAAATAAAAGAAGAGAGTTGTAGAGAAAGCATCTATCAGCCAGGCACCGTGGCTTACGCCTGTAATCCCAGCACTTTGGGAGGCCGAGACAGGTGGATCACCTGAGGTCAGGAGTTCAAGACCAGCCTGGCCAACATGGTGAAACCCCATCTCTACTAAAATACAAAAATTAGGCAGGTGTGGTGGCACGCACCTCTAATCCTGGCTACTCGGGGAGCTGAGGCAGGATAAATTGCTTGAGCCTGGAAGGCAGAGGTTGCAGTAAGCCAAGATCATGCCTCTGCACTCCAGTGTGGGTGACAGAAAGAGACTCCATCTCTACAAAAAAAAAAAAAAAAAAAAAAAGAAAGAAAGAAAGAAAAGAGAGAGAGAGAGAGAAAGCATCTGTCATCTTAGAGAAGACATATATCATCAGGAAGAGCACGTTGGTTGAAATATGAATGTTAAAGGTACTTCTGGTGAGATCTTGGACAGAAATGAGGAACATGGTATTAGAAACTAGAAGAAAGATGGACCTTGTTATAAAGTGGCAAAGAAATTTGTTGAATTGGATTCTCATGTTTCATGGAAAGCAGAACTTATAAATGATGAACTTGGATAGTTAGCTGAGGAGATTCCTAAGCAAAGTACTGAAGGTGGCCTGGTTTCTTCTTGCTGCTCATAGTAAAATATTAGAGATAAACTAAAAAAGGAATTTTTAAGAAAAAAAGGAACCAAAACTTGAAGATTTGGAAAATTCTCAGTCTATCCATTCTACAAAAAATGAGAAAGCACTTTCTGGAGAAAAGACCAAGGATGTGGCTGAACCCCCATCCGAAAAGATGGCCAATGTGATGCATGGATACAGTCAACCAACTCAGCAAGCTGGGAACGGAGATGTGGTTTGCCCAGGAACATCTGTGGGGGCCCTCTTGTCAAATGGCCTCGCCCCCTGTGGATTGCATAGGAGGCCAACAAGGTTTTTGAGAATTTATACCAGCAGACATTGCCAGTTTGGACCAAATGAGACAGAAATAGGAAGAAATGAAGGAAGATTGTCAGACTTTTGGAATTCTGTGGGACCAGCCAGTACAGCGATATGACTGTGATCATGAGTTATCCTTAAAGGAAAGGGAAGAATGACCCTGAAGGCAGTTCAAAGATCTGCCAGGCTGCCACTGCCACCTTGGGCCCAGGGCACACAGATTCAGGGTCAGGACTGGGGTCATTTCCTTGGTTTCAGCAGGCCAGGATGCCCCAGCCCAGGACCAAGGGGTGGGGCCACCATTTAAGGTAGAGGAATCAGGGTGATGGCCCTGGAAGGCAGGGCCACCCTGTGGACCCAGACAACAGAACATTGAGCCAAAGAGGATTATTCTCAAGCCTTGGAATTGGGCTGGGTGCGGCAGCTCACACCTGTAATCCCAGCACTTTGGGAGGCTGAGGCAGGTGGACCACCTGAGATCAGGAGTTGGAGACCAGCCTGGACAACATGGTGAAATCCTGTCTCTACTAAAAATACAAAAATTAGCTGTGCATGGTGGCACATGCCTATAATTCCAGCTACTTGGGAGGCTGAGGCAGGAGAATCACTTGAACCCAAGAGGCAGAGGTTGGAGTGAGCCAAGATGGCGCCATTGCACTCCAGCCTGGGTGACAAGGGTGAAACTCCATCTCAAAAAAAAAAAAAAAAAATTGAATGGAATTTGCCCTACCAGGTTCCAGGACAGGAGATCCATGACCACTTTCTTCTTTCCGATGTCTCCCTTTTAAACTACAAATGTCTATGCTCCGCCTGTTTGGGAGCATATACTTTCTTGTCTGGTCGTAAAGGTTCACAGCTGGAGATGAATTTTGCCTCATGATAAACCATACCTCAAATCGCACCCACACCTGGTTTAGATGATACTTACATGAGATTTTGGACTTACAGTGGATGCTGGTCTGGGTTAAGACTTTTGGCACTGTTGGGATGAGGGTGAGTGTATTTTGCCCATGAGAAGGACATGGATTTTCAGGGAGCAGAGGGCAGGGTATTATGGACTGAACCTTGCTCTCTCCAAATTCAAATGTTGAAGTCTTATCTCCCAGTACCTCAGGATGTGACTCTTTCAAGACAAGATCTTTAAAGAAGTAATTAAATTAAAATGAGATCATTAGGGTGGGGCCCAAATGCAATATGAGTAATGTCCTTATAAGAACACAGATGCACACAAGAGGATGACCATGTGAGGACACTGACAGAAGATGGCCATCTCCAAGCCAAGGAGACAGGCCTCCAGAACTGAGATTTAAATGGTTGTTTAATCTGCCCAGTCTGTGGTACTGCGTTACCAGCCCTAGCAACCAGTATATGTGGTCTACCCACACAATGAAATACCATTCAGCCATCAAAAAGAGTCAGCGGTGATCCATGCTGCAACATGGAGGAACCTGGGAAACATCGTGCCAACAGAAAGGGCCAGTCACAAAAGGCCACGTATTATATAATTCAATTTATGAATTGAAAGACAAACCTGTAGAAATATAAAATTGACTGGTGACTGCCTGCTGGACACCCTGCAATGCACAGGACAGCCCCACAACCAAGACCCCTGTGGCCCCGAGTATCAGCAATGCTGAGGCTGTGAGATCCTGCTCTTGCCCAGGCCTGCTTCCCAAAGCCCTTTACTCCTGAAGGGAGAAGAGAACAGGCTGCCTTCTTTCTTTGTTATTGAAATCCCACTGACTCCCTCTTAGAGCATGCTCTTCTCCCTTTAGGGCTGGGGAAGGAGAAGATTGGTGAGAGTAAGGGTTTTTTTTTTTTTTTTTTTGAGACGGAGTCTTGTTCTGTCTCCTAGGTTGGAGTGCAGTGGCGCAATCTCAGCTCACTGCAACCTCTGCCTCCTGGGTTCAAGAGATTCTCCTGCCTCAGCCTCCTGAGTAACTGGGATTACAGGTGCCCACCACCATGCCTGGCTAATTTTTGTATTTTTAGTAAGAGACAGGGTTTCACTATGTTGGCCAGGTTGGTCTTGAACTCCTGACCTCAGGCAATCTGCCCACCTTGGCCTCCCAAAGTGCTGGGATTACAGGCATGAGCCACTGTGCTGGGCTGTTTTTTTTTTTTTTTTTAGACAGGGTCACCTCTGTTGCCCAGGCTGGAATGCAGTGAAATAATCATGGCTCACTGCAGCCTCAACCTCCCGAGTAGCTGGGACTACAGGCACGCACCACCATACCCAGCTAATTTTTTTTCTTTTTGTTTTTTGTTTTTTTTTTTTTGGTGGTAGAAACGGAGTTTCACCATGTTACCCAGGCAAGTTTTTTGTGGGTTTTTTTTTGTTTTTTTTTTTTTTTGAGACAAAGTCTTGCTTTATCGCCCAGGCCAGAGTGCAGTGGCTCAATCTCAGCTCACTGTAATCTCTACCTCCTGGGTTCAAGCTATTCTCATGCCTCAGCTTCCCCATTAGCTGGGACTACAGGTGCCCGCCACTACGCCCAGCTAATTTTTGCATTTTTAGTAGAGATGGGGTTTCACTATGTTGGCCAGCCTGGTCTTGAATTCCTGACCTTGGGTGATCCACCCAGCTCAGCCTCCCAAAGTGCTGGGATTACAGGCATAAACCACCGCGCACAGCCCCCAGGCTAGTCTTAAAGGGAGAACAGACTCTAAGAGGGAGTTAAGTGGGATTTAAATAACAGAAAGAAGGCAGCCTGCTGTCTTCTCCCTTCAGGACTTAAAGGGCTTTGGGAAGCAGGCCTAGGCAAGAGCAGAATCTCACAGCCTCTACACTGCTGATACTCTGGGCCACAAGGGTCTTGGCTGTGGGGCTGTCCTGTGGTTTGGAGGATGTTCAGCAGTGTCCCTGGTCTTGACCCAGAGAAGCCAGAGTGCCACCACCAGTCCCCGTTGTGAGCCACTGGACTCGAGAATGACCTAAAGGCTTAACCTTGTACTGTGACAGAGCCCGAGTTACCTGAATTTTAATTATACAAAGAATTTTAATTACACTAATTTTATTTTATTTGAATTTTTTTTTTTTTTTTTTTTTTTGAGACAGAGTTTCGCTCTTGTTGCCCAGGCTGGAGTACAATAGCACAATCTCCTCTCACTGCAACCTCCACCTTCCAGGTTCAAGCGATTCTCCTGCCTCAGCCTCCTGAGTAGCTGAGATTACAGGCATGTGCCACCACACCCAGCTAATTTTTGTATTTTTAGTAGAGACAGGGTTTCACCATGTTGGTCAGGCTGGTCTTGACCTCCTGACCTCAGGTGATCTGTCTACCTTGGCCTCCCAAAGTGCTGGGATTACGGGCATGAGCCACCACACTTGGCCTATATAACATAATTTTTGAAATGACACCATGTGAGTAGTAGAGGATGGATTAGCAATTGTGGAGCTGAAGGGGTGGGGGACAGGAGGGAGGTGGCTGTGGTTACAGAAGGCCCTGGGCATCCTCGTGTTGGAGCTGTTCAAAATGTTGATTGTGATGCTAGAGACGGGACTACGCTAGCGATGACATAGATGGAACTTAACACTCATGTGAGTAGCAGTGAAACGGGAAGTCTGATAAGATCCGCGGATGATCCTGCTGTTGTGGTATTATGATAGAGGTTCGCTCTTGTTGCCAGGAAGGAGAGGGAGGGAGGGAAGAAAGGGGGATAGAATGTAGACAGGGGGAAATCGTCTAAACACAAGAAGTACAAGGAAAATAAGGTCAAATCTCTTACTTAAATTGTGTTATTTTTCCAGTGATCTCACTAGATATGAAATAAAAAGGAATAGTTGCCCAAACCTCCAGTCTTCTTGGTTGCCAGCTTGGTTGCTGTTTTTAATGCTAGGCCATAGCAGCAGATCAGCCAGGGATTTAATAGGGAGAGTCTGGAAATAGAGTCATGGAAGTGTTGAGATGAGGTCTTCACACATCCCTGGCCGACTGAAAAAGCTACGCATCTATGGGGAAGACCTGAGACAGCCCAGCAGAAAGTGAAAGGCAAAGTTACTACCTGTCCAAAACATTCAGTCCTCCCCTCACACTCCCATCATATCTCATGTGAAATAAAAAAAAAAAAAAAAAAAGAGGAAATACATTGAAATAAGAAAGTTGGGGAATTTGCCTTTGTGAAAGCACTTATTTTTTTCCCTTGGAGACAGGGTCTCACTCTGTCACCCAGGCTGGAGTACAGCAGTGTGGTCACGGCTCACGGCAGCCTCAACCTCACAGGCTCAAGCAATCCTCCTACCCCCACCTCCCAAGTAGCTGGGACTCCAGGCATGCTCCTCCATGCCCAGCTAATTTATTTTTAGTAGAGACAGGGGTCTCACTATGTTGCCCAGGCTGATCTTGAACTCCTGGGCTCAAGCAGTCTTCCCGCCTCAGCCTTCCAAAGTGCTGGGATTACAGGTGTGAGCCACTGCACCTGGCCTAAAAGCACTATCTGATATTTGTTTTCCTATTTGTAAGTTAGTCCTTAGATTGAAAGGTTTTGTTGTATATTGCCCACACCAGTTGTGTATATTAGAAAACACATTCCTTAAATTTTTTTAATTTAATATTTATTTTATTTAAATTTTTTTAATGCTAAACCACAGCAGGGGCTTAGCCTATATTTAGATAATGGGTTATCTAAATTATATAGAAGTCAAAATTTTTATTGTTCTACTTGAAGTTAGTTTACCTTATTCCTCCTGTAACTAAAACTGACTCATCCTCCATCTCCTCCACGTGTTCCATAATGTAGCTAATCTAATGAACTAATCCATTAATTTGTTAATGGAAGAAATATAGCTCATCCCCATCAAATCAAAGTACTCAGTCTTCTATGAATCATACATAAGTTTAAAGAAATTTCTACAGACATGCTGGGTGGGTCTTGACAAGCCGGTATCAAGTACATAGAGGCAGACAAGGACTCTGCCTTATTTCAGGTACTGCTTTTGAGAAAAATGAGGAAGGGCAGGAAGGAGGGAAGCCGGTTAGTCAGTGGGCAGTTTTGACATACATTTGCAAAGCTGGTTTTTCTGCACCTTTGCCTAGGAAAATGAAGTATAACAAACTTGATATTGAAAGGGACTTGTGTTAAACATTAAACAAAAATGTAAATTTTTTATGTTCAAAGGAGGGTTTAAAAAGGAAGCAGGCCGGGCACAGTGGCTCATGCCTGTAATCCCAGCACTTTGGGAGGCCAAGGCAGGTGGATCATTTGAGGTCAGGAGTTTGAGATCAGCCTGACCAATATGGTGAAACCCTGTCTCTACTAAAAATACAAAAAAATTAGCTGGGCGTGGTGGCACATGCCTGTAATCCCAGCTACTTGGGAGGCTGAGGCAGGAGAATCGCTTGAATCTGGGAGGCAGAGGTTGCAGTGAGCCGAGATTGCACCATTGCACTCCAGCCTGGGCAACAAGAGCGAAACTCCATCTCAAAAAATAATAATAGCCGGGCGCGGTGGCTCAAGCCTGTAATCCCAGCACTTTGGGAGGCCGAGACGGGCGGATCACGAGGTCAGGAGATCGAGACCATCCTGGCTAATACGGTGAAACCCCGTCTCTAATAGAAAATACAAAAAACTAGCCTGGCGACGAGGTGGGCGCCTGTAGTCCCAGCTACTCGGGAGGCTGAGACAGGAGAATGGCATGAACCCGGGAGGCGGAGCTTGCAGTGAGCTGAGATCCGGCCACTGCACTCCAGCCTGGGCGGCAGAGCAAGACTCCGTCTCTCAAAAAAAAAAAAAAAAAAATAATAATAATAATAATAATAATAATAATAACGAGGAGAAGGCCTTCCAGTTATGGCAGCACAAAGAGACAGGCAATTCCTTTCTGTATATAAAAAAAAAAAGCAACAACCAACCAAAAAATACATAAAACTAGTCAAAATTGTTTATCAAAACCAAGAGAGAACTGGAAATTGACAAAATGCAGGCAAAAAATTGAGCAGCATTTATTCTTGAAACACTATAGATCTTCAGGCAAGTAGGAGATTGTGGCTTTTCTTTGCCTGTGGCTGCTCCCGTCACCCCCAAGCTCAGCCAATGACTTTTAAGTAAGCTGGGGCTGGCCATGAAAACTAGTAGCTTTGCTGCCACACAAACATTCAATTCAGAACAGTGGCTGGGGGGCTGAAAATCCTTGGCTTTGCTGGCTTCACATGGGAATGAACACCTGGAAATGAGCAGGGAAAATCCACAGCTTTGCTAGCTTGAGGTTGCGGCCCCAGTTGGGGCAAGCAGCAGGCCAACCAGGAATTTAACAGGGAGGTTCTGGAAATGAGAATCACAGAAGTATTGAAGCGAGCTCTTCACGCATCCCTGACTGACTGAAAAAACTACGCATATATGGAGAAGACCTGAGAGAGCCCAGCAAAAAGTGAACGGCAAGGGAGACTTGAAAACTGGCCTTCTCCAGCCCCCACCCAGATCCACTGACAGGGGCTGGAAGTGTAATGGGCTTGAATTTTTTTTTTTTTTTTTGGAAACAGAGTCTCCCTCTGTCACCCAGGCTGGAGTGCAGTGGAGCGATCTCAGCTTACTGCAACTTCCACCTCCCCGGTTCAAGTGATTCTCCTGCCTCAGCCTCCCAAGTTGCTGAGATTACAGGCATCCACTACCATGCCCGGCTAATTTTTTGTATTTTTAGTAGAGACAGGGTTTCACCATGTTTGCCAGGCTAGTCTTGAACTCCTGACCTCAAGTGATCTGCCCGCCTCAACCTCCCAAAGTGCTGGGATTACAGGCAAAAGCCACTGTGCCTGGCCTCAGAGAATTAAAGAAAACTGTTCAAGGAATTAAAAGAAAATATGATTTAAATGACTCGACAAATAGAGAATCTAAATAGAGAAATACAAACTATAAAAAGAATTAAATGGAAATTCTGGAGTTGGAAGGTACAATTACCAAAATTAAGAATTCCCTAGATGGGCTCAACAGCAGATTGTGAGATAGTGGAAGAACCAGTGAACATGAAATAGACCAACAGAAATGATCCAATTTGAAAAACAGAGAGAAAAAAATGAAGACAAATGAACAGACCTTCAGACACACATGGGATGATGTTAAATGTCCCCACATACATGTAATGGGAACCCCAAAAAGGGAGAGAGAAAAAAATAAGGAAGTAATGGCTGAAAGCTTCCCAGGTTTGATGAAAAATATTGAATTGCAGATTTAAAAAAAAAAAAATAAAAGTTCAACCAACACTGACTTTTAAAAAACACAAAGAGAACCACACAGGAAAGACAAAGCCAGAAACATCACACTTCCTATGTTCAAATTATATTATAAAGCTATAGCAATCAAAACAGTACAGTACTGGCATAAAAACACACTTAGAGCAATGGAACAGAATTGAAAGCACAGAAATAAACCCACTCATATAAGGTTAACTAATCTTCTACAGAGGTGTCAAGAACAAGAATGAGGAAAGAATAGTATCTTCAATAAATGGTGCTGAAAAAAGTGGATATCCACATGCAAAAAAATAAAAAAGAAATTGGATCTTTATCTTCCATCATATGCAAAAATCAACTAAAAGTGGATGAAAGATTTAAATGTAAGACTTAAAATGGTAAAACTCCTAGAAGAAAACATGCAGGGAAAGGTACATGACATTGGTGTTAGCGTTGATTTCTTTTTTGATATGACAACAAAAGCAAAAATAAAGGAGTAGGATTGCATCAAACTAAAAAGCTTTTGCATAGCAAAGAAAACCATCAACAGAGTAAAGATACCCATAGACTGGGAGAAAATATTTGCAAACCATATATGTGATAAGGAGCTCATATCCAAACTATACAAGAAAGTCTTACTACTCAATAGTAAAAAACAAATAACCCTATTAAAAAGTAGGCAACAGGCTGAGTGCAGTGGCGCAATCTCAGCTCACTGTAACCTCCACCTCTCAGGTTCAAGTGATTCTTCTGCCTCAGCCTCCCGAGTGACTGGGACTACAGGCATGCACCACCCACACCTGGCTGATTTTTTGTGTTTTTAGTAGACGGGGTTTTGCCATGTTGGCCAGGCTGGTCTTGAACTCCTGACCTCAGGTGATCCACCCGCCTCGGCCTCCCAAAGTGCTGGGACTACAGGCATGAGCCATGGTGCCCAGCCCATTTTAGACTTGTTGATTGCCCTATGATCTCAGTTATCTAATGAGTTTAGGAAAAGTTATGATTTTTTAGTTTATCTGCTATCATTGCTGTTAGGGTGTAATACTCATCCCAGCTTTCCACGTCCTGGATTCTTTGTGTTTTAAGAATTTTTTACTGTAATCCATTTCATATGTTCTACTGTATACATTGCCAATATTTGCTTTTATTTATTTGCAGTTTTGATTTCTTCTTTGACGCAAAGTTATTTAGTGACTTTAAAAATTTTTAAGGTGATTGAGATTTTTGTAAAAGAAAATATTTCTGTTATTACAGCATTGTAGTCAAAGAATGTGGGCAATAAATTTCTGCTTTGAGAAAAAAAAAAAAAAAAAGTGGGCAAAGGACCCGAATAGATGTTGCTCTAAAGAAGACACACAATGGCCAACTGGTTTATGAAAAGATGCTCAACATCACTAATCATCAGGGAAATACAAATCAAAGTCACAATCAGATATCACCTTACACCTGTCGGGATGGCTATTGCCAAAAAGTCAAAACAAAAAACAAAACAAGATTGGTGTGGATGTGGAAAAAGGTAACCTTTACATACTGTTGGTGGGAATGTGAACTGGTACATCTATTATAGAAAACAGTGTGGAGGTTCCTCAGAAAATTAAAAATAGAACTACCCTATGATCCAGCAATTTCACTTCTGTGTATATATCCAAAGGAAATAAACTCCCTATCTTGAAAAGATATCTGCCCTCCCATGGTCACTGCAGCTTTGTTCACAACAGCCAAGATATGGAAACAATCTAAGTGTTCATTGATTGGTGAATGGACAAAAAAAAAAAAAAAAAAAAAAATGTGGTGTATATATAGAATAGGATATTATTTAGCCTTAAAAAAGAAGAAAATCCTGCTGTTTGCAACAACATGGATAAACCTTGAAGACCTTATACTAAGTAAAATAAGCCAGACACAGAAAGACAAATACTGTGTGATCTCACTTATATGTGGAATCTAAAATAACAAACTGGACATAAACAGAATAGAATGCCTGTTACCAGGGGCTGGAGCGGCGGGGGGAAATGGGGAGATGTTGGTCAAAGGGTACAAACTTGTAGTTATGAGTAAATTTAGGACACCTAATGGACAGGAGGGTGACTATCATTAATAATAATATACTGGCCAGGCACAATGTCTTAGGTCTGTAATCGCAGCACTTTGGGAGATTGAGGCAAGAGAATAGCCTGAGCCCAAAAATTCAAGACCAGCCTGGACAACATAGTCAGACTCTCTACAAAAAAAATTGTTTAATTGGCCAGGGGTGGTGGCCCACACCTGTCGTCCTAACTACTTAGGAGGCTGAGGCGGAGGATCACTTGAGCCCAGGAAGTTCAGGGCTGCAGTGAACTATGATTATGCCATTGCACTCCACCCTGGGTGACAGGGCGAGACCCTGTCTCTAAAAATAATAGTAATGATAATAAACTGTATACTTGAAATTTGCTGAGAGTAGATCTGAAGGATTCTCATTACAAAGGAAAGGAAAAGGTAACCAGGTAAGGTGATAACTATGTTAATTAGCTTGATCATAGCGGTCATTTCACAATGTATACATATATCAAATCATCATGCTATATACCCTGAGTATATACAATTTTTATTTGTCAATTATACCTCAATAAAGCTGAAAAAATATTAAAGGCCATCCTTCATGTTGAAAGAGAATGAGATTTTAGAGTTATTAAAATGACAGAAATAAATGAACACTGGAAATGGTAAATATGTGATTAAATATCAAAGAATATATATATTCATTCTTTGAAAAACGTAAAATTGCTTCAAGAAATAATTGCCACACTGTTAGTTTATAACCTAGACTTTATATATTCTTAAATCTTAAACTTAAAAACTTTATAACAAGCCCAAACATAAATATGATATGTACATATATGTGTACATACACACACACACACACACACACATACATCTCTGCCTTTTTGTTGGAGTGACTTATTTAGTCCATATATATTCATATTAATGGCTCATTTAGTGTATGTATATATATTATATATGCATGAAGGGGTAGGAATTAGAGCTATTATATATTGGAACAAAGTCACTATATTTTATCAGAATTAAAATACTATTAAAATAGACCACAGTAACTTAAAGATGCATACTGTAATCCCTAGACTAGAGCATGCAGTAGGAAAAATATATATATAGCTTAAAATATGAAAAAAAGTAATTAAAATGGTATACTAAAATTACTTGTTAGACATAAATGACAGCAGGAAATGAGGCACGGAAGAACAAAAAAATGCATGAGTGACAGAAAACAAATAGCAAAATGACAACTGTAAATATAACCACACCAATAATTACATTGATATGAATGGACTAAATAAGTCCATTCCAATAAAAAGGCAGAAATTGTCAACCATGCAGATTCTCAAGGAATCCCCCTTCTATGCATAGTTTTGGGAATGCTAGACTTACATTAATGGACGTAAGCCAAGAAAGAAAAATAAATGGCATCCAAGAAACAGGGGATCCAAAACAAGGAAAAGGCTTTTTTGGAAGCTGCAGCAAAAGGCAGGGTGGGCAGAAAACAAGCAAAAGGCAAAGGGAATTTGTAAGATGGTGCAGAATGCTTCAGGACAGACAACCAGTTCAATTTCGAAGAGAAGATTCTCAAAACAGGTCTCTAGGAATAAAACAGAAATAAGTTATCTGAGGTTAAAATGTCTAGAATTTAATTTGGTCAACATTTGACAGATCTTTTAGCTCTTTTGAGGAAAAAGATAGTGATCGATATTCAGGAAGATAAACATGTGAAAAAAAAAAAAAAGCAATTATTAACCCCAGAATAAAACAAAAGTGTTAGGCCAGGCGCGGTGGCTCATGCCTGTAATCCCAGCATGTTGGGAGGTCGAGGTAGGTGGATCACCTTAAGTCAAGAGTTCAAGACCTTCCTGGCCAACATGGTGAAACCTCATCTCTACTAAAAACACAAAAATTAGCCGAGTGTGCTGGCACCATCCTTAATCCCAGCTATTCGGGAGGCTGAGGCAGGAGAATCACTTGAACCCAGGAGGTAGAGGTTGCAGTGAGCCAAGATCATGCCATTGCACTCCAGCCTGGGCGACAGAGCAAGACTCTGTCTAAAAAAAAAAAAAAAAAAAAAACAGTGTTAGAGAAAACATAACCACCCATAATACAATACTTGGATCCGCATTCATTCATTCCACAAGTATTTACTGAGTGCTCACTCTGTATCTGGCCCTGCAGTAAGCTGTGGACTAACCACAGTAAGCAAATAGATCAAATCTCTGCTTTCCAGAGGCCCACATTTTAGTGGATGAAGACAGAGGCTTAAAAAAAAAATCAGTCTGCAATATCACATGGTGATTCATACTTTACAGAAAAGTTACAAATTGATATAGATTGAAAAGTGGGGCCGGCCCGTATTTTACATGCAGTAGTCACGGAATACAGTGGCATTTGAACAGAGACCTGAGTAAAGTGAAGGAGACAACTGTTGGCTCCCTGTGGGAACCCTGTTCTAGAAGCCACAGACAGTGCAATGTCCTGAAGCAGGAATGGAGTGTTCTGAGCCGTTTAAGGGAATGGAAAGGATCCACTGTGGCAAGGGATGAGTGCCGGGAGAAATCAAAGAGATGGCCCTGGTAAGGACTTTGGATTTACAGAGCCATGATAATGAAACTAATGATTTCAATAAGTGAGTATAATGCAACTGCTATGAAAATAGCAGGGTGGGGAGGAGGGAGAGGCTGTGAGAGAGCTCCAGGAAGTTGACAGGTAATACCTGACAATGATGAATTAACAAATGGCCGCATGCACAAAGTATTAGGTTGGTGCAAAAGTAATTGTGGTTTTTGCCATTATGTTTGCACCAACCCAACAACTACAATGGTGCAGGTAAATACTGGAGGAAACAGCTGAAAGGGTTGAAAGTGGCTTTGCTGGGGGTGAGGAGGAATAGAACATGAGGCTGTTGCTTTTCACTATAAGCCTTTAATACGATTTGAGTTTTTGAAAACTGTAAACATTTTTTTTTAAAGCTTGTGAAAGTTCTTGTCAATGTGTAAGATGTGAAACAGCCCTGACAATGTAGCTGGTGCCAGAGAGACGGGCCTGTGTCCAAGGTTGGAATATGCTGTGCAGACCGGAGATGCTTTACATTCCAGGATGGTCTTTTCTAGATCACTGTCTTAGTCTGCTTGTGCTGCTGTAACAAAACACCACAGACCGGGTAATTTATAAGGAACAAATTTATTTCTGGCAGTTCTGAAGATTTGGAGGTCCAAGATCAAGGCACTGGCCTGTGGTATCGTTGAAGTTTGCAGCCTCACATGGCAGAAAGGACCAAAAAGGGAACCAACTCCCTCCATCCAGCCCTTTTTAAGGGTGCTTCATCCCATCCACAAGGGAGGAACCTTTATGTCTTTATCATCTCTTAAAGGCCCCACATCTAATACTATCACGTTGGCAACACCTGAATTTTGGAGGGGACCCTTTCAAACCATAGCATTCCAATCCTGGTCCCCCAAAATTCACGTACTTCTCACATACAAAATACATTCATTCCATCACAATTGCCCCCAAAAGACTTAAATCATTCCAACAGGGACTTTAAAATCTAAGTCCAAAATCTTATCTAAATCAGGTATGAGAGAGACTCATTCACTTTGAGATAAATTTCATCCTGAGGCAAACTTCTCTCTAGCTGTGAGCCTGTGAATTCCAATGACTTGCCTACCTTGATTCAAATACAATGGTGTGGCAGGCACAGGACAGATGTTTCTGGTTCAAAAGGGAGAAACAGGAAGGAAGAAAGAGTAACAACAGGTCTCAAGTGAGTCCAAAACTCCACATTCGATCTTAGGCTTGAGAATAATGTTATCTGACTCCACATCTCACCTTCTGGACACACTGGGGTGGGTGTTGGGCCCCCAGGGTTCCAGGTGATACCACCTCCAAGGCTTCCCTAAGTATTGGCCTACTGGGGGGCTCTCTGCAGTGGCTCCACCCCGGTGACAAATCTCTGCTTGGGCCCTGAGGTCAAAGAAATCCTTTCCATCTAGGTGGGGGCAGCCACGCTCCCACAGCTCATACAGTTTTACATGCAGTAGAGAAAACATACTCTTTATGTACCTACAGAGTTAGCACCACAAGGATGCCACCAAGGTTTATAACTTATGCTCTCTGGAGTAGTGGCCCAGCCTACACCTGGTCCTGCTTGAGCCACAGCTAGGGTGACTGAGGAATGCTCTGCCGGAATGTGGGAAGCAGAGACCAAGGTGGTCCTGGGCAGTGATCTCTGGGCCCTTCCCCTGAAACTGTTCTGCCCCAAGGCCCTAACCCTCTGGGCCTCTAAAGACCAAGGCAGCCCCAAACGCCTTTGGGGTCATTTTCCCATTGTCTTGATAACTAGCACCTGGCTCCCTTCTACACATACTAATCTCCTTATCGGTCACGTGGCCATACCCGTGGTTCTCTCTCCTACACATACGTTTTTATCTTGTATATGGCTAGGCTGAGAATTTTTCAAATATTGACGTTCAGCTTTCCTTTTGATGATAAATTCTGCCTTCAAATCATTTCTCTTTTCTCAAGTTTTTCTCTTTTTTTTTTTTTTTTGAGATGGAGTTTTGCTCTTGTCACCCAGGCCGGAGTGCAATGGCGTGATCTTGGCTCACTACAACCTCCCCTTCCCGGGTTCAAGTGATTCTCCTGCCTCAGCCTCCCGAGTAGCTGGGATTACAGGCTCTCGCCACCACACCCGGCTAATTTTTGTATTTTTGGTAGAGACAGTGTTTCACCATGTTTGTCGGGCTTATTTTGGACTCCTGAGCTCAGGTGATCTGCCTGCCTCGCCCTCCCAAAGTGCTGGGATTTACAGGTGTGAGTCGCCACGCCCGGCCTCTCAGGTTTTTCTATAAGCAGTTAAGAGAAGCCACACAGCATCCTGAACACTTTGCTGCTTTCTGTCTCTTCTGCCAAATATCCTAGGTCATCATTCTTAAGTTCTGCCCTCCATAAAGTCCTAGAACATGACATAATTCAGCTAAGTTCTTTGCCACTTTATAACAAGGATAACCTTTCTTCCAGTTTCCAATACCTTGTTCTTTCTGTCTGAGACCTCATCAGAATTCCCTTCACCATCCGTTATCTCTATCAACATTCTGTTCATGACCACTTAGGCCATCTCTAAGAAGAACGAGGCTTTCCCCACAGCTGATATCCCACACCTACAGCTCTCCTCTTCTTCTGAGCCCTCACAGAATCATCCTTAATGCTCCATTCATGGCAATCCAGGCTTTTTTTCAGCACTCACTTCAAAGCTGTTCCAGCTTCTATTCATTATCAAGTTCCAAAGCCACCCCCACATTTTTACATATTTGTTATAACACCTGGTTATAAATGTTATAAACGTCTCTGGTACCAGTTTCTTAGTCCCTATTGTGCTGATATTACAGAATATGACAGACTGGGTAATTCATAAAGAACAAAAATTTATTTCTCACTGTTCTGAAAGCTGGGAGGTCCAAGATCAAGGCACCAGCATCTGGTGTCTGCTGAGGGCTGCATCCTCACATGCAGGAGGACAAACAGGGTGCCGGCTCCCTCCAGCCAGCCCCTGTATGAGGGCATCTACTCCTAGTTCAGGAGGGAGGGGACTTCATGGCCTAGTCCCTTCTTAAAAGTCCTCTTCTCGGCGGGGTGTGGTGGCTCACACCTATAATCCCAGCACTTTGGGAGGCCGAGGCGGGTAGATCACCTGAGGTCAGGAGTTCGAGAAGAGCCTGGCCAACAGGTGAAACCCTGTCTCTACTAAAAATACAAAAATTAGCTGGGTGTGGTGGCAGGTGCCTGTAATGCCAGCTACTCGGGAGGCTGAAGCAGGAGAATCGTTTGAACTGGGGAGGCAGAGGTTGCAGTGAGCCGAGATGGCGCCATTGCACTCCAGCCTGGGCAACAGAGCGAAACTCTGTCTCAAAGAAAAAGTCCCCTTCTCTTAATGCAACACCTGGATTTTGGAGGGGACACATTCAAACCATAGCAATCACCAACAACTGGCATTTTTCTCCCACCCTACATATTCTTTAGGTAACCACCCAGGCCAGTGAGGAAAATAATCAATCTACTTCTGAATAAATCCTAGCTATAGTCTCATGCTACTGTAAATGGGATAAAAGCAAACCATGCCCGAAAATTTTTGGAATAAAGTGATGTTTCCACCATTATGCTGATTTTTATAAAATGTGAATCATATTGACCATGTTCATTTGTACTAGACCACCACACCAAAACTTTTAAAAATTATTTTCCAATTAGGTGACAAATGATGTTGTGCTTTCGTTTGTACATCTCTAATTTCCGGGAGATTTATAATTTGTATTATTTCGTGAATCATCCGTTCATGTCTTCTGCCTATTCTCCTACGGTCTTTTTCTTATTAATTTGTAAAGACTCTAACGTAATAGCTGTTTACCATACAGCTGCTACAAACATGTTTCTGATTTGTTGTCTACCTTTTGATGTCCCTGATATTAAAAGATGCTTATATAGCTGAACATTTTTCTTTTCTAGTTCCCCCCCTTTATGTTTATGCCTTGGAAGGTTTCTCTGCCTGAGATGAATAAATATTTACCTATCCTCCTCTTTCCCCACCCTCATCCTTTTATTTTGCCCACATGTTTAAAGCATTACAGACAGTGGAGTCCAGTTGGTCATGTAACTCACTTTACAGATGAGACTTCAGTGACGTAACATAAAGGCTTGTTTTATGAGAATGTGTTGATCCTTCTTAACGTGGCTTATGATTTGCAATCTCAGGCACGTATTGTATTTCCTGCCAAAATATACGTTTGTTTGCCTTCTTCATTAGCCACCTAACAGCCTTCCCCTAATTTTTTAGGTGTCCTGATGGCAAATTTCCAGGGCCACGCGCTCCCTGGGAGTTTCTTCCTGATCATTGGACTATGCTGGTCAGTGAAGTACCCACTGAAGTACTTTAGCCACACACGGAAGAACAGCCCACTGCGTTACTATCGGCGTCTGGAGATCATCGAAGCCGCAGTCAGGACTTTGTTTTCTGTCATCGGTAAGAGCAGGGGCCATTTGGTCCAGGGAATCTCCTCCTCATACCCAGAACCTTTAATTCATGTTTTGAGCCCTGTGAAATAGATGTTTCCACTGGCGGAGATAATAGGGCAACAATTTCCAGATGGCCACTATTTTATTATAACATCCATTGCGTACAGAGCTTTATAATACGAACGGTTGACGGCTCTCACATCATAGGACACTGTGAAAAACTATCAAATCAACAAGGACACAGGTATGGAAAGTTGTCGGAGCAAAACACCCACTGTATAAAAAAGATCTGACGCAAATACAAAGAGCAAAACACAAGACAGATGGGGCTCACGTACCTGAGCTGTGACAAAGTAGAAAAATCACCTTTTTCCTCAATCGTCTCCCTCCAGATCCTTACAGTAGTTGACACCCAACCCATTGGCTCATCCTCATCCTCAAGTCTCAAGCGCGTAGAGAGAGTTTATGCAGATTAATAAATTAGCCAGTGGGAGAGAAAAAGCAGCAGAGGGCTGTTGGAGAGGGAATTTCCTCCACTCTGCCCCATTCCAACAAGATCCACCCACTCCCACTGTTTCCTTTGCATCCACTCCGCTCCACTGGGGCCCTCCAAGAACAAGCAGCGATGACAGTAACAGGTGTCCTTCCTCAGGACCAGCCCCACCTGGGGGCAATGAGGGGTCTTAATCTGCAACTGACAATCACCACTTGTCATCAGTGGCCTGTGGTTTCTTGGAGAGAGTGAAGCAACATCGCTGGCTTCTCTTGGAGGAAGCAAAGCTTTACAGAGCTTTGTTGGCCTCATCCTGCCGAACTTCCCCACTCACCATTCACGCTTCAGAGAGGCTTCCCGTGAGAAGTGACAGGGACCTGCGGCTTAAAGGGTCAGGACAGCGTCAACCTTTGCCTAAATAAAGCTAGGACAATTACAGTATTTGGTCCCTTGACTGGGTGAAAATGGTACTCATTCAACAGCTCTCTGGCACGCCTACCACATGCCAGGAAGTCACTGTTCCAGGCATAGGAGACACACTGGGGAACCACAGTCTCTGCTGTCACAGGGCTTCCATTCTAGCGTCACTGGGACTTTTCCTGGGTCATTTCCACAACTCCTCGACTCTTTGTGTGGGAATTCAAAAAGGATCTGGCTTGAGAAACAAATATCTGGGGAACAGAGTCCAAAATGTCATCATGGAGGATTTCTTCTAGGCTTCCCCAAGAACATTTTGGGTTCCAGACATAAAAACAAATCTTTTACCTTGTAAATTAGGTATAAAAGTAGAAGGGGTAAGAACGAAGAGCTATCCTGTGGCGCAGTTTTGTCATTTTCTGGCCCACATCATGGGGCCTCTGCCTTGTTTACCCAGTGTTTTAAAACACAGAGCTGGGAGGGGCACAGGGCTTGCAGAGCTGGCTCTGTGCCCAGGAAGGACACGCACTCAAAGTCAGCTCTGCAGACACGCACCTGGGAGCCGCTTGCCTCCCTTGGCACGTACAGGTATCTTCATCACCAGTGTGTCTCTGCTCAGATTCTGCTTTCAACCTAATTGTTTCTGTCTGGGATTTCTTTCACTGCTCACTTGGCAGGGAAGCCCAGGGATTATTCTATCAGCCACACTCCAACCTCAGTGATGATTCTTGCTCATCTCCGCTCCTGGACAAACCTCCTGGGGATCTGGTTGCGTTCGCTGATTCTTCTACCCTCAACCCCAAACCCCTAAAAGGAACAACAATGGCAAGATGTCTACACAGGTTACTCAGCACACACCCTATTTTATACTGAAGCAGCTGCACCTGAGGCAGCAAAGTAGGTCTGCTAACCTGCAGGCCGCCCTCACCTCACCCCATCTCTGCTTCATTCTCGCCTTTGGGTTGTTTCTTGCTGCTATTTGTCTTGGAGTTACTCTTCCCTCTAAAACAGCCATTCTCATTTCCCTGCAGGGATCCTGGCAGAGCAGTTTGTTCCGGATGGGCCCCACCTGAACCTCTACCATGGGAACCACTGGATCAAGTTAATGAATTGGCAGCACAGCACCATGTACCTATTCTTCGCAGTCTCAGGAATTGTTGACATGCTCACCTATCTGGTCAGCCACGTTCCCTTGGGGGTGGACAGACTGGTTATGGCTGTGGCAGTATTCATGGAAGGTAATTCTGTGGAATGGATGGAGAGGAAGGATAGCCTGACAAGCCATATTTATGAAGGATCAGAATACAAAAGACCAGAAATGTTGCAAATATAATAACCTTCCCCAGAAAACCCACGTCTCTGGGCTGCCAAAACCTGAATAGGACCCAGTGCTCTGCTCTGGATGGGCCAGGGGGCATATTCCTGAAAGTAGCCCATGAAGGCGTTGAGGCTTGCAGGCAGCTCCCAAAGCCCCTGGTTAACACTGCAGGAGTCCTCCTTGCCATCCCACTGCCGCCAGCAGTCCCTGCTCACGCACGTGCATGCTCCTCAGTGTGGATGGATGCGTGCACATACACATGCGTGTACACACCATGCCCCAGCTGGTTGAATGCCCCCATGCGGGGGATACATCCCTTTGGTTAAGCGAAACCACACTGTACCCTTCACCCAGGGAGGTACCGTCTTGCCCCCATCATAAGTCTCAGGAGACCCACCCTGCTGCTAGGGGCGTGCTCCCAGTATGACTCACACTGACTGGGGTATGAAAATACATTTTGTCATCTAACAACCTCACTTCTGTACCTCGGCAAGTCGAAAAAGGTTGAGGGCAAAACTGAATTTCAAGTATACACACAGTCTGTTACAAGTCAGCAACATGCTTCAGCCGACCCACCCTATACTGACCCACCATGGGTTCCAGAGAGATTTTAAGATACAATCCCCTGCTGCTTTATACTCCTAACATACGAAATACACTTACTCGCATCAGTTTGCTGCCTGTAACGTTACGTCAACTAACTTCCTAAATGCTGAAGAGTCTAGCTGAGACAGGTGTAGGAGGAAACACCGGTGATGGTGAAGGCCAAGCGTGGCACTGACAGCTGCCATCTGGTTTGTGGCAGGTTTTCTCTTCTACTACCACGTCCACAACCGGCCTCCGCTGGACCAACACATCCACTCGCTCCTGCTGTACGCTCTGTTCGTGGGGTGTGTTAGTATCTCCCTAGAAGTGATCTTGCGGGACCACATCGTGCTGGAACTTTTCCGAACCAGTCTCGTCATTCTTCAGGGAACCTGGTTCTGGCAGGTGATTTTCCACACCCAGGCCCCTCACTGGTATGGATGGAGCAGCCCCACCGAGTGTATCCCTGATTATATGGGGTTTGAAAATGCAGCACTAACATGTCATGCAAAGGGGTTTAGATGACCCTTTTGCCCCCATGCCTACCCTCTGACTTCTAGTTTTATCCATTAACATCCAGAGGATGCGTCAGCAATCCAAAATTTAGAGCATGCACAGTGAGGTTCAGCTGTCCTCCCCAGAGGATGGGCTCATGCCTTTCACAGGCTCTGCCTGCTAAACTGTCCACTGGAAATGTGGGCCCTGAAGTTCTGTTTTGTTGTTTCTTTTGAGAGAATCGCCCTGTCACCCAGGCTAGAGTGCAATAGCGCAATCTTGGCTCACTGCAACTTCCATCTCCCAGGTTCAAGCAATTCTCGTGCCTCACCATCCCGAGTAGCTCAGGTTACAGGTGCCTGCCACCACATCTGGCTCATTTTTTTGTATTTTTAGTAGAGACAGGGTTTCAGCAGGTTGGCCAGGTTGGTTTTGAACTCCTGACCTCGTGATCCGCCTGCCTCGGCCTCCCAAAGAGCTGGGATTATAGGTATGAGCCACTGCACCTGACCCTGTTGTGTTTTTAAGCAAGCCTTAAAATTAACCTGAAGCCATTTTTTTTTTTTTTTTTTTTGAGATGGAGTCTTGCTCTGTCACCCAGGCTGGAGTGCAGTAGCATCTTGGCTCACTGCAAGCTCCACCTCCCAGGTTCACGCCATTCTCCTGCCTCAGCCTCCCAAGTAGCTGGGACTACAGGCACCCACCACCTCGCCCATCTATTTTTTGTATTTTTAGTAGAGATGCGGTTTCATTGTGTTAGCCAGGATGGTCTCAATCTCCTGACCTCGTGATCTGCCCACCTCAGCCTCCCAAAGTGCCGGGATTACAGGCATGCGCCACCGCGCCTGGCCTTTTTATTTTTTGAGACGGAGTCTTGCACTGTGGCCCAGGCTGGTGTGTAGGTGTCACAATCTCGGCTCACTGCAACCTCCACCTCCCAGGCTCAAGCAGTTCTCCTGCCTCAGCCTCCCAATTAGCTAGGATTACAGGCGCCCACCACCACGCCCAGCTCATTTTTTGTATTTTTAGTAGAGACAGGGTTTCACAATGTTGGCCAGGCTGGTCTCGAAATTCCTAACCTCATGATCCGCCTGCCTCAGCCTCCCAAAGTGCTGGTATTACAGGCGTGAGCCACCGCACCCGGCGAGAGCCATTTTTCTATGTGAAAAGGTCTTTCGATGCTTAACCAAGTGTGGGAACTACGAGGTGGTGGTAACATACGGGCCACTTCGGTGGCCACAGGAGGATGGCTAGATTGCTTCTCAGGACAACCAACCCTAAGACCAACTTCTCTGTGTAATCCCCTAGATTGGGTTTGTGCTGTTCCCACCTTTTGGAGCACCCGAATGGGACCAGAAGGATGAGGCCAACCTCATGTTCATCACCATGTGCTTCTGCTGGCACTACCTGGCTGCCCTCAGCATCGTGGCCATCAGCTATTCTCTTGTTTACTGGTATGTCCGAGACTTCAGTGATGCTTTTCCTCCTAGCTCTAAGCAGGACTGATGTGATTAGCTCGCACCATCTGATGAGTGCCGACTACACGTCAAATTCTGTGCAAGGTACTCTCATGCAGGGAAGGTGTCACTAGCCTTATTTACAAACAAGGGGAATGAAGCTTTTCAAAATTAAATGACCTGTCTGGGTCATAGTAACCTGAGGGACCCAGGTTTCAAATGCAGGCCTCCCAGATTTTAAGCCTGCGGTGTGGTGGGGAAAACTGAAATGGGAATCAGGACTGGAGGGTAGTCCCCGCTGTAACGGTTCATTCTGGACCCATCATCTTACTTCCGGACCTGCCCTCCCTGCTTCCCAGAGACGACGTGACAATCAAAAAATAAACCAGAGCAGAACGTTAAGACAAACTGCACTCCACCCCTCACCGAAGCACTCATTAGAGGTAGACAGATGACAGCTAAGGACTCCTAGGCACTTGCTGCGCCCCAGGCCCAGCGGAAAGCAGCTACACTCTATTATCCCATTTAATCTTCATTGCTCTATGAAGTATGCGCTGTTAAAGGCTTCAAAAAGCTGAGTAACGTGACCAAGGTCACCCCACTAATAAATGGCAGAGCCTCTCAGTGCAAGGGTGACTTTTAGCAAATGGTATTACCAGTTCTATCTGCTGTTTGGCTGCCCCTACCTTTCTTTCTAAGTCATTTCTCTAGATCCCAAGTAGAATATTAGGTTGGTGCAAAAGTAACTGTGATTTTCGCCATTATTTCATCCAGAAACAGTTCCAGATGGACCAAAGAGAAGGGAGCTCAAGTCAGTTTCTTCTAGTTCTGCTGCCCAGCCACTGAAACAGTAAACCAAGACAGGCAGGAGACCTTGGCCTTAATTATGACATTCAGTAGTTTCCACCAATGCCCCTTTATCTACTGGTATTTCCTAAGAAGTCTAGTTTATAGACATGTAATCACAGTATTTGATAGAAATATAAAGAAAATAGTTTAAGAACCAGTAGATGCCTTCACATCCTTGGGTAATGGATTAAGGGAATCTCTGGCTAATTGGCTCTTACTGTTTCTCTATTAAAGCCTTTTGACTCGGATGAAGAGACACGGAAGGGGAGAAATCATTGGAATTCAGAAACTGAATTCAGGTGACACTTACCAGACCGCCCTCTTGAATGGCTCAGATGAGGAATGAGCCGAGATGTGGAGGGCGTAGATGTCCCACCGAACAGCTGGAATGAATGGAGTTCATCCCCCGACCTGAATGCCTGCCATGGTCTGATCTTAAGGGTCTATATATTTGCACCTCCTCATTCAACACAAGGCTAGAGGTTCTAGAACAGGAAGTCAGGCCTACAGCATCCTGTGTATCTTGCAGTTGGGATTTTTAACATGATCTAAAGTCTGTGTTGGTATAGTACCCCTCATAAGGAAAAATTAAGTAAGGCCTCCAAGCAGCAGGCCTTTGTGCCTCAGTGTAAAGAGAAATCAAGAGATGCTAGAAGCTTTACAATGCAAGTGGCCTCATGGATGAATCCAGGATG
The DNA here is from genome assembly GCF_002776525.5 of Piliocolobus tephrosceles. Classification (NCBI taxonomy): domain Eukaryota; kingdom Metazoa; phylum Chordata; class Mammalia; order Primates; family Cercopithecidae; genus Piliocolobus; species Piliocolobus tephrosceles. The sequence continues at coordinate 118,846,225 of NC_045446.1, forward strand.
TGAGCCCAGCAGGAGAACTTGCTGCTTTTGGTAACTTAGCCCTTTTTCTCTTAAGCAGTTACTTTTTTATTAGAAATACGTTAGAATGTGTAAGCAAATGACAGTGCCTTTAGAGTTCTAACTCTGACATATTTTTAAAAGTAAAATAATTCACAAGCTTTGGTATTTTAAACTACTGTTAAACATATCATAACTAATCATACCAGGGTACTAAACCACTGTTTGTAAGTGACAAAATTAGGCCAAAGGTGATTTTTTTTTTTAATCAGGAAGCTGGTTAATGGCTCTACTGAAAGTTGGGGCCCTGATGTTCTGACTCCTCAAAGTCACCCTAACAGAAGATCTGACAGGAAAGCTGTATAATGAGGTAGAGAGAAAAATACCAGGTATGGAAGGCTTTTAATTTTAATATAGCTGAAAGCAAAGGATAAAGAATTCAGAATTAGTAATGTAAAGTATTGAAACCCTAATCTTGCTTCTGGATCTGTTCTTTTTAAAAAACTTCCTTCACTGCACCTGTAATCCCAGCACTTTGGGAGGCCGAGGCAGGCGGAGCACAGGGTCAGGAGATCGAGACCATCCTGGCTAACATGGTGAAACCCCATCTCTACCGAAAATACAAAATATTAGCTGGTCATGGTGGCAGGTGCCTGTAGTCCCAGCTACTCAGGAGGCTGAGGCAAGAGAATGGCGTGAACCTGGGAGGGGAGCTTGCAGTGATCCGAGATCACGCCACTGCACTCCAGCCCAGGTGACAGAGCAAGACTCTGTCTCAAAAAATAAAAACTTCCTTCAACAAGTATTTACTAAATATCTACTTTGCCACAGCACTGAGATGGCTGTAAGGACTCCTGAGACAGGTGTCCAGCAAGGAGTTTATAGTCAAACAGGAGAGACATGCCAGTAGTCACACCCAGTGTGACGGGTGCTATGAGAGACAAGGACAAGCCACGATGAGAAAAAGGAGAGGAGGGGAAATACAGAACTTGCCCTGTAGAGAACCCATCCCAGGCTGAGACAGCAGCACATTAAAAAATGAAAGCATAACAGATATGGAGAACTTAAAAAGATTAAGTTCTACAAACTGATAAAAGTGGGTTAGGACCAAGTTGATGGGCCTCAGAGACCAAATAATACTTTCCATGTGCATAGTATTTTTCAGATTCTGAGATACGCCTGATCTCATCTGGTTCTCACAACCGCTTGTAATGTGTAAGACCATGAGGTCTTTCAGAAAAGCTGGCAGTCCTAGCTGGGCACAGTGGCTCGTAATCCAGCACTTTGGGAGGCCGAGGCGGGTGGATCACGAGGTCAAGAGATTGACACCATCCTGGCCAACATGGTGAAACCCTGTCTCTACTAAAAATATAAAAATTAGTTGGGTGTGGTGGCGGGTGCTGGTAGTCCCAGCTACTTGGGAGGCTGAGGCAGGAGAATCACTTGAACCCGGGAGGCAGACGTTGCAGGGAGCTGAGATTGTGCCACTCCACTCCAGTTTGGCGACAGAGCAAGACTCCATCTCAAAAAAAAAAAAAAGGAAAGAAAAGTTGGCTGGCCTAAGACCACAAAGATGCCAGGTGGCAAAGCCAGTCTTCAGTATGACTCCAAAACCAGGCCTCTCTCACCATTCCACCCTGCTACGTCACACAAACCCAGGAGAGAGAATTTACATCCAGCACTGCACGCGCTTTGGAAGAAATGCTGTACTTCACTCAATGAAGGTAACCTCCCGGGGTTAGCCAGCCTTTCAGAGCTGAAGTCACTGCTTAGGGATTCAAAATGAGCTACTAAAAGCACTAATTTAGTTATTAGAGAACCCTGGATTCCACTTTCAGGAGCCACCTTGGTTGGCCAGTGGAGAAACACAAGCATTCTTCATTTCAACAAATACTAAAGGACCTATTATTGGCAATCAACATAAAATGTCTTCTTTCCTTGGGGACTGGAGGTGGGCAGAAGGACCTATTCAGTTTTACTTTCAAAGAAAAGATCCGGCTGGGCGCGGTGGCTCAAGCCTGTAATCCCAGCACTTTGGGAGGCCGAGACGGGTGGATCATGAGGTCAGGAGATCGAGACCACCCTGGCTAACACTGTGAAACCCCGTCTCTACTAAAAAATACCAAAAATTAGCCAGGCGAGGTGGCGGGCGCCTGTAGTCCCAGCTACTTGGGAGGCTGCGGCAGGAGAATGGCGTAAACCCGGGAGGCGGAGCTTGCAGTGAGCTGAGATCCGGCCACTGCACTCCAGCCTGGGCGATAGAGCGAGACTCTGTCTCCAAAAAAAAAAGAAAAGATCCACATGAGTTTTTTAAGAAAATGTACTATTTTCTCCAGAGTGAGGGGCTGAGGTGTAAAGAACAGATATATTAAAATGTATTTAGATGCTCTTCACACAGCAAGGCTTGTGATGCCTTCATGGAAGTAATCAACCCTATCATAAACATTATTAGATGTGGTATTAAAGTATAAACTGATGACAATACTATTCTCCACATCCTGTCTTAGATGTGTTTTCTGAATAATTTTACCAATCTCTGTCAACCAGAGGCTCAATCGTTGCCACCAGATGTCCTTCTGGAATCATTCCCTACAAAACACGCACCATGGCCGGATGCAGTGGCTGACGCCTGTAATCCCAGCACTTTGGAAGGCTGGGGCAGGCAGATCACCTAAGGTGAGGAGTTGGAGACCAGCCTCGCCAACATGGTGAAACCCCATCTCTACCAAAAATACAAAAATTAGCAGGGCTTGGTGGTGCATGCCTATGACTGATCCCAACTACTCAGGAGGCTGAGGCAGGAGAAAAGCTTGAGCCCAGGAGGCAGAGGTTGCAGTGAGCTGAGATTTCGCTGCATCACTCCAGCCTGGGCTACAGAGTGAGACTCCATCTCAAAAACAAAAACAAAACACTCACCATAGCTGCGCCGTTCATCTATCACAAACCTGAAGCCAGCGTATGAAGGAAGCTAGTGTGGCACAAATCCTGGGCTGTCACCGTAAACAGCTCCAGTAGGGCGTTTCCATTCTACGCTATTGTTATTCCACCCATAGGCTGGATAGTGCCGAAGTTACACGTCCTGACGAGTCAGCATCCTGAAGCAACCTGAACTGTATGCTCACTCCCTGCTCTCCAGAATGCACACGTCTACATGTGCAAAACACGACAAGCAGAGTCAGGTGACCTCAGCAAACAGGAATGCAGGCAGGGCTGTGGCTGAATGCCAGAGCTACTTTTATGAAATTCCTTGTTAAGTGAATTCAGAAGGGGTTTGTTGTAGCTGGCAGTAAATACCTAAGACAGGATCTCTGGAATTTCTACTTTCTTTTTTTTTTTTTCTTGTTTAAAAACTGCCACATGGCCTTCCAGGTGAAATGTGATTCTTGAAAATAACAAAGATACGCAAATATCAAAGGACTGTCAAACGCAGACACACTCGCCTTTCTCAAGTGGAAAGACCCATTTCCCCGCACTACTTCCTACCTCTCCCCAACTGCCAACCTCATCCCGTGCCAGTCTACTTGCTCATCACAAGCTCAACCCGGGAGGCCCATTCACTTCTGCTCTCTGCAATGCAGGCTTCCCACCTCCTAAGACTGGATCGCCCCCAGGCTCGCCAGGATACATCACAGCCCTCCTGCCCAGAGGAAGGCAACAGAAAGAGACTGGACTTAGAATCAGAAGCTTCTCTTTAACTTCAACTCAGACTCCTGTCTTCCAACGGTTAAAAGAGGAATGACGACACTGGTTTTACAGAATTGCTCTAAACGAAATGTCTGTGGAAGAGCTGTGGAGCCAGCCAGCCTCCCAGATCCTCCTCCACTTCTCAGCAACCGCCTAACCACCCAACAGCTAAGCCAGGCTCCTTCCATCCCCCATCCTCCAGCTCCACCTCTTCACCCAGAACCCACAAAAGAGCTTCAATACACTCCAAAAATTAAAGATACGTTTTTAATAATTTGGGCACTTTCAAGAGAGTCATGGAAGCCCTATCACCTCAGAAAGCCTTTACCACTCACTGCTGCCCCAAAACAAGAGACACATACATTGTTGACAACCAGTGCTTGAATTAATCACATTGTAAAGTATCGTCCTGAACTCTCCTTGTAGCTGACAGAGGCTGAGAAGCATGAAACAGCCAGGATTAAACGACCTGCAAATCTAGACTGGCTTCTTCTGGGGCTGGTACTGCCAGGCAGACAGAGGCAGATCCCTGTTCCTTGTACCCCCACTGTCCTCCACCATCTCTACTCTGGAGCAAGGGTCAAAAAACTTTTTTTTTTTTTTTTTGAGACAGAGTCTCGCAGGCTGGAGTGCAGTGGCATGATCTCGGCACACTGCAACCCCCGCCTCCTGGGGTCAAGCAATTCCCCTGCCTCAGCCTCCCGAGTAGCTGAACTACATGCACACACCACCATGACCGGCTAATTTTTTGTAATTTAGTAGAGACAGGGTTTCACCATGCTGGTCAGGATGGTCTCGATCTCCTGACGTTGTCATCTGCCCGCCTCCACCTCCCAAAGTGCTGGGATTACAGGTGTGAGCCACCAAGCCCAGCCACCAAAAAGAAAAAAAATTTCTTAAAAGGCCATATAGGAAATAGTTTAGGCTTCAAGGCCACACAGTCTCTCTCTGTCAACTACTCAATTTTGCCTTCGAATCTGAAAACAGCCACAGATAAAACAAACACAAATGGGTCTGGGCTGTGTTCCAATAAAACTTTATTTACAAAAACAAATGGCCAGCCCCAAGAGCCTGGTTTGCAACTCTTGCTCGGGAGCAGAGCAGAATGTGTACTCTCTGAACTGCAACAAAGTTTGTGCTGCAAAAGCAGCACCTCTGCTGTCACGCCCCTCCTCTCTGTCCAGTGGCTCTGGACGTCCATGTAGACGTCCATGTGAACAGGCTTGCCAAGAAGGGCGAAGCGGGCAGGTGAAGCCGAGGGGGCCACAATCAAGATCCCAACACCCCTATCTTTAACAGGCAGTGCCAAGAGAATCCCATTTCAGGGGACCCACTCTACCTCACCGCCTACGGTGTCTTCCCATCTTACAGCCTCTTGATTACTATGCAGTTACCAAGTTGGCTACCACCTTACTAAGATTCTTGCCATTTTCTCATTCTAGTCAAAAGAATAAGTCAGTTTGGTGGAGAGGGTGGCTAAAGCCCAAGTTTATATTTGATAAAGATGTACAACAGGTTCTTTAAAAAAATAAATTACATAAAATTTTCTGGACGCAAACTCCTATCCAGACCACTAGTCATGGAGAAGACCAGAAGCCAAAAAATACAGTCCTCACGGAGAACCAGCTTATTCACTGTCTGTGCACTCTGCGACTGGTAAGCCTTCCCTGGGGGTCTTACTCTCAGAACTCTGGCTTGTAGGACATAACTGGTACCTCCTGCAATTCCAACAGAATATTCTCCTAGATTGGTCGACAGCAGACCCTGGACCCCTGGAGTGAACCTTTCCCAGGGTGCTCCACTATGGCACGTGGCAGCAGAATCCAGGCCACTGTTGCCATCATCCCCAGCCTGGCTGCCTTGAACAGGCAAGCTTAAAAGAATGATGCAACCTCCCTGCTCCCTTCTCAGCCAGGACAGACCAGGCATGGTCTTTCGTGGAAGCCATCCTCTCTCATCATCACTGTTGCTCAGGTGCCTGTTTAGGAGACGGAGCTGTAGTCACAACAACAGTGGAGACCGCTTTGGAGGAGCCAGAAGCTGTTCCCTGTTGGAGATGGGATGCAGGGACAGTCTGGATGCGCACCTGTTTGCAGAGAGAGAAGGTCAGGTCAATGGACTGCAAGTGGGCGCACCAGTTAAGAACAGCAGTGGAATCAGAGAGGAGCCCGATATGGCGAAGAATTTGCCCTGGGCCTTACCTGTGTGGCCTGACCTTGCTGCTGAAGCTGCTGCAACTGCTGAGCAGTGAGGAAACTAACAGGCTTATTGCCAGCAATGAGCTTAGTGCCCGCTGGCATAGTTGTGAGGATGATGTTGCGGCCCAACCCACTGAGGCTGTGGAGGGAAAGCAGGGGTGAGGTGTAACGATATCGGTGGGTATTCTCTGGCCCAGATTTAGGCCATGCATTGAAGGACAACAGGGAGGTCTGTGCCAATGAAAATCCCAGCATTTCAGATTGAAATGGAAACCAATTGCTGAGACCACCTTTCTTCTAGCTTTTCCACTTCCCATGGCAGGAGAAGACAGTAATCCCAGAAGCCCCTAGTGCTCTGGATAAAATGGCCCTTGGCTCCTGGCCCTGACCAGCAGGAATAGTGGACAGGGCCCCAGAGAGGTATGCATGTCTGCAAGAAACCCTCCCCCTAATAGCCACATCTCATAGGCTGCCCTGAGACTGCCGGACTGACTTCAATGTGCCCTTTATCCCTGTTTAAATCAAGGCCACAGGTCGCCCTCATTCCCTGAACTGCTTCGGTTCAGAGCTCAAATGTCAAAGGGAGGGCCGCAGGTGGCCCTCACATCTAGCTGAGCCCCAGATTAGCACTCCCCACACCCTTTTTTCTCCAGTATGTACCACCACGCATGCTGCTTTATTATTACTTCTCTACTTTACAATGTATACTTGGAGAACAGCAGGGATTTTCATCTGTTTTAATCACGGCACCTAAAACAATACTAGGTGCTCAATAAATACTGTTGATGAGCACAATAAAGGAGAGGTGTCAGAGGAGGGACCCAGAAAGACCAGCCACTTTGCCATTCGGTAACAAGGACTGGTAAGCCCTGCCTGCCACCTCCACCCTGAAACTGGTTCCTTCACAATGACATAGCACTCACTTGGCTCCAAGGTTGCCTTTGATGATGGGGGCTGTGACCACACTCTTGCCCTTCATTGGCTGGCTGATCACAGACAGGGGAACAGTGATCCGTGTAGGCAACTTCCCCTAGAAAGAAAAGGCAGTCAGGTTTTGTAAGACAGGAGGTAAGGAAAACCAGCAAGTGTCACCTCCAGGGCATCAGGAACTGAGGAGCGAGCACTACAGATGCTGTGAGTCCCCAGAACCCACCAGGGTCTCCAGACTCCTATGGTTTGGGCCCAGGAAACCCTAACGAAACTACTTATATACCATAGCCAGGTGATATCTGATCTTTTATCATCCTCTTTCATGCTACCAAAAGCAGCAACAACCCTACCTATCTGCTTTCAATAGGATAAAACCTGTATCTAAATCACAAAGGCAGGTGTGTCCTCGCTTTAGCACAGTCCAAGATTCTCAGTTCCTTGGAGGACAGAGACTTATCTCTGTATCCCTCAGTACATGGCACAGTGCTGGGCACACAATCACTACTTGGTGAAATAAATTCGAGGAAGGACAGAGGGCCTCAAGAGTTAATACCTAAAGCACACAACTACTCACTGCAGTGGAGGGCCACTGGTGAGGAACAAACAGCAGGGCGTGCTAGATTAGGGAGAGGCCATGCTCTCTGGTGCTTTCCATTTCTCCCGGAGATAAGAGAGATTAGCTAGGGGACACTAACAATAAACTCAATCAAGTTTTGAAGGCCGGGCGCGGTGGCTCAAGCCTGTAATCCCAGCACTTTGGGAGGCCGAGACGGGCGGATCACGAGGTCAGGAGATCGAGACCATCCTGGCTAACACGGTGAAACCCCGTCTCTACTAAAAAAATTAGCCGGGCGAGGTGGCGGGCGCCTGTAGTCCCAGCTACTTGGGAGGCTGAGGCAGGAGAATGGTGTAAACCCGGGAGGCAGAGCTTGCAGTGAGCTGAGATCCGGCCACTGCAGTCCAGCCTGGGAGACAGAGCGAGACTCCGTCTCAAAAAAAAAAAAAAATCAAGTTTTGAAAAGTCCAACCCCCAAGCTAATAAAGCCTAAAAAGAATTTTTTTTTTAGAAACTGAGAAGGCCTAGAGTCTTTGGGACTTGGATGGTTAAGACAGGTCACTGCGTCACCTGTTTTCAGACTGCCTTGGTTTTAATGCTTGACTGGTAAAATTTATATGCAGTAAAATCTTATGTAAATTAAATCTGAGTTTTAAAAAATTCAAGAGGGCTGGCTGACAGGATGCTGGGAGAGGGCATCAGCATTCCACAGAGGCAGGCTAACTCTAAGGAGATGGGCACTCAGCTGCAAAACTGCGCCGCAGGTCCCTGCACCTATCTCCATGGGGTTCACCCACAGCCTGGAGCCTGTTAAAAAAGCATGCAGAGGGCAACAGGCAACAGAATACCTTGAGATGGTGCCTCCAGATACATTTACTTATGGTTTTATTTTCTTCCTCAAAATGCCTTTGTTGCTTAAAACATCTCAGACCAGTGTATCACCTAGAATGATCCCCTCAGGAACTACCTAAAAAGCTGACTAGACAATGGGAAAAAGCACCATCAATACTTCCTGCCCCTCCAAATGCTCTCCAGTTGCACCTACCCAGGTTGATTATAACAGGACAGATGACACTTGATACAACCTTTCTATGTTAGAGGGATTCAACAGAAACAAAAGTGGATCAAGTGAGTGCAGTTTCTCCGCTTCCTTATTTCAACTTTTATGATGTAGAAACCTAAGTAACTACTATTGTGTGTGTGTCTGTGTGTGTGTGTGTGTGTGTGTGTGAGAGAGAGAGACGGAGTCTCACTCTGCCACCTAGGCTGGAGTGCAATGGTGCAATCTTGGCTCACTGCAACTTCCACCTCCCGGGTTCAAACAATTCTCCTGCCTCAGCCTCCTGAGTAGCTGGGATTACTGGCACCCATCACCACGCCCGGCTAATTTTTGCATTTCTGGTAGAGACGGGGTTTCACCATGTTGGCCAGGCTGGTCTCGAACTCCTGACCTCAGGTGAGCCGCCTGCCTTGGCCTCCCAAAGTGCCGGAATGACAGGTGTGAGACACTGTACCTGACCAACGATTTCTTTTTTAACCACACTATGTTAGGGTTTTCTGTTTTGGGTGTTCATTTGACTTAGGTTTATATCCTTCTTCATTGCTCTGGCTTTTATGCCAATTAATGAAGGTTTCCCTACATAGCTTGCTCAGTAAAGTGAAACTGTATTTTATACTGTCCATACACACCTCTCTTCTGAACAATGCTCCTTACCTAGAGGCTAAAGCATAAACACACATGTATCCACAGACACCTGTGTGGATATGAGGATTTGGTTTATGATAAATGTAGCCTTTCAAGCTAGTGGGGGAAGCAACAGTTGATTAGTCTGGCAAATTTGAAAACTGGGAAATGAGATTTCAACTTCATCCTATTCACAAAAATATATTTCAAATGCATTAACAATTCTACTTTTTTTTTAAACTCAAGGTATTTTATGAAAATAAAGGTTAACATTTTATAACCTTGGGGTAAGGAAGACACAGACACAAAACCTACCAGCCATTAAAGGAAATGCTGATAGATCTAATTAGATACAATTACAAAGCTCTGTAGAGCAAGAGACTCCATACATAAGGTTAAAAGATGACAGGTTGGAAAAAAATATTTTCTATGCATATAAAGAATTCACATCCACAGATTCCGTATCTTCAGGATGTTATAAAAAGCCACCTCAAACAATATGAAAATGCCAAATACCGCAAAAGAAAAGTGGCAAAGATTTACTCACCAGGGAGCACATGCCAACCTCCAAATGAATGGATACTCAACTTCACTCACATCAGGGATATGAAATCAAAAAAGAACCCCCTTTTGACCAGTAAGACATGTATACGAGGTTAAAAAGCCGTGGTATAAGCATTGGTTAAGGTAAGGTCTAGGGGAAACAGCAGGCTTGCTGATAGGGGCACACGTGGATGTGGCTTTTCAGGAGGTGCCGCTGGAGTATCTCAACTCTCCATGTGTGCACCCCTCAAGGCTGGCGCTAGCAGTCTCCGCTTCAGAAACGTTCACACATAAGCCCAGAAACATTCGCCACTGCCTGGCTAATAGTGGAAACGCATCCTTGAGCAGAGCCCCTTCTACTGGTTGCTATACCATGAAAAAGACCCCAGTCAGTATCTGGGTATGGCCTAGAATGATCAAGACATTTATAAAAAATAAAGAAAGCAGGCAGGGGCAGTGACTCACGCCTGTAATCCCCAGCACTCTGGGAGGCCAAGCTGGGCAGATCATCTGAGGTCAGGATGTTCGCAATCAGCATGGAGAAACCCTGTCTCTACTAAAAATACAAAATAAGCCGGGTTTGGTGGCACACGCCTGTAATCCCAGCTACTCGGGAGGCTGAGGCAGCACAATCGCTTGAACCCGGGAGGCAGAGGCTGCAGTCAGCTGAGATCACGCCAATGCACTCCAGGCTGGAAAACAACAGCGAAACTCGGCCTCAAAAATAAATAAATAAATAAATAAATAAATAAATAAAGCAAATCACAGAATATATAAAGTCTCTCATGGGTGTTTTTTAAACTACGTGTACATGTATGAAAATGCTCAAGAAAAGGACTAGAAGGATAAATGCCGAACTACCAACAGCAATTAATCTAATGAAGGGAGAACTGGAACACGGTCAGGTTTTATTTCATCTGCACTGTTCTTTACTATTTGAAAAGAATGTATGCATGCACCACACTTTGATAAATTGTGTTTCAAAGGAAAACAAAAGTCTACCAGTAAACCAATCTCTCTGGGGTAAATGAGGTGATATTTAGGGCCTCTAATTTCCACTCCTAAGAAGTTGTTTCCTAGTTTTTAGGGAGTCTCTTGCACAACGGGCAGCTGAACCTTAAGTTTTCTAAAAAGAAAGCCTAAGCTTCACCCTAGTTACTCACAGCCTGGGGCGTGGACACAACCGCGGTGCTGACGGGGACCTGCCGCACGGTGGGGGCTCCCGTGCCGATGCCGATGGGGGTGCTTGCAGTCCCAGAAGCCACAGCCACAGTCTTGGACACGGCAGCATTCATACTGGGCAAGGACACCGCTGAAGTATGGACAGTTCCAGACCCACTGGCTACCGAGGCCCCTTGCTTGGCGTGGGTTGCAACGGTGATGGTCTGGCCTGCTTTGGGAGGCATCACCCCCAGGCCCTGCACGATGCGGATCGTGGCAGCTGGTTTTGCTTCTGAAGAGGCCACTGTGCTTTTTCCCTTCTGGTCAGCCACGCTCACGCCAAGGGCTGGCATCAAGCGAAAAGCTGAACTTGAGGCCTCTGTTGGCTTGAGGTCAGGAGTCACTTTGACCACAGTGGTACCTGTTGGAGCGGACGAAGGGGCACTGGCTGAACTGGCCTTGGCAGGGCTATCAGCTGCATGGACTGGATTGGAAGTGACGTGTAAGGTGGCAGAGATGCCTTTGCCTGTGGTGTTGCCTCCTGTCCCGAAGAGGTCCTGGGTCAGTTTGACTGTGGTAACCTGGGACTTGGCCAGCGTGGCCATCATGTCCGGAGTGATTCGCAGAACCGTCTGGCCCTTGGCATCTGTGGTGATGGAAGAGGGCGGCAGACGCAACACATCCTTACCCTGGATGTGGAAGTTAGTGGCTGTGAGTGGAATGCTGTTGCCTGTTGGGGGCTTCACACCAAGCTGCCCAGTGATTGCCACCTGGAAGAGGAGAAGCAGCACTTATGAGGGATTCACACTAGTAAACCGGTTACAAAATACAACTAGACAAACTTCCGTTTCATGGGTAGATGTTTTGTATTTTTTTAAACTTTTCATTTTGCAAACATTCACAGAAGTAGAGAACAGTATAACAAACCCTTATAACCTTTCACCCGGCTTCAAAAATTAATCCTTTGTTTTAGCTATCCCTCCCCACTGTGGTGGGGGAGGGAGGAATTAGAATATATAAAGGTAAACCCAAGATCTATTATTTTACTGATCAGTATCTCTGTACACATCTATAACCTAGAAAAGGACTTTTTGAGACGGGGTCTTGCTATGTCACTAGGCTGGAATGCAGTGGTACAATCAGAGCTTACTGCAGCCTCGAGCTCCTGGGCTTCAATGTTCCTCCTGCCTCAGTCTCCTGAGTAGCTGGGACTACAGGTGTACCAGAGCCTGGCTTCGCACCTCCTAAGGCCAAGTCCCTCGTGTGTAACAGATGCAAGCCTTTTAGCCTTACTCAGGGACTTCCTCTCTCTGTGGTGTGATCGATCTTCTCCCTTCTACTGGACCATGGCCATCAGAATGCAAACATGCTGTAATACCTCCCATCCTAAAAAACAACCAATCCTGGCTAACTCTACACCTCCCTCCACCTACTGTACTCCACACTCAACTCCAGTTCTCTGCTCTCTTCAAAAGCAAAACTCCTCTAAAAACTACCTATATAGTCACCCCTCGGTATGTGCGAGAGACTGGTTCCAGGATGCCCCCAGGCAGATACTAACATCCACGGAAGCTCAAGTCCCTTACACAAAATGCACCATCTCCATAAAACCAACAAGCATCCTCCCATGTAGGTGAAATCATCTCTAGATTACCTGTAATATCTAATACATCGTAAATCCTGTGTAAATAGCTTCTATACGGTACTGGTTTTGTAATCTGTATTATTGTTCACTGTATTGTTATTTTTTATTGGAGTTTTTTCCAAATAATCCATGGTTAGCTGAATCTGAGGATGTGGAACCCACGGGTACAGAGGCCGATCGTACTGTCTCCACTTCCTCGCCTTACCTTCTTTTGAACCCATTCCCCAAAGCCACCAATCCACTGGACCAGTGAAGCCCATGCATTACCCTGATCCACCGAGTCTCATCTCATGCTGCCACTACATCTCACACCTTCCCAACTACACTCTTCTCTCTCTTGCAGTCTCCACAACTCCATTTTCTCCTGCTTCAAAAAATGATGCCACCGTCGATCCAAGCACCCAAGCCAAAGCCATGGATGGGGTAATTCGTACCTTCCTCCTCTCAGACCCCTACTCAAGCCACCAGCAAACTGTACTGGCTCTCCCTTCAACCACATCCAGACTCCACTACTCCCCTCCACCTCCGATGAACAGTCACTCCCATCTACGGCAGCCTTGCCTCTCACCTGGACGACTGCTACTGCCTCCTACAGGGGTTCCCCATTTCCATTCTTGTCCCCCACTGTTCATTCTACCCAGCAGCTGGATGCGTCTTTAAATGCAAACCAGATCAAGTCACCCTCGCTCACCATCTTCCAGTGGTTTCCCCTCACATTCAAATTAACTTCAAAGTCCCACATAATCTAACCACTGGCAACCTCTCCCATCCTCATCTTCTAACACCCTCGCACTTGCTCCCTATGCTCCAGCCACAATGATTTTCCTCTCGTTCCTCAATCATATTCCTGACACAAAACATCTGCACTCGCCATTCCTGGGCCTGGAATGTTTTATCTCCCAATCATCACTTCATGGCACGCTCTTTCTTCCATCTCTTTCAAATGTCATCTCCCCAGAGAGACCTTCTCCAATCACTCCAGCTAAAATAACACACTACTGCTCTCCACCTGAGCCTGTCTACCGACCTGCATAGCATTTATTACTATCTCAGACTGAGGTACTTGTCTCCTAGCTCTATCAGAACACGAGTTCCGCGAGGGCAGGGACTTAGTCTGTTTAATGTACTATTAAATCCCCAATACTTAGGACAGTGTCTGACTTAATGTTTGTTGAACAAAAAAAAAAAATTACTTTATCATTATGTGGTTCCATTTCCTCATCTGTAAATAATAAGAGTGCCTACCCCATAGAGCTAAGAAGATTAGAATATTTAACAAGCAAAAAATGCTTAACGCAGTGCAGGCACACAGGAGGCACTCCTATCAGTATTAGTTGCTATACTGCTTAACAATTCTTTGAGGTTCAATGATTATTCTTTTATATTCACAATCAAGAAAGGACAAGCAAATTCTACTTTTACGAGTGGTAAACTGAGAAGCCAATAAAATATGGCAATGGGGATTTAACTAAATAAATTCATGGAGAGTCTACTCTAAATCCAGAAACTCAACTATTAAATGCTGAATTAAATGGAAAGAAACAGAAGAAATCTCTTCAGCATCTATAAAGGCTGCACAGCCTTTGGTGGGAACTCACAGCTAAGTATCTATCAGCTGTGAGTCAAAGATGACAGATCTTCTTCCCATGTGCCTGCAGTCTGGCCAAGAACCTCCAGCTCCAGTGGGCCCTGCTCCAGGATGAAGGATTGAGATCCCCCTGGAAAGAGCCCCACCTACCTGCTTGATGATGTTCTGTCCCGTGACGTTTTGAATGACAGCGGCCGTAGATGCACTGGCAGCAGAGGTCCCAGGAGAACTCGTGGCTGGCTTACTTACAGGGCTGGCTGTGGCAGGGAGACTTGTCACCGTGAGCCCTGTCTGTCCAGGTCCAGGCCGCTGCACGGTGGCTGCCGTAGTCTGCGCTTTGACTGGCACAGTGGCCATTACTGTCTAGTTCAGGGCATGAGGCCGAGAGCTTAATTAGACTCTAAGATGCAGACCAGCACTCTAAGCAAGTCTCCCTCACCATGCCCAGGAAGCATTCCTCTCAAAGAGCTTCTAATCCCACAGTACTTAAGGCACATCACTCTCTAAAATGGACACTGTAAACGTCTTATTTGTGTACATCTGAATTTTCAGAATTTTACATTTAACATCTCATTTTATTCCTACACACTGAGGACAAATACTATTTTACCCCTTTTAGAGTAAAGGAAACTGAGACAAAGAGGATATAAATCTTCTCTAAACTCACACAACTAGTTCATAGCATAGCTAAGACTAAAGGCACAGCAGAAGGAGCCTAAGATGTAGACTCACAAGGTCCGAATTTACAATCCGCCTCTACCAAGATCCTGATGTCAGGGTTCTGGGGAAACCACCAGACTCCTCTGAAGATCTGATTCTCAACACATAAACACGCTATCTAAAAATGCTTCCATAGCTTTGAACATTAAGTGGCTTATTCTGATGAATGTCATCACCAGTAGCAATAATCTACGGCTCCCCAGGTCCTTACCCAGACTCTGCCCATCCGACTCTTCAGCCCACCTCTGGGTCTGCATCCCTGCTGCCCAGTGACCACAGCTTCCCTCTTTACCTGAGGCAGTACTTTGGTCTGCGTGGCAGTGGCTGAAACCCGGATCTGCGGTCCTGCTGGCATCTGTGGCAGTGTCTGTGCTGGCCCTGCCGACTGCTGGGGAATAGCAGGAAGGCTAGGCTGGGCCACCACTCGCACCTGGGACAGTCCGGCAGAGCCAGAGTGGCTCACGACCCGGGCAGCAGCCTGAGAACTGGGTGTAGTCTGGCTGGAAGCTGGGGAAAGCATTGTTCCCAGATGTGGCATTGTTGGTGAAGACACCAGAAGAACACTATGAAGAACATCGGGGAAAGACAAAAACCAAAAACTTGGGACATGCATACAAAAGGACTCTAGAACGAAAAAGCTGAAGAAAAGGAGGAACTTACCCTGAGCTAGACTTAGCTGGTTCTGAGACTGTGGTAGGGCCACTTTTGTTCACCGCCGATACAGGTGGAGGGGAGATGGGAATGGCAGGCAATGCTGGTGTGGTGGGGGTTACAGGTGTGACTGGGGTGGGTGGCATACTGGAGTCACTGAGGCTCATCTGGCTCTGCTCAGAAGGGCCACTGCTAAGGACCTTTATGGAGCTCTCCTTGCTACTGGACTTCTACAACAGAAGACAAAGAAAACTCACCTGCAGGTGTTGTGAAGATCCCCCTACAAGAAGGGATGCCCCTACAGCTCCTGACGCCCCACACTAAGTAAAAGGCGAGCAGCTACTCTTAGTTGCCTCCATCCCAGAATCCGTAAGGCAGACACTCTCCTGAGGTCACTTACCACCTTGGATGGGGGCTTGGGTTTTTGCTGAAGAGCTTTTCTGGCTTTAGCTGCAGCTGCTTGTGCTTGGTGAATGCGCTCTGTGAACAAGAGGGGCAAGCTTCAGCCAGAGTTTAACCTTAGCAAACTACAAAGAGGGGCTTTGTTAAAAACCAACACCTTGCTGGTGGACTGAATCCTGCCTCTACCATCTTGCCCTACCTATATGCCAATGAAAAGAACAATGGAATTGGGGCAGAAAGTCAGAAAGTATCCCCAGTCAGGCTGGACACCATGCCCAGAGGCCTCACACACCAAACTCTTCTTCACTCCGGTCACGATGCAGGTAGATCCACAGCTTTCGTCCAATGTCGTATTTCACACAAGGATCTTTTTCATAATGTAGCCGATCCAGTGCACCACTCACTACTGTATTTACCTACAAATCAGACAAAGGGAAATAAACAAGTCAAGTTCAGATAACAGAAGTTATCTGGACTCCAGGGAAAAAAAACACGTCATTGTATCTCAATCACAGCTGATACAGATTCTATCTCAGCCTAGCTGCATATTCCCAATAGTTCACCAAATCGTTTGGCGAGACAATAAATGCTGTAAGACTACTGAGATACTGATCTCTTTTCACTGTAAGGATACTGTGAAGTAAGTGACCAGCCTGTCCTTTACCATAAACTAAAAGAAAGCCTAGAGCCAAATTTGTGTTTCACTAACAGCAAGGGTTTTGATCACTTTGCATTTTTCAAGATACACTTTTCACTTCATTCAGTTTTTTAAAAATTTGTTACACTTTCTATTTCTTAATAAGTTTTCTTAAATCCATTCTGGAACAAAGCAAAAGGAATCTCTTCTCCGTCCTACCTGAGTGCTGGTGACATCTGGTGCAAGAAACTGGGAGTCCTTAAGCAGCTCACAGATTTCTGCCCGTGTGCCTTCTCCATTAGGCAGTCGAGCCGCAGCATCCCGAACTGATGACGTGAGAAAGCACACAGTCCACAAGTCAGGCAGGGCTCCTACAGGGTACAACCTCCCCTACCTGCTGTGGTGGGCAACGCTCCCTGGGGTTCCTGCTCCTCTACCTTCCCTGACGCCAGATTAGGTGCGCTCTGCCCTCCAGCAGCTCAACCATTGGTGTTCCCTACACACTTGTCTTTTTTTTTTTTTTGAGACACAGTTTCGCTCTTGTCGCCCAGGCTGAGGTGCAAGGGCATGATAGCTCACTGCAACCTCCACCTCCCGGGTTCAAGCAATTCTCCTGCCTCAGCCTCCCGAGTAGCTGGGATTACAGCCGTGCACCACCATGTCCAGCTAATTTTTGTATTTTCAGTAGAGACAGGGTTTCGCCACGTTGACCAGGCTGGTCTTGAACTCCTGAACTCAGGTGATCCGCGTGTCTTGGCCTCCCAAAGTGCTGGGATTACACGCATGAGCCACCACATCCAGCCCCTATACACTTTTAAGAGTCACTTTTAGGTAACACCTTAAGAATTCAGAGGGCCTGTGAACTCAGGTGGGAAGCAAAATTACATTTTAAACTGAAATTAAACATTTCCTTCAATTATGAACAAAGGGAACAAACCATATACTGGCAGTGCTGTGATGGTGTAATGGAAATCAAACATTTTCATATATTACAGCTACTGCAGATAGCTAAGAATATCATTTATACTCATTACTACTTGGAAATTTCAAGAAATGTCAGACCTCATGCTAGATCTTGTCATATAACATCATAGTAACAACACGTATTTCTGCACCATAAACTTGTCTTAACATTTTGATAACTATTTCAAAACAAATGGTCTCTTTTGTAACTGTATTTTATTTTATGCATTTAAAAGCATAATTCTGAGAAGGGGTCCACAAGTTCCACCAGATTGCCAAAGAGATTCCTGGCATTCAAAAAGGTAAGAATCCTCACTGTTAAATGAAGCACAGCCTGGAGGAAGCAAATTCCTATATTTAACCTATTTAGCTGGTCTGGGAGCAACTCCTAACTAAACGTAAACGTAAGCCCAGACTTGAGGAAGAAGACCGGGAGCTGAAGATGCCCCCTTCAGCTCCCAAACTCCAACGCTTCAAAAAACTATGCCTTGTTCTCAAAGTCTACCCTGAGTGAAGGGGTGTGGAGAGGACAGAGTTCAGAGCCGATAAGAGAAAAGCTGCAGGGTGAAGAAAGGGATCTCTGATAAGCAACACGTGCCACCTACCAAGAGACAGAATGGTAACGTAGGCAGGCCGGTCGGAGCGCAGCAGGGAGTGCTCCCTAGCCTTGTTGAGCGAGGTCTCCTTGTCAAACACGCCCTTCACTGGCCCCACCACAGATTCGAAGCCGTGCATGCGAAAGGTGAACGCCTTATGGGGTTGGCTATACCGGTAACGCTCCTACCAAGAGACAAGGGACAAGGCTCCTAGGTCAGAATTAGTGGGGTTCTCTCTTGGGCCTGCTTACAATATAAGCAGATCCACGTGGAACAATAAAAACAGGAAGGAACAAGTGATTCTAGTAGGAATGCTCAGCCAACCACAGTGGAAAAGGATGGCTCTCAGAGCCAGTCACTGAGCAGAGGGACAAGGAGGTAACATAAAGGCACTTTGCTACCTGGAAGACAAGATCATCCAAGTATTTCTTACTCCCCTTCCCCACACTGTTTCCACCCCCAACAAGTAATCCCAGCCAACAGAAGGTCTAAGGGGAAGGGTATGAGTTTCTTGCAAGAAGGCAGATGCAGGCGAGTCAGGCTGAGAGCTTCTCTCTGCACGGCTCACAGAGGCAGAGACTCACACTGGCTTTCAGGTACTTCTTACCTGCTCCTGAAAAACCCGCTTCTCCTCCCCCGTGCTGGGCCGCACCACATAGTCAGTTCTTCTGGAATATAAAGAACTCTATATCAACCCTGGGAGTTGGCATGTGTGTCAGACCCACTGCCCCTGCTTCAGAACCATGCCCACTGTGACATGGAAAGATGTCCCTCAAGAAGCACTCAACTCTTACAAAGGAGAAGAGCCCACTTTCCAGCTCCTATGAAGGAACTCCTGTTGGTATTTACAAAATCACTTGGTTCTTAGAAATCCAGAAAGGTACTGGGTGGATAGATGCGCAAGAGGCTGACATCTTTACCTATTGTTTTCAATATTGCTGCTAAGTAGGTCCATTCTAATGGCAACAAACAATTCGGCCTTAGAGGAACAAAGGGCTTCAAGTGCGTTAGATAAGGGTTATTTTTCTACCTCCAGGGAAAGTACCCAGGGGCTTGAGATCTACACTTCCATTACATAAAGAAAAAGTTCTGCCGCACTTGAGACTGGGCCTCTGTCTGGTGTCAGAAAACTATGGAACCATGCCAGGACAGAAATAGAAACAAGGGACAATGTGATATAAAGAGCCTAGGACTAAGAGTCAGGAGATCTAAGTTCTAGAAGGTTAGTCCTAATGCTAACCTTCAGCAAGTCACTTAACTTCATGCTTCCATTTATTGGACTAAGGTGGCCTAGATGAATAATTCTCAAGTAGGAACCCAGGGAGGAGTACACATTAAAAAAGTATGTCCACCTACAAAGGAGGTTATATGCCCCTTAGAGGCTCTCCTGCCAGCCCCTCTCTCCACCAGACCCCATTCCACAAGGAGTCCCGCTCACTCAGGGGGTGCGGCCTGCCTCAGTATGCCAAGTCAGGAAGAACCAGGGGACTCCTCAGAGCTCTGAAGCCCATTACAGCTCTAGCATACCAAGAAGTATCAACAAAACCAAGGCAGTATCTGAACTGGTTTCCCGGGACACCACCCACCACTACAGTATTGTACTCACACCCGAGGGACAGGTGTCGTGGCATCTGAGCTGTCTTCATTTTCTTGCTGGAGAAAAAGAAAACGTTGACAGGTAAATGGACTAAAGAATTTGGGCAAACTTAAGAGCTCTGGAAACCTAGTGAGAAGGATCTGGTATTTCTTAAAAAACCATACCTTACAGAAGGCCTGATCTTTGGTCTCTAGCCATAGCTGGAAGAGGGCAGCTAATTCCTTTTCATTATCTTGGGATTGGCCTATTAGAGGAATAAAGAGATAAAAAATAAGAAGGTCTAAGGTATTACTGAGAATCCTGCTTTCTCTTTACTAGCTTTATCTACACCACAGAGAGATTCTATCAGGAGCTGTAACAACAGTCTTTCATACAGCCACTGCCTTCCAGCTGGTGGAAATCAGCCTGGACCACCACTCTTGGATGCCATCTAATCAAATCATTCACTCTGTAGGCATCTGCTGAGTACCCACTGTGCCACACATTGCATGTGAAGCTAAGGTTACTCAGTGAATTCAGTCTCCACCCTCACAGGAATTTACGGTCAAGTGAGGAAAGAGCACACGTTTCAAAATCAATTCAAAAGGTGGTAGGCATCACAAAAGATGTAATGATCGCTTATACCAAGGTAATTATTCTATTTTTGTAGGTAAGAAAGGTTTCTGGCTATTGGGGCACAGAGAAATTCTATTCACTAGCACAGCAGTTAAGACCCTGGGGCAGGAAAAAGCTTGACTTCCCATGACCCGCCTAGAAAGAGACAAGCCCTGTCTCCTGTGCCCTCCTCTGAGGTCACTCTGTTCAGGCTGTCTGAGACCCTGATGGCACCTGTGTCTCCTGCCCAGGTTAGAAGCCACAGGACCAGCATCAGCCAGGTTTGCTTATGTGATGAATGCAGCTACCCTTCTCAAAGGGGCTGTTAATCTTTGTTTTCATAGTCAGTACACAATACCACTATTTGCAGAAAGCTCTCGACAATGGCAGAGTAGCTTCAACCAAAGCACCTGGCCAACAAGCTTCAAATGCTTATTATCTGGCCCTACATGAAACAGTCTGCCAGGCCCAGGTATACGTGTTCCCTCCATGGCTACTGCAGCCTGACTGACGGGGGGAGTGCTTGCAGTCAGCTACCATCATCACCTTCAGCTCACGGTGGTTTCACCTCCACTGTTCCACCAGCGACTCATGCTCACTGAAAAATTCACAACTTTCTTCATGTTCACAAATCGTTAGTCTTTATCTTACTGAATCTTTTAGGAACTATGGAGGAAAATGACCACTCCCCACTTCTCAGGCGCTCCTATCTTCTGGCTTCCAAGACTTCGGAAAACCCTGCTCCAGGCTTTCCCCACCTCTACAGTCGCAGCCCCCGCCGCACTCTCATGCTCTCACTCAGGCCCTCTGCCATGAAGAGCCCTCCTCCGCCCTCTCTCCTCACTCTGTGCTCCCCCCCAGGTAACAGCATCATCGGTGCCCTGCACCAGACACATGCTAACACTCTCCCTCTTAAACTCTTTGGTCTGAATTCCAAACCCACACATCCTACTGTCTATTCAACAGCTCCACTGGAATACCTCAAATGCAGCTCTACAACTAAAGTCAGGCTGGGTGCAGTGGCTCACACCTGTAATCCCAGCACTTTGGGAGGCTGAGGTAGGTGGATCACCTGGGCTCAGGAGTTCAAGATCAGCCTGGGCAACATAGGGAAACCTCGTCTCTACTAAAAATATAAAAAACAGCCAGACATGGTAACGCACGCCTGTGGTCCCAGCTACTCAGGAGTAGGAGCAGGCAGGAGAATCGCTTGAGCCCAGGAGGCAGAGGCTGCAGTGAGCCAAGATCGTGCCACTGCACTCCAGCCTGAGGCACAGAGCAAGACTCTGTCTCAAAAAATAAATGAATAAATAAATTTTACGAACTAAACTCAGGATCTCCAGCCTCCAAGTCCAGACCTCCACAGCTGCTACATGCACAAACAACACCTTCCTCCACCAGCTGCAAATCTAGCAGGAGCCATGCCTCACACCATTCTCCTTCATTCCCCACAGCCAAGCCATAACCAAGCCCACCTAAATCTTTCTCAAACATATCCATCCTCTCCCGTGTCTAAATTACCATCAGCTCTCATAGCCTGTGGGTTGCGTGACTATTTTAGATCACATCTTCCCCATGGAAAGGTTCTAACTCCTCCACCTCGAATGCTGCTGCCTCCCCTCTGCTTGCCTGGCTTGGTCCTACTCATCATACACCTCTGCTCAGATGCTGCTTCCTCAGGAAGGTCCTCCCAACTCTGCACACTACATCAATTCCTATTATAATATTTTTCCTTTACAGAAAGGATCAGTTTGTCATTAAATCTAAATAAGTATTTGTTCCCCAAACAGACCTTAGGCCCTATGAGAGGAGCGCACTGTCTCAGAAGCCATTGTATCCCCCCAGCACCTAACAACAGTGCCTGACACCTAGAGGCTGAATAAATGTAATAAATAACGAATGGATGAGTCACTGTTTTCATAACCTGCTCTCCGTACACTTCTCCACAGACCACTCAGCACAGAGAAGTGCCTGTGAATTTCAACAGGAAACCAACACGGATTTCTCTCTTTTCACCATCACCAGGCAACAGCCTCCAAGTGACTTCAGATGCATGTTACGACAACTTACACACTAAGTGGGCTTTATAAACTTAAAAATAAGGACCCTGTTCTTTAGAAACAATTTATTCAGGGCTGCTGCACATTTTCCTCAATAGCAAAGCCCACTTTTAGGAAAGAAAAATATTTATAGTACAAATTAATCCAAAGTCATTGGTATGATTAATATAAATGTTGACGCTCTTGCAAAATACCCTTGCAGATTTAAATTTAGCCATCACCAGACTACATCATACAGAAAGGGTATTCCTTCCATCAGCATTGGTCCAACCAGAGGAGTCAGTTAACCCATCTTGAGAGTACAAAAGGGTCTTGAAGGACTCCTTCCCAGAGCAAAATAAGATCTAATATTGCTTTTTTAAACCAATCTGCAGGACCATATTGATTGGAAGGCAAAGAAACTTAGGGGAAGAAATGGGAGAATGAAAACCTGTTAGGGGTAGGTAACATGGATTACTTACCAAGCAACTTCCACTGTTGGGTTTTTTCTTTGAATTCAACAAACGGAGAGAAACTGGAAGGAACAGCTGCAAGAAATGGACCACATAAACAAGCCATACAGGTGCATCCCTGAACTCTGAAACAGCTTTTGAGTGTTCCACAGTGTATTAGAAAAGTAGGAACCTTCAAGGCATAGCATTATGCAAAAGCATAATGGACTACATGAGTAAAGCTGCAGTTTACTCTATTAATTAATTCGACAAAAAGGGGAAAAAATACTGACCTTACAAAAAAAAGCACCTTACCTCGACTTTCTCCAGCTAGATACTGCAGGGCTGGTAGTACCAACTCAGCCCAGTTGGGGGCCGCAGAGAACCAGCTGTTGAGGGAGCTGGCTGGTGATGACTGCCAATCCAAAACTCGCTCCTCTAGCTGAGGGAAAGCAAAGGAAGAACCCAGTTAGACTTCTCTTCTATACCAGCAATTCCACACAAGTGCCACCACAAGCTGGGGCGTATGCATCCGGAATTTGTCCAAACCACAAAGCAAGTTAACTACAGAGCTTTGAGAGGAACCCAGACTTCCACTTCTCAAGCTCTAGACGATTCAGGATGTGAACACTTTGAATACTCTAATGTACCTCCAACTTTTCCAAAATGCTTACCATAGGAAGGCTAGCCTGACTCTCCAGCAGCAAGATCTCTAATAGAAGAGAGAAAAAGCTGGAAGATATTTCATTGATTCCAAGGCAAGGCTTGAGGTCTTCAAGGGGCCTAATGAGGGAAGAAAAATAAAAGAATCAAAAAGACCAAGAACACATCCCTAGATTGATTCAGACCCCCAAGCCTCCTAGCAGTCACAAAAGAGTTCAAGAAAGGAGCAAACAACACATTTTCCCAGCAGTATCCCTGGGACTCCAGGTCTACAAGTCCAACACACTTACAGCTACGACAAGCCCTGGGGGCCAGGGCACAGCCTATGGCCTACCCATTCACCCTGAGAATCACAGAATCCCTGATGCTCACTTACTCTTCCTTGATAGCAGGAATTGCCAGCGGAGAAGGGGCCTGTGAGAGAGATGCAGCCCCTTCAGTATTGCTTAGAGGCTCAGCCAGGTCCTCCACCTCTGATTTGATCGTTTTTATTTTCTTCTTCTTCTTTTCCTCTTTTTCCTTAACCTTTTTTTTAAGGACAGCCAAGTCATATAAGGCTGGGAAGAAAAAGTAACACCAGTCACAGAAATGTATCTCCTACACAGGGAAGTGAGGGGTCTTATCTGCATATTCTCTTCCCAAGGCCCACCAAAGATAGAAGTCTCAGTAATAAAACACTCAATGAAACCAAATTCAATGAGTGATTTACAGCTTTTTTTTTTGAGACAGGATCTCACTCTGTTGCCCAAGCTGGAGTGCAGCGGTGCAATCATAGCTCACTACAGCCTCAACCTCCCTGGCTCAAGCGATCCTCCCAGCTCAGCCTCTCAAGTATACCGCTTAATTTTAATATTTATTATAAAGAGTTCATAGGCCTGGCACAGTGGCTCACGCCTGTAATCCCAGCACTTTGGGAGGCCGAGGTGGGTAGATCACGAAGTCAGGAGATTGAGACCATCCTGGCTAACATGGTGAAACCCCGTCTCTACTAAAAATACAAAAAATTAGCCAGGCGTGGTGGCAGGTGCCTGTAGTCCCAGCTTCTTGGGAGGCTGAGGCAGGAGAAGGGTGTGCACCTGGAAGGCGGAGCTTGCAGTGAGCCGAGATCACGCCACTGCACTCCAGCCCGGGTGACAGAGCAAGACTCCGTCTAAAAAAACGAAAAACAAACAACAAAAAAGCTGATGCTCTGTTGTGCTGATTTTACATTCATTTCCCACCTGTAAGCCCATAAGAGGTAATAATAAAGGTTATCAGCATGAAGGAGGCCATGGTTTCATTTATTTGTGCCACATGTTATGGGCTCGTGCAACTTAACACCACAGTCAGATGAAGGCTCCCAGAGGGCGCCCAGTCATTTACCTGCGAGAGAGCCCTTCCTGCCAGCATTTACTCGAGTCATGATGTCATTGAGAGTCAGGTCCCCTGTCAAAAGGTCCGGGTGATCCTAGATGTGATATCCAAAACTTGGTCATGGAGGCCCAAAAAGGAGCAAAAACTAAGGTGATTTTGCAAATTTATGTAACAATTAGATGGTAGGTACACTTGGGGAAATCACATTGAATAAAAAATATAGAGAGATAAAACTATTCCATTTTTCCCTATCATATACCCATTTAATTAAAAAAAAAAAAACCTTGATACTGGTGCATAGAACCCAGTCCCAACCTTCCTATCGTACAGCATTTAGTTATAAAGCTCTTCTGCATTCCTGGTCTCATGTGCTTTGCAAACTGTCTCGTTAAGTATTATTATGTTTTACAAAATGTGGAAACAGGGTTTAGAGAAGTATCACAGTAACTAGAAAAGAGAGAGAACTCAGTACTGACTTCCAACGTGAGGTTCTTCCCATCTCACCTCCTAGCCTTAGAAGGACTGTCCTTTCTTCTCAAAAAGGCCTCATCTTTTCTCCACTGCACTCTCTGAGGTGCTAGCTACCTCCACTTGGTACATGGAACAATGGAAACAGTAAAAAGTGGGGCAAACCCAGGGCCCGACTCCTGGCTCTGCTGCTTCCTGGCTATAGGACCAATGACAAGCTCCCTGACCTCTCGAGCACTGTTGAGGTGGAGACGACCGTTCCTATACTCGACAGTGTCACTGTAACAACGAACGCAGACACTACATTCAGCAGGCCCGGTGAAGTCAAAGCCGCCATGCCTCACATCGTTGATGCCAGCCAGCCTCACCGGCTGCTCCTGTGCCCACATGGTAGGGAGGACATACAAACAAGGCAGTGATGCCCCATGTCTTCCTCAGGACAGCCAATCCTGAAACATCAGGCTGAAAACCACACGGCCGCAAGCCCTTCCCATCTTACTGGCTGATGTTTCCGCTTCTCATGGTGCTTCTTTAACATAATCTTCAGGTCACTGTCCCCCAGTTCTATTTTATCTGAGAAAACAAACCAAACGACATTCACTACCATGATTCTCCATAAATTTACAGCTTTCTGGTCACTTGTCCAAAGAAAGATATTTCTGAGTTTCCCTTCTGACACCTGTGAACTACAAGTACTAAAAATCTTTAAAGTCACAGGATCAACACTTCCACTTCTCCTTACATTGGTAATAAATGACTTCAGTGACTCAGCTGGTTCTAAAACACACTTAAGGCTCTTAACATTCTTCTTTGCTTCCTATTCCAAATAAAAACTCTTCTCCAAACTCACAGACACTCTGGAGAATGGCTTGGCTCTGGTTATTCCTTTGTCCTCTTACTGAACTGTCCCTTCGTACTGCTGTTTCAAGATTTTGCTTTCTTTAGCCCAAAATATCAGCTTCTGAGAAAAAATTTCACAACAAAGGAAAAAAGGCAGGCCTATCTCCAGATGTAAAAAAAAAGTAAAATGGTACAAAAACTTTACCAAACACATCGCCTGGTTCTAGGGAGCTTTGTTTTCCTGGTAGTTGGGAATGTGCCCCCGCCGACCCCCCCCAAAGGAGTTCTCAGGTCTCCACCGCAATGTCCCAGAGTGGTGACGGCGGCAACGCGGGTCTCACCTGCAGTTTTCATATCCGTGGTTGACAGTGTGGGCACCACCCTCAGGGGCACCGCAGGACTAGGAGAACGTGCTGGAGAGCTCGGAAGCCATGAGCTGAGATCTTCAAAAGAAAATTGTTCTTGTAAATCCAACGTGGCTGTGGACTCCAATAGGGGAGATTGGGTAAGTGGCCATTTGGGTTCAACAAGGGTAAGCCAACAACATGGAGGCCAGGGTTCCACACTCCTTTCTGACCCTTCCCCAGAGGAGCTGGAGCACACTTAGGTCATCTAACGGCTCTTCCAGGAAGAGGGACTTCAACAGAGTGCTGGGGTCGCATTGCAGCAGGCCAACAGCCACTACTACTCTCCTGTAAGGGGAAAACAGTTCTCTCAAGTGGCCAATGGGACCAGTCAGGCCCACTGTGGAGAACCCTGTCATGCAGGGAGTCGCCTGGTGGGCTCTCATCTAAGCTCAAATGCCACAAGGCCATGAGGCTGAAAAAGGCCATGTAGTCACTCCCCATCTGATGGCAATGCCTTAGCAACCCAAAGACCAAGGCCTTCTGAGCCCCGCTACCCACCCCAGACCAAGACAACTCAAGAGGGTTTCTCTGCTGGGGAGATAAATGGCTACCACTGGCTCCAACCGGACAAGCGGCCGGTATCAATCCAATACCCCAGCTACCCCAAGTGCCCGAGGACACTCACCCTCTTCATCAGATGACAGGGCTGTGTCACCACACTCTTCCTTCACTTCCCTCAAGACCTTCAAGTAGCGCTGCTGGGTCCGCCACTCCCGCTCCTCAGGTGTGCGGGACGGCGAAGGGCGTTTCTGCCGGAAGGGAAGGGCGGGGCCGCTCCGCCGGGCCATCTCCAGCAGATCCTAGGAAGAGATCAGGTGGGGGTACACGTCATCATCCAAGACCTGTTCTGGAACAATGAACACTCTACAAGTCTACATTTTCTTCTCTTCAGTGTTAAGCCCAACTCCCTCCCTCCAGATCACAAAGAAAGATACACATCTATATTAATACACCCCAATAAAAAGAACCTATATTGATTACATGAAGAAAAATCCCAAATCTGAGTGTTGAAGTGCCCTACTAGGAATGAACACTTTTTTATACCAAGTATTTCTATACCAAAGCGTAAAGGATGACTTAAAACCCAAACAACTTTGCCTCTAAGAATTTCCAGCGGCCACTGAGCCTACTATGCTACCATCCATCACAGCATTCAGAGGCCCGTGCACACCTTCATATCCATTCCAAGGAATCCTGGTTTCCCTTAATAACCCATGATGCATCCAAAATCCATCTGTTTATCTTGGTAAACACTGAAGCTACCATAATTTCGTCAATTTTAAGAAGCACTTTTTTTTATGTTTTAACATCTCTGAAATCAGGACACATTTGAAGTTTATCATAAGAAAGGATGGCATAGCTTAACTGTGTCACAGATTAATCGGTAGCATTTTTTTCTTAGTGGCAACTTTTGCGTTTTGCACCTGAAATAATTCTTGCAGTCATGATACCTGTGACCGCCCACATTTTATATCCAGTTCCCAGCACTACTTACACTCCGGGAAGCAAGAATTTGCTTCAGCAGCCGATGGAAATACTGCTGCTGGGAGTTGAGGTAGCGCTTGTACTGTGACTTGAAGCATAGCTGCCGGTACTTGACCACCTCGGGGTTAAAGTGTCCATCTTAAAAAAATAAAGGTACATATATACATCAGTCAACAAATATACATCATCAGTCAACAAATGTATTGAATGAGTGCTTAACATGGTAAACTCTGTACCATAAAACTTAAGGGAAAAGTGAACATCTAAGAGAATCAGGAAACAGAACCAAAAGTAAAAGTGTGCTGAGAAGCAATGACAGCTCATTTAAGGCTGATGCCCATTATAGCCACAGTAATGCAACTGTCTTCAGCAACACTAGAACTGATACATGGCATGGGTCAGGGTGCAATATGCACGAAGTCCTGCCTTGACATTCCTCACTTGTATGCTTACCAGACTACCATACTGTTTTGGGGGAAACATGCCAGCACGAGACACAGTGCTACCATTATGGAAGGTCACTTACAGAGCCCCTCTAAAGCCAAGCGGGTCTCCCTGACTTCTGCTCTGCCAGAGGAGACAGTGCACCCTCAGCTGTAGTGAAACAGATCTCTGACAACCATAGAGGGCAATTCCTTTTTACACTAGTCACCCACCAAAGGTGGGAATGTTCATTTTAAAGCCTTAAACTAATGAGATTTCAGATGATAAGCCTGCTCTCTCTGGTCATTAGCAGCTGTCAAGTTGTCGAGTTTAACAGAATTCAAGATGTGCTGCCCATTCAGGGCCTTGTGTCAGAACAAAGTCACCCTGGAAAGGAAGGGGAGGAGGCTTCCTTGGCTCCTCTCCATGGTACAGAAAGCAAACTGTAACTTAAAGAGTGCTCCAAACCATTCTGCAACCCCCAACATAATAACTGATGCAGTTGAGAATCACCCATGGAAGCAAAAACCACTGGGTAAAACAAAGGCTTTTGGAAAATGAGACTATCACATGATCCATGATCCTAAAGCATCATCCCACAGTGCTTCTTTATGATAAAGGAAAAAAAGTATCCTTACAAGCAAGAGGTATGGCAGATACCACTTAACCAAGTGATCAAATGTGGCTTTACCACAATAGAAAAAACTGACACCATGTGCCTCCTGAGGTGATACAATGGGAAAGACCACATTTCCTATATCGTATTCTTGCCGAAAGCCTTTAACCCAATCTAATCAAGAGAAAACAAAATGACAAACTCCCAGGAAGCAGGACATTTTATAATTTAAGTGTCCTGGCTCTTCAAAAATGTCAGTGTACTGAAAGACAAAAACAAAAGGGGCAAACGGCCCTAGATTCAAAAAGCTAGAGACATAAGGCCCAAGCACAATGCATGAACCCTGAACAGATCCTGGATTTACACAGCCACTCTAAAGGACACTGCAGGAACAATTAAGAAAATTTGAATATGAAGGCCGGGCGCAGTGGCTCACACCTGTAATCCCAGCACTTTGGGAGGCCAAGGCCGGCGGATCATGAGGTCAGGAGATCAAGACCATCGTGGCTAACACGGTGAAGCCCCATCTCTACTAAAAACACAAAAAATTAGCCGGCCTGGTGGCGGGCCCCTGTAGTTCCAGCTACTCGGAAGGCTGAGGCAGGAGAATGGCGTGAACCCGGGAGGTGGAGCTTGCAGTGAGCTGAGATTGCGCCAGCGCACTCCAGCCTGGGTGACAGAGCGAGACTGTCCCCCCCCCCCCAAAAAAAGGAGAAGAAAATGTGAACATGAAATAGCCTATGATATTATCTGCTCAATGCAAAATTTCTTGTGTGTGGTAACAGGGTTGTCATGATATGGGAGAGTGTCTGTTAAGAGACATGGACATGCTTAAGTGCTTGGCAGTGAACTGTCATATTTTCTGCAGCAAAAAGTGTATGTACCTAAACACACACACACACAAACCTTGATATGTACAATAAAGCAAATGGCAAGCTGTTTTTAAAAATTTTTAAAGACCAGGCATGAAGGCACCTCTAGTATGCTGGAATTTTTTTTTTTTTATGTAGATGCTGGTTACACAGCTGAGATCATATTATGTATTTTCTATATATAAGCCAATAAATTTTATTTTATTTTATTTTTTTTGAGACAAAGTCTCGCTCTGTCGCCGAGGCTGGAGTGCAGTGGCCGGATCTCAGCTCACTGCAAGCTCCGCCTCCCGGGTTTACGCCATTCTCCTGCCTCAGCCTCCCGAGTAGCTGGGACTACAGGCGCCCGCCACCTCGCCCGGCTAGTTTTTTGTATTTTTAGTAGAGACGGGGTTTCACCGTGTTAGCCAGGATGGTCTCGATCTCCTGACCTCGTGATCCACCCGTCTCAGCCTCCCAAAGTGCTGGGATTACAGGCTTGAGCCACCGCGCCCGGCCTAATTTAATTTTTTAAAACACAGCCTAGACAGCAAAGTGTTACACAAAACCGCTCTCTGCCAGCTCAGTATCTGTACGTGAAGATAAAGAGAAGAAAAGGAAGAAAGGAATACCCACATAAGTGAATGTGTGCCCATCTACCACTCCCCTCAAAGAAAGAATACTGAGCTACAAACCTCGGAAAAGCTTCTGGGCAATGTGTAGAGGATTTCCGAAGCGGAAGTTCTCCCCACTGAACAGGGCTAAGATGAGTTCATTCTGCTGCTCAGCACTGTCTTCAGGAAACTGAGGCAGAAACTGCTGGAGGTGTTCACGTTGAGAATCACTTAACACTTCCTGCCATGTTGAGAGGCTGACAACATCAAAGAAGATCTCAGGCTAGAAGAAATAGGAAAGGTAAACAAAAGTAACATAAATGTTTAAGTTTTTTATATGTGTGTGCACACAAAACATTACATAATATACCTAAGATTTACCAATTTAACCATTTTTAAGTGTAGACTTCAGTGGCGTTGCATTCACATTTGCCGTGCAACTATCACTACCAACTTTTCATGTTTTGTTTTTTTTTTGAGATTGAATTTTGCTCTTGCTGCCCAGGCTGGAGTGCAACAGCACAATCTTGGCTCACTGCAACCTCTGCCTCCCAGGCTCAAGCGATTCTCCTACCTCACCCTCCCAAGTAGCTGGGATTACAGGTGCGCACCACCACGCCTGGCTATTTTTTGTATTTTTAGTAGCGATGAGGTTTTACCACGTTGACCAGGCTGGTCTCGAACTCCTGACCTAAGGTGATCTGCCTGCCTCGGCCTCCCAAAGTGCTGGGATTACAGGCATGAGCCACCGTGCCTGGCCTACATTTTTTAAAATAAACTCAAATTCCAATGATCTGAGATGAAAGACTACATATGAGCCACAGTCTTATATCAAACAGTAAATAATAATCCAGAGGAAAATGATTTTAGTAGAGAATCCCACTTGGAAGCCGCCTCTGCCAACGAGGGTATGAGGGTGGACATCTGAATTCAGCTTCAACTGAGTGGCAGGAAAAGCTTAACGTGAAAGGAATGAACTTGAGGAACTGAAGTCACTAGCTAAGAGTGAGAAGAAACAGGACGGAGTTCATTTTCAACTCACGAGTTATATGCTGGATACCTTCCATGAGCAAAGTACTAATTTGGCCTGGCATATATATGGTCTGAGGTGGGGAACAATTAAATATGCAGTTACAATGTAGTTAAAGAAGTGCTGATGTGTATGGAAGCAAACATCCCACATTTACAATGTCAGAGAACGCTCACCAAAAAACAGTCGTTTAAGACAGGAGAGGGACAAGGAAAGAGAAAAAAGATGGTCGGGGAGAGGGTGAGAAATCCACAGAGCAGCACCATACAAACACAAACACAATTAACACAAAAGAAAGGACAGCAGTTACCTGTGGGGGAATGGAGAGGGATAAGACAGTGTGCGTGGTGGCGGGTTTCAGTGGTCTTGGTAGTGCTCCTACCCTAACTGAAGGCTATACCCATGTTTTATTATTGTTTTACCTGTGTGTATATATATGCATTTTATAGACTCTTCTGTGTGATACATTTCTTTTTTTTTTTTTTTTAAAGAGTTCAGGCAATATTTGGCTAGAGCAAGAACAGGGAGGGAGGTGGAGGCAGCAGACAGCAGAAAGATGCAAAGGACGGCAAGCATTTCAGGTAGTTGTGACTTTATCCTTAAGGACAATGGAGACCCACCAAAGGGTTTCAGCAGGAAACAACCCAGAAATCCAACCACCTACTCCCGGCATCTTTGCATGAATGTAGCAAAAGCACCTCAGTCCCAGTGCCCAGGATTTTCCCCTGCAAGCCTATTTTTGCCTCTACTATTTTATTCCTAGCATCGAACTCAGTGTCTGGCATAGAGGTGCCTAATGGAACAAGTGTTTGCTGACTACATGAGTAACAGAAAGGGACTGTCCTGAACGAGTATGCCAAGAAAACATGGATGGGAAGTATGTACACCAACTGCAGTACAGTCGTTAGTAGCTGGGAGAGAGGATCAGACGACAGCACACTGGTGGCTTTCATTTTATCCAGGACGCTTGACATACCACCAAAGAAGAACGTAAAACAAAAAACTAAATTATCTCTTAAAACTGGGTGATGCACAGATGACTGTTTGCTGTATCATGCTCCACACCTGTATGTTCCAAATATGGAAAACAAAAGAAATACGTAATTAAATGAATGTTTTCACGTACATAGTGGCTTGCAAATAATAAGCACTTAATAAACAGTAGCCACCTTAATGATGATGATGACGCATCTTGCCTGTGAAAGCAGACAAAAACAAGCTGGCATCCCATCCCAAGGCATATACTATTACTGAGTAGCGGGTTACCTTATGGATACAGAAAATACGTGTAGATTTTGCTTAATGTTCCACGACATGGTAACCATTTTAAACACATATATAATTCTGCTTTTAAAATATACCTTTCAAAAATATTTGTTTATTTTCTATTAGTAAGTGGTCTTATTCACATAACTGAACATAACCATGTAAAACATTTATTCATTTCCCACTGAAAGGCTTCCCAATGGAACTGTTTTCAGTAGAACATAGATCCAGGCATTAAGCATTTCCAGTGATGTTCTACGGTTGAAAAGGTAGTGGTGACCAGAACCAGAGGCCTTGTCCGTGCTTGCAATGGGACTCAATATTATCCTGCTGGGCAAAAGAAACGCTAAGAGATACAATCGTGCCATGACTGAAAAAAGCCAGGAGCACAAAAGACACCAGATAGCCCACAGGTTGAAAAGAGCAAACGACACTACCTCTCCCATGTACCAATATGCTCTGAATCTAAAATAAGTCCGGGCAGCAAACTAAGAGCGACAGTCTATTTCCTATGGTTTATTAAGTTTGGGCCCTGCAGAGAAGACTGCCAGAAAAGCAGCTACAGTTTAAGTGGTCTGGACATTTCTCATCTGAACATAAACAACGATCAGTTCATTCAGATTGCTGGGTCCCTACTCAGTTGCTGGAATGAGGGCAAGCATGGGGCAATCCAGGCCAGACAAAAGGAGTGAACTGGGGTGAACGACCCCAGGCTGTGATGGATTCCCTGAGTCACCAGGACCCTCAGGGGCTTAAGGCCCTACACAGAAATTCCACTGCCAGCCTTAGCACCATTAGCACCACTGCAGCGGCCTCCATGGTACTCCACTGACAATCAATTTGTAACCACAGTGCACACCCTCTTAGTGACTACATTTTTAGACCACACATCAAATTATTAATGTCAACCAAACTACTACATTTAGTGATAAACATGTACTTCATAAATATCAGGGAATGAAAGTGTCTCAAATAGTTGAAAAGAATCAAACGAATAAAGGACACTACCTCTAAGTTTACAACAAAAACATTTAAAATACTGCAACTGCTAACTAACAGATTTACTAACACAGTAAGACACTGCGTCAGAGAGGAATTAACTGCCAAATATTTCACAGTGAAGATTAAGTACTCACAACAATCTTCTGGTTTCAGTAGAAAAGACACCCACTGACGTATTTTTTCATATTTGTTTTCCATAATTTCTACTTTTTTTTTCTATTTTTAATTATTATTTCAATAGTATTGGGGGAACAGGTGGTGTCTGGTTACATGGGTAAATTCTTTAGTGGTGATTTCTGAGATTTTGGTGCGCCCATCACCCAAGCAGTGTACACTGCACCCAATGTGTAGTCTTTTACCCCTCACACCACTCCCATCCTTCCCCGCAAGTCCCCAGAGTCCATTATCATTCTCACGCCTTTACGTCCTCAAAGCTTAGCTGCCACTTATAAGTGAGAATGATGTTTGGTTTTCCATTCCCAAGTTACTTCACTTAGAATAACGACCTCCATTTCCATCCAGTTTGCTGCAAATGCCATTATTTCATTCCTTTTTATGGCTGAGTAGTATTCCATGGTTAAAATATACAACCTTTTTTAATGGATGAAAATTATCTTGTTAAAAATAGGGCTTATATCACGTTATCAAGTTATTTTGACATGTTACTAAACATGCAGAATGCAGCTTGTTTCCTTCCTTAATCAGATATTAAATAGACTCTAAACTTTAAAAAAAGATAAGCGATCAGGCTGCCTGCAATGTAGAAAATGAACAAAAGGGAGCACAAAAGACTGGAAATGTAGAGTGGAAAAGGTTTCCCATAACTGTTACAAGGAAGCTGACAGAGAGGAAAAGGTCGCAATCACGTTACTACTCACATCCTCCAGAAGGTCCTCAGGCAGACTAACTCGGGTGCCTCCCAGGAGGCAATCCTCCATGATGCGCGTGCCATGGCCATCTCCACACGGACCAAGTTCCAGAGGATCTGTCAGCATATGGTCTAAGGAATCCATTGTTCCTTCTCCACAGGTACTCTGGACAAAGACATGCATCTTGAGACAGAAAGGCAGAAATTCCAGGGATCTAGCTGATGCTAACATTCCTCCAGAAGAACATTCAGCCTCCAGCCAGTTCTTACACCTTATCCTTGCACCCTAATTACAGCTAAACAGCTTTTCTCCCTCCCTTTCACCACAGCATTCTCACTGGAATTTTCAAGTTTTATCTGGAAGAGTTCTTTTCTCAGAATGCTCCTACAGTAACTCCTAAATTCATAAATTTCATATGCCTTCACTTTACAGATGAGTAAAATGAGACGAGATTAAATGATAAACAGATCACAATCTACAATTTACACTTCTCAGACCAATAATCACTCTCCCACAATGTAGTTCTTTAACAACTGTTTTTTAGCAATTAATTCTTTGTTGTTGGCTGGGTGCAGTAACTCACACCTACAGTCCCAGTACTTTGGGAGGTTGAGACGGGCAGTCCCCTTGCATCCAGGAGTTTGAGACCAGCCTAGGGAACATGGCAAAACCCCTTCTCTACAAAAAATAAAAATAAATCAGCCAGGCGTGGGGGCACACGTCTGTAGTCCCAGCTACTTGGGAGGCTGAGGTGGGAAGATCGCTTGAACATGAGAGGGAGAGGGTGCAATGAGCCGTGATCACACTCCAGCCTGGGCAACAGAGACCCTGTCTCAAAAAGAAAAAAAAAGAAAAAGAGAAAGAATATTCTCTGTTGCTCTTTCACAAAAGAAAATTTGCTGAAAATCAACCTACACTAGTAAAATGCAAATGCTAACGGTCACTTTATGAGGGCCTATCAAACGCCAGGCCTTTCACATATCTCATTTAATTCCTACAACTGTGCAAAGTAGGGTCATGGGTTTTTACAACAGAATTAAAACTGAAAGTCGGAGTAGGTCAGTAACTTGCCCAACCCCAGAGGCAGTACTGAAATTCAGGTCTGCCTGCCTGCAAACCCATGTGCTTAATGCTACACACAACACCTCTTGTATAACCTCGCAACATTTAAATAATGAAAAGGAAGCTTACTGACATGACTTTATTAGTCCACATAAATTCCTGAGGCCCCACACACCTGACCATAACAACCAGTAAAGTCAAAGGCCAGTCTGCCTTCAGGTGGTCCGTCTGATCCGTATAATCATGTAAATTAATGCTACTTTTCTCCTTCCTTTAATAACTGAACACTGCTGAACACCTTTAGAAAACTACATATTACAACATTTCGGACTGACGGCTGGGATTAGGTGTCAAGTTGACAGCACAGGACTGCACAATGCTAACAGGACCACACGGAGCTTCAACTCAATCACTCTGCTAACATTTACTCAATCCATCCTTTCCAGCTCCTACTTCTACGAAGTGGGCTAAAAAACACACTAAAATGAAAAGAAAAAACGATGTTAACAGTCAAAACACCAGAATTCCAGCCAAGGTCTGCCAGTAACATTCCACAAATCTTACCAAGCCAGGTGTCAATTTCCTTATTTGATGAAGGGAAGCTGGACCGGGTCCTCCCTCCCGTTGTTTCCAATGTGAAATCCTGCAATGAATAATCTCCAGATGAGTGACAGTGTGAATTACGTAATACAGGTACTTTTCTTTCCTAAAACTCTCAAATGATAACAGATCTATAATAACTACATGTAAAGTGAAGCACGTTCCACTAAATTATTTCAAGTTCCCTTGAAGAGATTTCAGATCCATGTAAAGATACAGCAAAAACTTCAGGGTTGGGTCAAGGCAGGTGGGTGGTCCCCAAGCAACTCTGCCCCATCATCGCCCTTCAGCACACGGGGAAATGACATCCTGACCATGCCTGTGCCTAAATAAGTGAAGCGGGTGAGACAGCACATAGTATATGAGTTTAACGAAACTTCAAAATAGCAAAAAAAATTGCAGAAGCAACCTGATGCTCAGCATAAAACCTTCTTAACAGAACTGGCATACAACAGACTATCAGCTGCAAAGTCAGTGTCCTACCTGCCTCTTGGGAGGTCTATCTCTATACAACTTGCTCACAAGTTTCAAAGACGGTACACGTCTAGCTAAATTTTATCTAGTCCAGTGACAACCTTTGCACTGCCACTATTCTGAACAGAATCTCAAAATACCAAAAGCAGGCAGCTGCCAGGGAGTTGGACCCCGGAAGCCCAGGATTTCCAGGTCTTGGTGCGTTCTGAACCTCTTCACTAGACCAGGAAGGCCTGTCGGCCTCTCATCACTGGCTTTTCCTCAGCACCTGGTCTAACTTTCCCCGCTGGACCCTCCCCAATGCAGAAGCTAAACCCTCGGGTCCTTTCGGAGCAACAGCCGGCTCCAAACCCGTCAACTCCGCAGCAAATCCCGCTCCGGTGCCAGCCCGGCTGGCCCAAGGCCGGGGTCCAAACCTCAGAACTGCACGACTCGGCCCCGCCCCTCCCCCACGCGTGCCTAACCCTAACCCCCAGCCTCACGCGTCGCACCGCTCCCCACGCCCCGCTCCGGCTCCCCACGCCCACAGGGGCAGCGACCTCGCGGACCCAGCCGCCTGCTCCCGCTCCCACCACTCCCCTGCGACACTTTAACCCTTTCGCCGCCCCTTGCCCGCCCTCACCTGAAACGCAGGCGCCGGTCCCCTAACCCGCAGCCCTTCTCCGGCCGCGGGATCCCGGACGCGCTCGCTCCCGCAAGGAGTCTGGGTGCGCGCACGCTCTGGGCCTGAGCGGCGGAAGGGGCGGGGCAGCGCGGGGCGGGGCCTGGAGGGTGCCGGGGCGGGGCCACAGCGGGCGGGGCCTGAAGCGGGGCGAGTGGCACGACGGTCGGCGAAGGTGCCTGCGCGCGGCTGGGCCTGGGAATGCAGGTTCCAGCTCGCTTGCGCGTCTCACCTGATGTAGGAGCTTCCAGAGGCCCCAGAGAGTGCCTGTGTTTGCCTGACTGCGAATCAAAGTTCCATAGCTCATGAGCGAAGGCACGTCTTTTAGCTGACGTTTGCAGAGAGCATACCCTGCCCCAGGCCCTATGCTAAGCACTTCTTACCCACCGTCTTTGTGCTGCAGCCCTGTGAGCGATGCACTATTAGTGCCTATTTTACAGTTGAGGACATGAGTAGAACGCGACCTCAGCCTGTGCCTCTGAGTTCCTTCATTCCTCCTTCCCGTCCCCGGGCCCTCGATGTCCAAAGAAGGTAAACACATCGAAGGATCACATTTTAAGTTAAACTCCATCATGTTGCTCTTGTTAGATATCAGGACCCTTTCCTCTTATTCACTGGGTTTTGCTTAGTACGGCTTCACACTACTTATTCCACGTACTCCCAGCAGTGGCGCAGAGACCATCCTCAGTTCTCCTTGTGGATGGAACCAGAGAAGCCGGCCGGCCGAGCTAATGTTCTTCCTTTCCTGGAAAAGAGTGGTTTCCAAACCACCCAATCTCTGTTCCTCTACTGGCTCCACAAACGCCCTAAGTTCCTGTTACACTGTTGAGAGGCTCTTGAATTAGAAACGATCAAGTATAAATGGCAGTGGAATATCACTCCGTGGTTGTCACTGATATTTCCCTACGTTGCGATTGTGACAAGACCAGAAAGAGAAAAAGAGTAAAAACAATGTAAACTATAATTTTTGATTGACTTTATTTTTTAGAGCAGTTTAAAGTTAACAACAAAATTGAGCAGAAAGATCAGAGATTTTCCAAATACTCCCCGCCCCACCTCCCCACATGCATCGCCTCCCTTTTAATCAACATCCCCTACGAGAGTGGTACATTTCTTAGAACTGATGAACCCTGCCCGGCTGGTGCCTCACGCCTGTAATCCCAACACTTTGGGAGGCCGAGGCGGGTGGATCCCGAGGTCAGGAGATCGAGACCATCCTGGCCAACATGGTGAAACTCCATCTCTAAAAATACAAAAATTAGCTGGGTGTGGTGGCGGGCGCCTGTTAGTCCTAGCTACTCGGGTGGCTGAGGCAGGAGAATTGCTTGAATCCGGGAGGCAGAGGTTGCAGTGAGCCGAGATTACGACATTGCACTCCAGCCTGGCGACAGAGTGAGACTCCGTCTCAAACAAACAAACAAACAAAAGAACTGATGAACCTACATTGATACATCATTACCCACCATCACAGTATAATGCAGAGTAATTTCACTGTCTTAAAAATCATCTGTGCTCTGCATATTCCTCTCTCCCTGTCTTCTATCCCTGGCAACTGCTGATCTTTTTGTCTCCATAGTTTTGCCTTTTTCCAGAATGTCATCTAGTTGGAATTACATAGTATGTAGCCGTTTCAGATTGGCTTCTTTCTCGTAGTAACAGGCATTGAAGTTTTCTCCATGTCTTTTCATAACTCGATAGCTCCTATTTCTTTTTAGTGCTAAATAATATTCCATTCCATTGTGATATTCCAATAGATACACCACAGTTTTATCGATTCGCTTACTGAAGGACGTCGTCATTGATTCCAGGTTTTGGCAATTATGAATCAAGCCAATTGCCAAATTACCTTCCAAAGCAGCAGTGAATGAGAGTTCCTGTTGCTTCTCATTCTCACTGGCACTTGATATTGTCAGTGTTCTGAATTTTGCCCATTCCAATAGCTCCATAGTGGTGTCTCGTATTCTTTTTTGTTTTTAATTTTTATTTTTTTGTAGAGACGGCGTTTCGCCATGTTGCCCAGGCTGGTCCCTAACTCCTGGGCTCAAGCGATCCACCCACCCCACCCTCCCAAAGTGCTGGGATTACAGGCATGAGCCACTGCACCTGGCCTCATGTTGTTTTAATTTGCATTTCCCTGATGTAGAGACTCTTTCACATACTTCTTTACCATCTTTATATATTTTTTACTGAGGTATCTCTTAAGGACTTTGGCCCATTTTTTAGTTTTCTTATTGTTGAGTTTTCATTGTTCTTTGTATATTTTAGATAACAGTCCTTTATCAGATATGTCTTTTACAAATATTTTCTCCCAGTCTGTGGCTTATCTTTCCATTCTCCAGTCTCTCTCAGGGCAGAAATTTTAAAGTTTAATGAATTCCAGGCTACCAATTATTTCTTCGTGCCTTTGGTGTTATATCTAAAAAGTCATCACAAGACCCAAAGTCATCTAGGTTGCCTCCCATGTTATCTTCTAGTTTTATAGTTTTGCATTTTACATTGAGGCCTATAATCCATTTTGAGTTACTTTTTGTGAAGAGTGTAAGGTCCAGGTCTAGATTCATTTTTTTTGCATGTGGATCCCCATATGTTCCAGCACTTTTTTTTTTTTTTTTTTTTTTGAGACAGGGTCTTACTCTGTCACCAGGGCTGCAGTGCAGTGGTGTGATCTCAGCTCAGCTCACTGCACCCTCTGCCTCCCAGGCTGAAGCAATCCTCCTGCCTCCACCTTCCAGGTAGCTGGGACTATAGGCATGCGCCACCATGCACAGCTAATTTTGAGGTGTTTTTTTGTTTGTTTTGTAGAGATGGGGTTTTGCCACGTTGCCCAAGCTGATTGTAAACTCCTGGACTCCAGTAATCTACCCACCTTGACCTCCCAAAGTGCTGGGATCACAGGCATGAGCCACTACGCCTGGCCTCCAGCACCATCTCTTCTTCTTGAAAAGACTATCGTTTCTACATCGCCTTTCCTCCTTTGTCAAAAATCACTTGACTGTATTCATCTGGGTCCGCTACTGGGCTCTCTCTACTCTTGCATTGTTCTACTTGTCTTTCACCAGTACCACATTGTCTTGATTACTGTAGCTTTATATTAAGTCTTGAAGTCCGGCACGGCGGTCTTCCAACTTTGTTGTTCTCCTTTAATAATGTGTTGGCTATTTAGGGTCTTTTGCCCTTCCATATAAACTCTAAAGTCAGTCTGTTGATATCCACTAAGTAACTTGCTGGGATTTTGATTGGGATTACATTGAAGCTATAGATTAAATTAGGAAAACCTGACATCCGGACAATGTTAAGTCCTCTTATCCATGAATACTTTCATTTATTTAGTTCTTCATTGATTTCTTTCATCAGATTTGTAGTTTTTACCATATAGATATTGTGCATATTTTGTTAGATGTATACCTAAGTATTTCATTTTTGGGTGTGCTAATGTGAATGGTACCGTGTTTTGCCTTTCAATTTCCACTTGTCCATTGCTGGTATCTAGGAATATGATGACTTTTTAAAATTAACTTTATACCCTACAATCTTGCTATAATTGCTTATTAGTTCCAGGATTTTTTTTTTTTATTCTTGGCCAGGCAGGGTGGCTCACACCTGTAATCCCAGCACTTTGGGAGGCCAAGGTGGGTGGATCACTGGAGGTCAGGAGTTCAAGACCAGCTTGGCTAACATGGTGAAACCCTGTCTTTACTAAAAATACAAAAATTAGCCAGGCATGGTGGCAGGTGCCTGTAATCCCAGTTACTTGGGAGGCTGAGGCAGGAGAATTACTTGAATCCAGGAGGCAGAGCTTTCTGTGAGCCAAGATCACACTATTGCATTTCAGCCTGGGCAACAGAACAAGGCTCTGTCTCAAAAAATTAAATTAACCTTACATCCTGCAACCTTGCTATAATTGCTTATTAGTTCAGTTTCTTTTTTTAAATCTTTTGGATTTTTGTCACCTGTGAACAGAGACCGTTTTATTTTTTCTTGCCAATCTGTATGCCTGTGTGTGTGTGTATATCTATATCTATATCTATATCTATATCTATATCTATATCTATATCTATATCTATATCTATTTTTCTGTCTCATTGCATTAGCCAGGACTACCGGTACAATGGTAAAAAGCAGTGGTAAAAGGAACATCTTTGCCTGGTTCCTGATATTAGCAGGAAAGCTTTGAATTTCTCACCATTAAGTATGACGTTTGTTGTAGGGTTTTTGTGGATCTTCTTTATCAAGTAGAAAAAGTGCCCTTCTATTACTAGTTTGAGAGTTTTTATCATAGGTGGGTTTCAGAGTTTTGTCAAATGTTTTTCTGTGTCCATTGATATGATTATGAGATATTTCTTCTTAGCCTGTTGGT
Source organism: Piliocolobus tephrosceles (assembly GCF_002776525.5). Lineage (NCBI taxonomy): Eukaryota > Metazoa > Chordata > Mammalia > Primates > Cercopithecidae > Piliocolobus > Piliocolobus tephrosceles. The sequence goes on from NC_045446.1 coordinate 118,887,903, forward strand.
ATGATGTTTTACATTAAATTGTTTTCAAATGTTGAACCAGCCTTGCATACCTGGGATAAATCCCACATGGTTGTGGTGTATAATTGTTTTTATATGTTGTTGAGGGCTTTTGCATCAATGTTCTTGAGCTATATAGGTCTGTATTTTTTCTTGTAATGTCTTTGTCCGATTTTAGTATTAGGGTGATGCTGCCCTCACAGAATGAGTTAAGATCCTCTTTTCCTCCCTGGTTGTCTGAGGATAGACCACCATCATGAACGATACAGTAACTGCTCAAACTAGAAAGTTCATGACCAACCGACTACTACAGAGGAAACAAATGCTCATTGATGTCCTTCACCCCAGGAAGGCAATAGCGCCTAAGACAGAAATTCGGGAGAAACTAGCCAAAATGTGCAAGACCACACCAGATGTCATCTCTGTATTTTGATTCCGAATTCATTTTGGTAGTGGCAAGACAACTGGCTTTGGCATACTTTATGATTCCTTGGATTACGCAAAGAAAAATGGACTCAAACATAGACTTGCAAGACATGGCCTGTATGAGAAGGAAAAGACCTCGAGAAAGCAATGAAAGGAACACAAGAACAGAGTGAAGGAAGTTAGGGGAATTGCAAAGGCCAATGTTGGTGCTGGCAAAAAGCCGAAGGAGTAAAGGTGCTACAGTGATGCCATCTGCAGCCACTGGGGATTTTTCACAAGATGAATAAACTAAAGACTTTTTTAAAAGATGTATTCTCTTTGCTTCTATCTTATGAAGAAGATTGGAGATAATTGGTATAATTTCTTCTTTAAGTGTTTGGTAGAATTCACCAGTGAACACATCTGGCCTGGTACTTTGTATTTTGAAAGGTTAATTATTGATTCAATTTATCTCATATATATGAAATATATGTGTATATATGTATATGTATGTGTATATATGTGTATATGTATATATGTGTGTATATATGTACATATGTATATATGTGTACATATGTATATATATGAAATACATATATATATGCCTGTTCAATTGTTTATTTCTCTTCTATGAGTTTTGGCAGACTACATCTTTTAAGAAATTGGTCCATTTCATCTAGGTTGTTAAATTTGCATATGCATACAGTTTGAAGAGTATTCCTTTATTAGCCTTTTCATGTCCATGGGATCTGTAGTGAAGTCCCCTAATATATATTTTTTTTCTTTTTTGAGATGAAGTCTCACTCTGTCACCCAGGCTGGAGTGCAGTGGCACAATCTCGGTTCACTACAACCTCGGCCTCTCGGGTTCAAGCGATTCTCCTGCCTCACCCTCCTGAGTAGCTGGGATTACAGGCACCCACCACCACATCTGGCTAATTTTTGTATTTTTAGTAGAGACAGGGTTTCACTATGTTGGCTAATCTGGTCTCAAACTCCTGACCTCAGGTGATCCACCTGCCTCAGCCTCCCAAAGTGCTAGGATTACAGGGGTGAGCCACTGTGCCCGGCCTATATATTTCTGATATTAGTAATTTGAGTCTTCTTTCTTAGCATGGCTAGATACATCAATTTTATTGATCTTCTCAAAGAAGCAGATTTTTGTTTCATTTATTTTCTTTATTGATTTCCTGTTTTCAATTTCATTGATTTCTGCTCTAATTTTTATTTCTTATATTTATTTTGGATTTGTTCTTTTTCTAGTTTCCTAAGGTGGAACTTCAGATGATTGATTTTAGATCATTATTTTGTTTGTTTATTTATTTATTTATTTATTTATTTATTTATTTATTTATTTATTTTTTGAGACGGAGTCTCGCTCTGTCTCCCGGGCTGGAGTGCAGTGGCGCGATCTCGGCTCACTGCAAGCTCCGCCTCCCAGGTTCACGTCATTCTCCTGCCTCAGCCTCTCGAGTAGCTGGGACTACAGACGCACCCGCCACCTCGCCAGGCTAATTTTTTGTATTTTTAGTAGAGACGGGGTTTCACCGTGTTAGCCAGGATGGTCTCGATCGCCTGACCTCGTGATCGGCCCGCCTCGGCCTCCCAAAGTGCTGGGATTACAGGCTTGAGCCTAGATCATTATTTTCTACCATATGCGTTCAATAATAAAATTTCCCTCTCAGTACAACATCCCAAACATTTTTATGTTTCATTCTTACTTAGTTTAAAACAAAAATTCTGGAGGCCAAGTCTCACTCTGTCACCCAGCCTGGAGTACAGTGGCACAATCACAGTTCACTGCAACCTTGACCTCCCAGGCTCAAGCAGTCTTCCCACCTCAGGCTCCCAAGTAGCTGGGACCACTGTGCTCAGCTAATTTTTAAAAATTATTTTTTGAAGAAATGGGGTCTCACTATGTTGCCCATGCTGGTCTCAAATGATCCTCTTGCCTCAGCCACTTAGAGTGCTGGGATAGGAAGTATGAGCCACTGTGCCTGGCCCACAATATTTTTTAATGTGAGATGTCTTTTTTGGTTCATGTGTTATAAAGAAGTGTCTTTAATCAGCAAGTATTTTGAAAATTTACAGCTGTCTTTTTTATTGCTAGTTTAATACCATTGTGGTATAAGAGCAGACATTGTATGATATGTGTTCTTTTAAGTTTGTTAAGTGTATTTTATGCCCCAGAATGTGTCCTATGCTGGTTAGTGTTCCATATGCTTGATAACAATATGCACTCTATTATTAGAAGAAGTCTATAGATCTTATTTCCCATTGATCTTTGTGTTGAGCATAACTATGTCCTTACTGATTTTCTGCCTGCTCAATCTGTACATTTCTGAGAGATGATTCCACCATTATAGTTGGAGACCACTGACCCTCTGTTTCTCCTTGTACTTCTGTTTTTGCTTTACACGTTTTGATGCTCTGTTGCTAAGCACTTACCCATTAAGGGTTCTTATGTTCTCTTAGAGAACTGACCCCTTTATCATTATATAATGCCTCCACTTTATCCCTGATAACTTTGTCTGAAGTCTGCTGTCTGAAATTAATATAGCCACTCCCACCTTCTTTGATTAGTGTTAGCATGGTATATATTTCTCCATCCATTTGTTTTTAACCTACATGTCATTATATTCAAAGTGGTTTTCTCATAGACAAAGTATAGTTGGGTCTTGTTTCTTGATCCAGCCTGATAATCTCTTTTAACCGGTGCATTTGAACACTGATGTTCAAAGTGATTATTGATATATTTGGGTTAATATTGACTATATTTGGATTAATGCTGACTATATTTGTTCCTGTTTTCTATGTGTTCCCTTGTTCTTTGCTCCTATATTGTCTTCCACTCCTTTTCTGCCTCTTGGTTTTGAGATGGGGTCTCACTCTGTCACCCAGGCTGGAGTGCAGTGGCACAACAGAGCTCCCTGCAGCCTCAAACTCTGGGGTTCAAGTGATCGTCTTGCCTCAGCCTCCTAAGTAGCTAGGATTACAGGCACATGTCACCACGCCCTGCTAATATATATTTTCATTTTCTTTACAGACAGTCTCACTATGTTGCCTGAGCTGGTCTTGAACTCCTGGCTTTAAGTGATCCTCCCACCTCAACCTTCCAAAGTGCTAGGATTACAGGTGTGAGGCACCACACCTGAACTCTTTTGTGGTTCTAACTGAACATTTTATATGATTCTATTTTCCTAACTTTCCTAGAATATCAGCTTTTTTTTTTTTTTTCACTTTTTAGTGGTAGCTCTAGAGTTTGCAATTAATTCAAGTACATTTTCACATAACACTATCCCACTTCATTGATAGTGTGCATATCTTTTTTATTTTTCTTTCTTTGAGATAGAGTTTTGCTCTTGTTGCGCAGGCTGCAGTGCAATGGCATGATCTCGGCTCACCACAACCTCCGCCTCCTGGGTTCAAGAGATTCTCCTGCCTCAGCCTCCTGAATAGCTGGGGTTACAGGCATGCACCACCATGCCCAGCTGATTTTGTATTTTTAGTAGAGACGGGTTTCTCCATGTTGGTCAGGCTGGTCTCAAACTCCTGACCTCATGTGATCTGCCTGCCTTGGCCTCCCAAAGTGCTGGGATTACAGGTGTGAACCACCACGCCCGGCCATAGTGTGCATATCTTACAACGAAATAATCCTAATTCCTCCCTCCTACCCCCCCATCCCTTATATCATTGCCATCATTCATTTCACTTACATATGAACATATATACAGATATATTAGTATATATCATTGCTATTATTCTGAACAAACTGTCATGTGTTAGATCAATGAAGAGGCCAGGCACAATGGCTCATGCCTGTATTCCCAGCACTTCAAGAGGCTGAAATGGGTGGATCGTTTGAGCCCAGGAATTTGAGACCAGCCTGGGCAATATGGCAAAACCCCATTTCTACTAAAATAAATACAAAAAATCAGCCGGGTGTGGTGGCACGTGCCTGTAGTCCCAGCTACTCAGGAGACTCCGGTGGGAAAATCGCTTGAGCCAGGGAGATCAAGGCTGCTGTGGGCTGTGATTGCACCGCTGCACTCCAGCCTGGGTGACAGAGTGAAACCCTGTCTCAAAAAAGTAAAGAGAAAAATAAATCAATGAAGAATAAGAAAAAGCAAGATTTTTCTTTTACCTTCCGTTATTAAAGGTAATAATGATGCTCTTTCTTTAAGTAGATCTGAGGTTCTGACTTTTATCATTTTTCTTCTCTCTGAAAAACTTCTCTTCTTTTAATATTCTCTTCAAGGCAGGTCTACTAGCAACAAATCCCCTTTACTTTTGGAGGATAATTTCATGAGGTACAGCATTCTAGGTTAGTCACTGCTTTTTTCTCTCAACACCTTAAGCATTTCATTCCACGCTCTCCTTGTGTGCACAGTTTCAGAAGAAAAGTTATTTTTTGTTCATTTGTGTTTTGGTTTTGAAGGACTTTTTGCATTTACTCTGTATGTCCTCTGAGCTTCCTGGATCTGGGGTTTCATGTTCCATATTGATTTGGGGAATTATCAATCATTATTGCTTCAAATATTTCTTCTGTTCCTTTCTCTGGCTTCTTCTAGTATTCCCATAAGGCATAGTTATACCTTTTTTACATCATCTCACAGTTTTTGGATATTGTCTTTCAGTTATAGAGGTTTCTATTGAGATATCCTCAAGCTCGGCGATTCTTTCTTAGGATTTTTTTTTTTTTTTTTTTTTTTTTTTTTTTGAGGTGGAGTCTTGCTCTGTCACCAGGCTGGAGTGCAGAGGTGCAATCTCGGCTCACTGCAACCTCCACCTCCCAGGTTGAAGCGATTCTTCCACTTCAGCCTCCCGAGTAGCTGGGATTATAGGCGCCCACCACCAGGCCTGGCTAATTTTTGTACTTTTAGTAGAAGCAGGGTTTCACCATGTTGGCCAAGCTGGTCTTGAACTCCTGACCTCAAATGATCCACCCACTTCAGCCTCCCAAAGTGCTGGGTTTACAGGTGTGAGCTTGCATGCCCAGGCTATTCTTCATTTTTTATCTCTAGCATTTTAGCTTATTCTTAGGATTTCCATCTCTCCTTACATTGCTTGTTTGTTATTGCTTGTTGTCTGCTTTCTCTAGCAGAGCCTCTTTCATACTGATCACAGTTGTTTTGAATTCCCAGTCTGCGAATTCCAGCGTCTGGGCCATATCTAAATCTGGGTCTGATGTTTGCCCTCTTTCTTCAGACTTGTGTCTTTTGCCTCTTAGTATGCCTTGTAATGTTTTTCTTGATAGCTGGTCATGATGTGCCAGATAGAGAGAATTTCTGTAAGGAGGCCTTGAGCAATGTGGTGGTAAGGTGTTGGGGTGGGGGAAGCATTCTGTATTCCTAAATGAGGCCTCAGTCTTCTGGTGACCCTGTGCCTCTGGACTGTGTCCTTCACGTGTGCTACGCGGTTATCCCCTCTTAGATGAGGGACGATGGCTAGAATGAGCTGGGTTTGGGTATTTCCCTTCCTCCAGGTGACTGAGGTTCTGCTATAACTTCAGCAGGTTATGTGCTTGTTACAATAGAAAGATCAGAAAGCTCTGGAGTATTTCAAAATGGTTCCTTCTCCCCTTCCTCTGCTGGAAACATGTGGGGATTTTTCTCCGAATTTCACTGTGAAAACCTAGTCAAGCTCCTGGGGATAAAACTCATAAAAGTGTGGGTCTCCCTTGACCCCCCTCCAGTGACTGAGTTCCCTGGAGTTTTTAACTTCTCAGATTTCTCCACGCTGAGCCTGCAGCAATTCATCAAATAGAGTTCACATTTTCCTAACCTGGCCCTGGTTCTCACAGAGGTTACTGCTCATGGATCTTTTTCTCATGGGTTTCTGTTCTATAAGCTATGATTCTCTGTATCTGCCTGTTTGTCTTTCCAATTTTGGGGACAGCAGTTTGTCCTGTGAGCTCAACTTTCTGACGGATCTCAGGAGAGATGTTGATCTTTCCATGTGCTCAGCTTCTTACTTATTGCTAGGATGGAGGGACCACTTCCATGCTTCCTGCATGCCATGCTGGAAACCAGAAGTTGCAATTCTTAAAAGAAAAAAAAAAAATAGCTCTTGTAGCTTCACACATACAAACAGGCTTATTAAAAAATATATTTATTAATTTTTACACCTGCTGCATAGCACAAGACTATTAACACTATAACTCACTGAATGTACAATAAATGTTCACATTTAAATAACAGGATAGGGTCAACATTTTCAACCAGTGGGTCAGCTTTAGCATCTCATGAAGTGCTTTTTAGACCTAGATATCTTAAGAGTTTTTTGAAAGGATACTGCCGAGTCAGAAAACAAGAAGATCAAAACAATAGGTTTTTCCAGAAAAACAGGAATTTTACATGATGAAATGTCTATTTCTGTCAGTACAAATCAACAATAAAAACAAAATCTACATCCAACCTACTCCAAAATACTCACACTGCACTGAATGAAGTCTACAGTGTCAAAGTGTCTTGAGAGAGGCCACAATATCCACACTGGCTACATACATGTTTTCCAAATTTAGTTTTCTGATGGCTCATCATTTGCCACCTCTTGAAATCCAGGTCCTTTTAAGAATCTATGACCTTGGAATGAATGAGCAGAATACCTGATCTGAAAGCCATGTGACTTGGCTCGACTGCCATCTGCATCTCTGGCTGATAATATACAAATCAGTTTGAGAGTCTTTATTTCACATAAGGACCAAAGAAGAAGAAGAAAACTTAGAAGGGAAAGCAACAAAGAGGTCCTTCCACAATATTTTCCTCTGTGTATTTTAAAACTTAAAATAACTGTCATAAAATGAACATTCCATTCAGTGATTCTTTTCAGTTTTCCAATAAGTTATTCCTGAGGGGAGGGAAGATACCTTATGGTTCAAATTAAAAAGAACATAACAGGGCCAAATTTCAGTTATCAAAGCTAAAACTGGACCTTTAGAAAATGCTACTATTCGTCCCCTAGAAAGGCTTTCTGGACAGGACACTGGGATATTTGTAACCATTACACTGTGGGACTTAGGGAACCCGAGTCTGTATTTTGTAATGCAGGGTCAATATTTCCTGTTGAATATCTTTCTCCCAAAGACAGAGAGTCCATTTTCAGTTTCCGTACATTGATGAAGTAACTTTCTCAAGTTCTCTTAGCACTCAAACACTGGGGAATAGCGATACGAATGCGGCCTCAGAAATAAAGTGCGAAATCTACCCATCAAGACAGTTCTTTTAACAGAATTGTTCACTTTTCAGAAACTGTCTTTATCATCAAGAAGCTACTCTACTTAATTTATAGAACCAGTTTTTACCCAGAAATGTAAATTAATTAACTTCATTTGAAATGAAGTAAGGTCTTTCTGTTCTGGAGAATTCTACTATGCAATAATTATTCTAAAAACGTGTTAGCATGTCACAGAAAGTTGATAAAATATATACTGATTTTTTAATGCCCAACTAATAGTATGTTCATAAAGACTGGATTTCTTCCAGATCCCTTATAACTACTTTATTATAAGTTTTCCTCACATTTTAATTTTTTCCCTAAGTGTGAAGCTGATCATCTTATTAACAGGTCCAGATGAGTTACAATATGTTTAAAGTTAAAAGTGTTAAGAAATAAGAAATGCCACCTTTCCATCCAACTTTAAAGAATGTTCATTTTAAGACAGCATTTAAAGTACTAAAATACACTGAACACTGTCAGCAAGAGTTAAATGTACACTTAGTCAAGGAATATATCCTTTACCAATGAATGATAAATGGATCCTGCAAGGCAGAACAAAATTTCAATTCTCTCTCTCTCTCTATCTAGTTTTGGTAATTTTTCTTGATACCAATATCTCGTTCTTACCACCACAACCAGAGAACGGGAGGCAACGTTTTAATGCAGGGGTTTAGATTTTGCTGACATCAAGCAGACTTTTCTCTTTCAGGGAGTCCACCTTTGTGAAACAATGAAGAACTATCAGAACATGAGCTTCTGACCTAATCCACTGAGGACCAGCATCTCTGGAAAGCACTACCAACAGCCTAACAACAGTTTTCTAAAATAGGGAATTTAAAAAAAAAAATCAGCAAGAAAAATTTAGATGACAGTTTTCGCTTCAGAACGTCACTGTCAAAACTTTTGTTTCATCATTTTCATTTTCTTATTCAACAAGCTCCCTTTGTTAAATTACTGAAAACTAAAACAAGATAAAGCAGTTCAGACCTAATACACACCCACAAAATGCCCCTTCTCCTCCGGTGCCACGGCTTGGAATAAGAAGTCCAGTAACCATGGACTTGGCACATCCTGTCTCCACCTTTGGTATGAACACAATACGCCACTTAATATTTCCACAAAGGAAAAGTAAGGCTTGTCAGTGTGTTAAAAGACCAACTCAAGAGCAAGGCAAATTCCCTCCATCCCGAAATCTACTTTCCCCTGAAAGATCTCCGTTCCGTGGCAAAAAACGAAGGGTTTGAAGAGTCAATTTGATAAAGATGACCTTGGCAAAATAAACCCCAGTGGATGGATGAGAGACAAAACTGTCGTTTCCAGACTCTTGAGTGACTAATAAATCTTACAAAAGAGCTCTAAGTGTCAGAGCTTCAGACTTAGGAGAACAGACATGAGGTGGGTGCTGGATTCGAGCTCCGGGGTGGAAGTCATGGTTTGGTGATGTGCACCTCGCTGCTTCCGTTCCCATTGGTGGTGGTGGTGATGATGTACTGTGTGGTCTGCTGTTGGCTGGTGGTCTGGGGATCCAAGGAGTCACTGTGTGCAGGTGGCTGGACCTGGACTCCACCAGAGAGGGCGGAAGTTTGCTTTTCCTCCAATTCTGGCTGACTTTCTGATAACACATAATGACCCTTAAGGAAGAAGAAAAGGATGTTTAAAAACCTGGGGCCTTAAAGGGAGGATGAAGCTACTAGGGAAGGAGAGAGATGCGAAGAAATGTCACAAGGGACCCAAAATAGGCATCTATGAGAGATGCTTTACTTAGGTCCTTTAGAGAGGGCGGATCAGTCACAATAATTGACTACAAAGGTAAGCTCCTTAAAGGAGCACCTTAGCAGTTTCACCAAATGCTAGAGTGAACAACTTCAGGTACAGTAATTTGCATCATGGTGGTAACACTCGTGGCAAAGAAAACGTGCTGTTGCAATGCTCATAAGAATTTACACATTCAGAAAAGACAGTTGACTGTCCATTCGATCTTAAGACTAATACAGAATGGATCCAAGAAGAGATATTTAAAGTCTGCTTGAAGAGGCAGAATGACCCTGAAGACAGGTAGTCAAGATCAATGGTTCTCAGAGTTCAGAATTTCAAAAGACCAGCAAAATTTAAAAAAAATAATAAATGGAGGCTGGGCGTGGTGGCTCACGCCTGTAATCCCAGCACTTTGGGAGGCCGAGGTGGGCGGATCACCTGAGGTCGGGAGTTCAAGACCAGCCTGACCAATATAAAGAAACCCCGTCTCTACTAAAAATACAAAAAAAAAAAAAAAAAAAAAAAAAAAATTAGCTGGGCGTGGTGGTGCATGCCTGTAATCCCAGCTACTTGGGAGGCTGAGACAGGAGAATTGCTTGAACCCGGGAGGCAGAGGTTGCAGTGAGCCGAGATCGTGCCATTGCACTCCAGCCTGGGCAACGAGAGCGAAACTCTGTCTCAGAATAATAATAATAATAAATGGCTCCCAAATTTTATTTTGTCAAGTGATGTCATTTAAAACACGCTACCATCAAATAGAGATTGTAACACTCAAGAGCACAGGAAGAACAGGATCTCAGAGTGAAATCCCTCACACTGAATACATTTAGCTTTATGAAAACTTACACATCGTCTTTGTTTTCTTATTTTTCCCCTCATCATGAAAACATCTTCAGAGACCTGTAGCTGTGGCTATTTTGTTACATCAACATTTTTAAAGAAATGTGTCTGTCAGTCAGAAGGAGGGTTGGTCAGCGACAGAACAGAGGAAAAGAGACGTCACAGAGAGACTCTCAGGCAGTAGCCTGTCTGCACTGCCCAGAAAAGAGCCATCGCCAAATACCCATTTGATTCCACTAGGGCCAGATGTTCTGAGTTCACCCCCCCAGGCAACGTTCTGATCATGATTGTTTTTTCCATGTGGGGAGGGGGCTGTTTGTCAACCTAGGGTCCATTGACTCCTAGGGGGGTCCATAGGTCGGCTGCAAAAAATGCATGAACCCCCAAAACTGTCCATTAAATTAGTGTGCATGTACACTACGGCAGGGGGAGAGATACAGTCTTGGCTAAAACCATTCTCAAATGAGTTCCAGGCCAGAAAAAGAACAAAGTCAATGGGTCGTACAGGGAACAAAAAATGTCCTGGTCATGCCAGTGTGATTACCCCATTTTACATTCGCTACTGTTTTCACTGACAATTAATAGTGTCACTCTGGATTTACATCTCTCTCCTAAGTCTAGTTAATGTGACCTTGTGTGCTGAGAAACAGGTGAGCTCTCCGTATACTAAAAAGAAAGAAAGAGAGAAAAAAATATCAGGGTTTTGAGACCACAAGACTAGCTAGCTACCCTCTGAAACCTCTTAAGAAAATCTTCCCTTGGTAATATCTCAATATTGCTAGCCATTGAAGAGCATTTTTCCTTTTTTTTCTTCTAGCTTTATTAAGATATAATTAAAGAAAACAACCTGATTAACATATCCATCAACTCAAGCACTTGCCATTTTATTTTATGGCAAAAAACATTATCTATACTAACAGTTTTCAAGTATACGATACATTATGAACACAGCCAGCATGCTGTACAGAAGATCTCCGAACTTATCCACCCGGGAGTATTTTTCTTTTTTTTCTTTTCTGAGACAGAGTCTCACTCTGTTGCCCACGCTGGAGTGCAGTGGCATGATCTCGGCTCACTGCAACCTCCGCCTCCCAGGTTCAAGTGATTCTCATGCTTCAGCCTCCCAAGTAGCTGGGATTATAGGGATGCACCCCCACACCCACCTCATTTTTGTATTTTTAGTAGAGGCAGGGTTTTACCATGTTGACCAAGTTGGTCTTGAACTCCTGACCTCAAGTGATCTGCCTGCCTTGGCCTCCCAAAGTGTTGGGATTATAGGCATGAGCCACTGAGCCCAGCCAAGAGTATTTTTCTAAATTCCCATGTATGTACTCTGTCTTCTAATAACTTAAGAGGCAGGCCAGAACAAACCAGTGAAGATAAAAACAGAAGGAGACACAATCAACATTGTACCTGCCCAACTTAGATAATTTAAGGCAATGTTTTTCACTTTCAGGTGGGTGAAATGTTTAATACAGCTCCATAATTGATTCATTATATTATTCTCTCCCAACCCAGTTGAGGGCCAATTGTCTTGAGGACTTAATCTTTCCAAGAAGCATATAAAAACACTCACAAGGGCCGGGCGCAGTGGCTCACGCCTGTAATCCCAGCACTTTGGGAGGCCGAGGTGGGCGGATCATGAGGTCAGGAGATTGAGATCATCCTGGCCAACATGGTGAAACCCCATCTCTACTAAAAATACAAAAATTAGCTGGGTGGGTGGCGCGTGCCTGTAATCCCAGCCACCCTGGAGGCTGAGGCAGGAGAATCACTTGAACCCAGGAGGTGGAGGTTGCAGGTGAGCCAAGACTGCACCACTGCACTCCAGCCTGGCGACACAGCGAGACTCTGTCTCAAAAAAAAGAAAAAAAAAAAAAAGGCTCACAGCGATGGAGCTAGGACCAATACAGTTATTAATTGAACAGATATTTATTTATTGAGCATTTGCTATATCCTAGTCTCCTGGATAGGGCACTGAGGATAAAGTGATAAGACCCAAGACCCAGCTTTCAAAGAATTCATCAACTACGGTGAGAAAACAGAGTAAGCCAATCATTAAAAGGTAAGTGGTGACAAGAGTTATATAGCACCACAGGTTGCTTACCGAAGTAACCGCCTTCACCTGGCCAGTAGTAACTGGAGTTGCCACACCACTGTCTGTAATCACAAACTGACCTGGGGGAAGTGTCATCATTTGAATCTCAGATGCTAAAAAACAGGAAATATTCATAGTTCAGTGGTCTCAGATTTTAACACAAATCTTAGAAACAAAAACATAACCAGCAGCCACAGTCCCCACTGATGTGCTTGCCATGAGAGTCTGACAATGATATGATTTCTCTGCTGCGAATTGAGAAGAGACTGGTACGCGGCGACCCAGTGTCAGAGACAATCAGTGCATTGCCCTTCAAATGTGGCTTCTCAGTATCCACAAAGACAAATACTCGACAATTTTTAAAACCTTGAAATAAGTCACAAAGAGTTACCTTTTAAATCAATATTTTTATCTTTTATATTCAGATTTGAATTTGTGACACAAATGTATCCACACTTGGCTATCATAATTTAATCCAACTTGAATTTTATTTCACCACCAGTGTTATTAGAGCAAATTGAAAATAAAGCCGACCCTAGGATCTTGTTGATAAATAATATTTTCTACTAAAAGAATGAGACTTTCTTGGGAAAATGGCTGATTCCAGACCTGGGCAGAAAGCTTGTGAGACAGTTGTGGGGACTGTGTCTTCTCAGCACACAAGATGTGATGAAAGGCTATCGGGCCATGTGGGAATAATGCAGGAGCCAGTTAGAAGAGGCTCCTACAAGCCAGAGAAGGGGATCACTTGAGGATCGGTAAGGATCACACCTGCAATCGGCTGAAACACACCAGGCGTTGAAACCCATGGGTACGTAACCACACTAAGACGTGCACACACACCCCTATCACCTTGGATAGCATAAGAAATCAATTCATTTTGTGAAAACTGGTGAACAAAGGAAATGAATTAGGTATTTAAAGCATTTATCCTGCCTTTCTTGTACAAATTGTACCTGAGAGAAACTTGGTAGTTAAGGTAAAATTTTTTTCTTTATAAAAGTTTTCTAGCTAATTAATGAATAAGGTGCTAGAATCATGGCCAGGCACAGGGACTCACGCCTGTAATCCCAGCACTTTGGGAGGCCGAGGCAGGCGGATCACTTGAGGTCAGGAGTTCAAGACCAGCCTGGCCAACATGGGGAAACCCCCATCCCTACTAAAAATACAAAAATTAGCCAGGCAAGGTGGCAGGTGCCTGTAGTCCCAGCTACTTGGGAGGCTGAGGCAGGAAAATCACGTGAACCTGGGAGGCAGATTGCAGTGAACCAAGATCGCACCACTGCACTCTAGGCCTGAGTGACAAAGCAAGACTCCATCTCAAAAAAAAAAAAGAATATCACAACTTTGTAAGCCCTAATGAAATAATGGCGCTAAGGAATAAACACCGATGGCTCCTAACATCACAAAAAGAGAGACAGCTGAACATTATGTGCTCTTGATAGAAGTATACACGCCAGCTATGAAATATCAGGAGGCAAAAAACAAACTGCACCTGAGCAGCCTGCAGATCGAATTGCCAGTCTACAGGAAATGAAAGGAACAGAAGAGCACATATTCACTGCATGGTAACACGGGAATCCCACCAGCAAAATCCAGAATGCGGAAAAGAGCACAAATGACCCAGTTTCCTCAACACAGAAATTATAACTTAAAAGAGTGAACACATACATTAAAAGAAACTCAAAACTCATCATCAATTGCAATGTATGGCCCTTATTCGGAACCCAATATGAGCAAACCAACTTTTTTTGTTTGAGATGGAGTCTTGCTCTGATGCCCGGGCTGGAGGGCAGTGGCGTGATCTCAGCGCACCACAGCCTTCGCCTCCTGGGTTCAAGCAATTCTCCTGCCTCAGCCTCCTGAGTAACTGGGACTACAGGTGCGCACTACCATGCCCGGCTAATTTTTGTATTTTTAGTGCAGGCGAGGTTTCACGATGTTGGAGAGGCTAGTCTCGAACTCCTGACCTCGTGATCTGCCTGCCTCGGCCTCCCATAGTGCTGGGATTACAGGCATAAGCCACTGAGCCTGGCTGAGCAAACAAACTATTTTTTAAAAAATTTCTGAGACAATCATAGAAATACAAAAACCCTGACTGGGCATTTTAAATGTATTTGTGGGTATTAAAGAATTACTGTTGGCTGGGCACAGGGGCTCACGCCTATCATCCTAGCACTTTGGGAGGCCAAGACGGGAAGATCACTTGAGCCCAGAAGTTTCAAAACCAGCCTGGGCAACACAGTGAGATCGCATCTCTACCGAAAAATTTAAAGGAAAAAAAATTGGCAAAGCATGGTGGTATGTGCCTGTAGTCCTAGCTGCTGGGAGGCTAGGGCAGGAGGATGGCTTGAGCCGAGGAGTTGGAGGCTGCAGTGAGCTATGATCACACCACTGTACTCCAGACTGGGTGACAGACAAGACCCCCTCTCTTAAAAAATAAAGAAAGAAAAATTACTGTCATTTCTCTTTAGGTGTGATAATGTTGTATGGAGTTGTGCTTTTAAAAAATAGTTTTTTTCAGCTGAGCATGATGGCTTATGCCTGTAATACCAGCACTTTGGGAGCCCAAGGCGGGAGGATCACTTGAGCCCAGGAGTTTGAGATCAACTTAGCCAATGTAGTGAGATCTTCGCTCTAAAAAATTTTTTTTAAATTAGACTACGTGTGGTGGCTCACATCTGTAAACCCAGCACTTGGGGAGGCCAAAGTGGGTGGATCACTTGAGTCCAGGTCAAGGCTGCAGTGAGCCATGATCACGCCACTGCATTCTCCAGCCTGGAAAACAGAGCAAAACCCTATCTCAAATAGTCTTTTTCTTTTAGAGATATATACCAACATATTTATGGATGAGGTGATATGATGGATCATTATCCAGCTGGAGGATGGGAGATAATGATTGGCGCACATATGAGACAAGGTTAGGTGTAAGTTGGTAACTGCGGAGGCTGGACAATGGGTACAGGATGGTTCGTTACACTCTCTCTACTTTTGTGTATTTTTATATTTTTCCCTAATAAATTTCAGTCCCAGAATCTTTTCTACAGGTTAGAATGCTAGCTCATCCTATTTTTACCATGAGTATCTTCATCACTCCACTTTTTTTTTTCTTTTTTGAGACAGAGTCTCGCTCTGTCACCCAGGCTGAAGTGCAGTGGCACGATCTTTCTGCCTCAGCCTCCTGAGTAGCTGAGATTACAGCCACCCACTACCACACCTGGCTACATTTTTTTGTATTTTTAGTAGAGATGGGGTTTCACCATGTTGGCCAGGCTGGTCTCAAACTCCTGACTTCAAGTGATCCGCCCACCTTGGTCTCCCTCCAAAGTGCTGGGATTGCAGGCATGAGCCACAACACCCAGCCCACTCCACTTTCTTTCACAGGAATTATACTGAGTACAGAGGTCAGTCTATTCACCAGATTCTAGTGGTAAGAGAGTCCTTCCCTGAGTGGAAACTAGACCCAGCCCTTGTTGTGACGTCCAGTGTTTAAGAGTATAGATTGTGGCTGGGCGCGGTGGCTCATGCCTGTAATCCCAGCACTTTGGGAGGCTAAGGTGGGTGGATCACCTGAGGTCAGGAGTTCGAAACAAGTCTGGCCAACATTGTGAAACCCCGTCTCTACTAAAAATACAAAAATTAGCTGGGCTTGGTGGCCCGTGCCTGTAATCCCAGCTACTCGGGAGGCTGAGGCGGAGCTTGCAGTGAGCCAAGACTGTGCCACTGCACTCCAGCCTGGGCGACAGAGCGAGACCCCATCTCAAAAAAAAAAAAAAAAAAGAATATTGATTGTAAAAATTAACTAGATGGTAGAGTTTGAGCCTGACTCCACAGCAGATCTATGTAACATAGCCAAGGATCAATCATGACAAAGACGGGCCCCCCCAAAATAAATCAACAGTAGAAGAAAGATCAATACTTTCCCTTCTCAGCACCTATTCCTCCTAGATTCTACTACTGAGGTCTGTTACGTCTACTATTCCTTCCAGACCTTCCATGATAAAGGTCTCACACTTCCTGGCCTGCAACCCAAAGCTGTTTCCCCACCAAGGGGTTTACCTCCTCTGACCTCTGTCAGCCAGCCTGTTACTGTTTCCATAGCACGAATATCAGGGTTTGGGAATCAACAACTCATCTGTCTCTCTCCTTTACTAGATGGTGGTCAGCAGCACAGTGGGGTGGTGTAGAGTGTACACTCTGAAGCCCAACTGCCTGGGTTCCAATCCTCTGTTTACTGGCTCTTGGAAAAGTGAGTGTATGGAAATTGCCTTGTCTGTAAAATGCAAATAACAATTGTACTTATCTCATAGGTTGTTGTGAATACTGACTGTGATATATATGGTTCGGAATCATTCCTGGCCATACAGTAAGAGCTTAATGAAAGTTGGTTAACATTATTATTGTGTGGTGTTACTGATACCAATGAGAATATTATTCTTGGTATAGCCAGGGTCTAGCACAGTGATTGATACACAGGCATTCTACAAATATTGGTGGAAGGGATGACTCAACGTAGCCTATATCCATCTATCTTACCACTTAATTACATAGCTATGCTTCCTCCAGCGATATAACTGACGTTTCAAAAATGTCCTATCAGGGTAGCTCTGTGAAATCAGAATACTACACCTTGAGATTTGTCATGAAACTCATTGAAGTACATGCACTAGAGAGTATAAAAAATGGTCAATAGATACTTTAAAAATCTATCATAAGCTGAATAAATTAAGACACATGGCTGGAGATCTCCCACCCCTGACCGACACGGCATCGTCCCTTCTTACTTACAATAGCCACGGAAGGAATTCCAAGCACTGGGCAGGTACGTGTGCTGCACAGAGGAATTCTGCTGCTGCTGCTGCTGCAGGGCCTGCCCCTGTGTGGAAGAACTGCCCTGGATGTGGGAGGGGCTGAGCCCCTGCTGAGCCTGCTGGGCTGAGGGACTCAACGGCTGCCCAGATACCTGGGGAGAAAGAGAAAGCAATGGTAGGGAATTATGAACTTCTAATATAGTGAAGACTCACAAATAACTGAAGGAAGTAAATCAGACTAATATGAATTATAATGCTGAAACTATCATTGCTTATTTTTTTTTTTTTGAGACGGAGTTTTGTTCTTATTGCCCAGGCTGGAGTGCAACGGCACGATCTCGGCTCACTGCAACCTCTGGCCCCCGAGTTCAAGCTATTCTCCTGCCTCAGCCTCCTGAGTAGCTGGAATTACAGGCATGCGCCACCACGCCCGGCTAATTTTGTATTTTTAGTAGAGACAGGGTTTCTCCATGTTGGTCAGGCTGGTCTCAAACTCCCGACCTCAGGTGATCGGCCCCCCTCGGCCTCTCAAAGTGCTGGGATTACAGGCATGAGGCACTGCGCCCAGCCTATCATTGCTATTATTAAAAGTAATACTTTAAATAAGAATAAAATCAATGAAAAGCAAGCATAACCATGAAATTCTAATTTGTTTTCAAAGAATTCTCTACCAGAGTATGCAAAAAAATTAATTTCAATCAACTGTTAGAAAGATAAATGAAAGAAAATATAATTACCTACATTATATAAGGTTAAAAATAATAGGAGGTGAAGTAACTTCCCTGTGTCGCAAAACTATCTGGAACACAAAATGAAATGGAACTCAAAGTTCATCATTTCCATTCACCAGCACTGACTAATCCCAGCTGGCTGGTGGAGTTCAGCACAGGTGAGTGAGGAGGCCCCTCCTGACAACAGGATGAGGCCAGTGCTCTCCAGCCTGCCACCTGCAATCCCGCTCCAAACTACCCACCCAGCTTCCTTTCCAAACATCATTTCCTGTTAGTAATCCAAACAGAATAACCCCGTTTCAGAACTGTACCCCTCCTCCAAGACCTCAAAGACCACTTCTACAAAAATGCCCTGGACTCCCTCCTAAACCTAATCTCTCCCTCTCTGAACTCTGAGAACTTATCTATGTATCTCAATTCCAGACTCAAGCATACAAACACAGTAACATACAATATACCATAATACTCCACAAAGCCACTGTTCCAAACCATAGAAGCCACTTAGCCATTGCATTTAGAATGGAAAGCAAAGACCACTGTTGTTTCTAGGATGTCATACCACAGGACTCTATGAGGGCAGAAACAGCTAACAGCTTAATGTGTGTCCACAATACCAATATAAAACTTGGAGGCAAAGGTAAGATCCTTTAATAAAAATCCAAAAATAACAGTATCTCAGTAGCTGAGGAGACTAGGTCTGAAGGGAATGTCCTCCCTCTCATTAACTCTGATAGTCCCTGAGGCCATGCTAACACCTCCAAATAGTCTGTGGAGAAGGGTACCTGGGCAGAGGATGGGGCCGAGGCAGTAGGCTCGCTGACCTGGATGTGCTGCACCTGGATGGCGTGCTGGGGGTAAGGCTGAGGATCATGGAGCTGGCCAACATCCACAGTGGACTGCTGTGACTGGTGAGGGGAAGTGGCCTGGAAGGAGAGAAAACAGGCCCAGAAACCAGATATATATTGATTGAGATTAAGGGAAATCCTTCCAGAGAAAAGGTTCAGTTAAAAACAATATCCTGGGCCGGGCGCGGTGGCTCAAGCCTGTAATCCCAGCACTTTGGGAGGCCGAGACGGGCGGATCATGAGGTCAGGAGATCGAGACCATCCTGGCTAACATGGTGAAACCCCGTCTCTACTAAAAAAATACAAAAAACTAGCTGGGCGAGGTGGCGGGTACTTGTAGTCCCAGCTACTTGGGAGGCTGAGGCAGGAGAATGGCATAAACCCCGGAGGCGGAGCTTGCAGTGAGCTGAGATCCGGCCACTGCACTCCAGCCTGGGCGACAGAGCGAGACTCCGTTTCAAAAAAACAAAAACAAAAACAAAAAACAACAACAACAACAACAAAAAAACAATATCCTGGCCGGGTGCAGTGGCTCATGCCTATAATCCCAGCACTTTGGGAGGCCAAAGCAGGTGGATCGCTTGAGCCCAGGAGTTCGAGACCAGCCTGGGCAACATGGCAAAACCCTGTCTCTACAAAAAAATACAAAAATTAGTCAGGTGGCCGGGTGTAGTAGCTCACCCCTGTAATCCCAGCACTTTGGGAGGCTGAGGCCAGGGGATCGCTTGAGGTCAGGAGTTCAAGACAAACCTGACCAATATAGTGAAACCCTGTCTCCACTAAAAATACAAAAATTAGCTGGGTGTGGTGGTGAGCACCTATAATCCCAGCTACTCAGGAGGCTAAGGCAGGAGAATCACTTAAACCTGGGAGGCAGAGGTTGCAGTGAGCTGAAATCGTGCCACTAGACTAGCCTGGGCAACAGAGCAAGACTCCATCTCAAAAAAAAAAAAAAAAAAAAAATTAGCCAGGCATGGTGGCATGCCTGTAATTCCAGCTACTGATAAGGCTGAGGTGGGAGGAATATCTGAGCCTGGGAGGCGGAGGCTGCAGGGAGCCATGATTGTGCCACTGCACTCCAGCTTGGGTGACAGAGTGAGACCTTGTCTCAAAAAAGAAAGCAAAAACAATATCCCAATATATGCCAACAGAAATAGAAGAATGGAAGGGATTTCAGCTCCAATGCTGCACTCGCAGATAGCCCACACCTAGACCAAGCCAGAAAACAGGATAGAAAAAGATCGTTTAAAGAAATGTGCTTCTAACACGTAAGCCACTAATGTTATTAGATTCTGGAAGAGAAGGAGAGAGAGGTAGATAGTTCCTGACAGTAAGCTGAAAAAGAAGTTGTCAGGAATCAAAACTTTCGGTTACATTTAATGATCTACACTTGATCAATTAAAAGAGATCAAAGAAGAGAATTTGCTTTTAGTTTGTCACCATTAACCTACTACAACCATGGTTCTTAACCTTTTATGTATCATAAACATCTTTGAAAAAGTAGCTAAAGTACAGGCACTTTTTCTAGAACAGTGTACCTATACATCATAATTTACAGGCAACTTCAGGGACTCATACAGGTTTCTCTAAAGTCTGAAGTTAAAAACCCTCCATAAGAAAAACAAGACAAAAAATAGTCAATGACAGTGGCAACTTCCAATCTCCTGTTCCCATGTTAGTTTTAAATGTTCAGAGACCAAATGATTTCAAAGCAACAAGTTTGTTCATTTGTGCCTTGGGGACACTTCTCCTCAGTGTAATTAAATGAAACAATAGTTCTGGGAGAATCACTTTCATTTAGTTCCTTAGTCAATAAGAATGAGTTATTCATTATCTGGTAGAAGGAACACAGTTATACCTCTATACTACAAAGGCACTGACTGATACGCAGAGATTGAATCAACATTATTCCTTTTTTTTTTTTTTTTTTTTTTGAGATGGACTCTCACTCTGTCGCCCAGACTGGAGTGCAATGGTGTGATCTTGGCTCACTGCAACCTCTGCCTCCCAGGTTCAAGCAATTCTCCTGCCCTAACCTCCTGAGTAGCTGGGATTACAGGGATCCACCACCACACCCGGCTAATTTTCATATTTTTAGTAGAGACGGGGTTTTGCCATGTTGGCCAGGCTGGTCTTGAACTCCTGACCTCAAGTGATCTGCCCACCTTGGCCTCCCAAAGTGCTGGGATTACAGGTGTGAGCCACTGTGCCCAGCCATCAATATTATTCTTTACAACCTTTCTTTGATATAAGACATTTGATACGCAGGTCGTGATTCATCAAACTGGCTCATTACGAAGCAGCCAACCAGGATGGCAAAAGATAAGGATTCAGAGGAGGGTCAGAAACAGGTGCTGTGGCTACTGTTCTGCCATAGCACAGGAGGCTTGTATATGCTGGAGCCTAAAATTTCCTGACTACCATAGACAGAAATCTCTTACACTGCTAAGGCCAGGGGCCTCATCAGCCTGAAAGGGGAAGGGGCATTTGTAAAATGCCCAAGGCTCAGAACTTCCACGCACAAGGACATTACATAGATCTCAGCCCCAGATCGGAGAATGAGGTGCTAGTGGCAACACGGCATTCGTAAGGCTAAGGGAAACCGAGGCACGCAGTACCGGGGCCACTTGCACCACTTGAAGCTGTATGTGCTGAGGCTGCTGGAGGCCAGACGCCGACTGCGACACAGGGATATACTGAATTCTCTGGTAATCCCCTTGTGGCGTTCGGTAGTCTGTCGTCAAGGTCTGGGACAGTTCTGTCATTGCTTGGGTGAGCAGGTCTGTCGTCACCACAGTCTCTCCGGTGGCGCTGTCCGTAGTTAAAACCGCTGGGGTGGCACTGATCACAGCTGTCGTCAGTGGTGTGTGTATGGTGTTGGAGAGCTGGGCGAACTCCGGATGCTTCTTTCGAATGTGCTGGACCATCTTGGTCTGAAAAAGCAAGGCAAAAAACAAGAATTATTATTAGAATTTGTGATTTTCCATTTTTCTCATATGTAAATCCTCCAAAGATTCCTAAAGTCTTTTATCTTATGTCTTAAAAAAAGAAAAGTCAGAGCAACACTGACTCTATGCCTGTACTTCCTGGGGTAACATAATGCTATGAAAGCAGGAAAGGGGGTGGGAATGAAGTAAAGCCTCACCTGGTCTCACACCACCAGCAAGGTCTCAACATCCCCCCCAGCTAGTCCCTGCCGCAATCAATCACAATCCCCCCAGCCAAAACCACCTCCTTTGTAAAGCCACCACTTAACCTTCTATGTGGTGCTTCCATCAGCCTGAACTCACCAACTACAAGCACAGAACATTCAAACGTGAGGCCCTCCGTAGGCCAAGGGAAAAGGAAAACAGCCAGCTGCTTGGGCTGCTGTATGGCACTAATTCTGGGGGAGGTCCACAGTATTCTCTTTCCGTTCTCTGCTGTGGTCCCTGTTTACAGTGACTGGGACAACATCTCTCTCAGTCCCCCGTCAACTCAGAAGGAGCCGTCCAGGCCATGTGGATGAGAAGACATCTTCCCTTAAGAGGTTCCTTACGTGGCCGTTTTGACCTCAGCTTTAGTCAGAAACTGCCCCTACCTTGCTGCTGTACTGCTTGGAGCAGTGGGGACAGCAGACGGGAGGGGTGGCGATGGTGCCCGTCAGCTGGGTGTGTGTGCTCAGCATGGGGTCGGGCTCTCCAGGACCAGCGGGCCGGAGCTTCCGAATGCTCGGTGGGAGCTCTGCTCCTGGGTGGTTCTTCAGGATGTGGGCTTTGCGCTTGCTGGCGCTTTTATAAACCTGCAAATGTAAGTGCCTTGCCATGAAAGCAGTATACGGTTCCACTTTCTTGCTTAAAGCAAACTAACAATTTCATTATAAGGCATTGAGGAAAAGTATTGAAGTAGACCCAAATAAAATATATTAATACGTATATTAACAGATCTATTGAAGGACAACAAGCATATACCATAAATTAGAATAAAATAAGAGGCCGGGCGCAGTGGCTCAAGCCTGTAATCCCAGCACTTTGGGAGGCCGAGACGGGCGGATCACGAGGTCAGGAGATCGAGACCATCCTGGCTAACCCAGTGAAACCCCGTCTCTACTAAAAAATACAAAAAACTAGCCGGGCGAGGTGGCGGCGCCTGTAGTCCCAGCTACTCGGGAGGCTGAGGCAGGAGAATGGCGTAAACCCGGGAGGCGGAGCTTGCAGTGAGCCGAGATTGTGCCACTGCACTCCAGCCTGGGCGACAGAGCGAGACTCCGTCTCAAAAAAAAAAAAAAAAAAGGAGAATAAAATAAGAACATAATGTAGATAGGCCAGGTTTCTTTAATCCATAAATCTAAGATAATAACTGTGAAAATACCCTTTATCCTAAAGTGTAAAATTTGGATATGATACACAGACACAGGAAGGTAATTGTTTTCGAGGCCCGTCCACCTCAGATGAGAGCTGCCTGTGACAGCTCCCATACGATGTACGCAGCTGAAGACCAGGAGCCAGAGAATCTTCCAAATGGCAACGTCAATAGCAACTGCTATCTATAGTGGGAATCTATGTTAAAAAATGCTTCTCACTTTTAAGCTGATATAGCTACATTATATAAGGAAAGGATGGCCGGACGTGGTGGCTCATGCCTATAATCCCAGCACTTTGGGAGGCTGAGGTGGGCGGATCACCTGAGGGCGGATCTTCCTGGCCAACATGGTGAAACCTCATCTCTACTAAAAATACAAAAATTAGCTGAGCGTGGTGGCGGGCGCCTGTAATCCCAGCTACTCTGGAGGCTGAGGCAGGAGAATCGCTTGAACCCAGGAGGCAGAGGTTACAGTGAGCCGAGATCATGCCACTGCACTCCAGCCTGGACGACAGAGCAAGACTCCATCTCAAAAAGAAAGAAAGGATATCATGGTGGAACAACAAATATATATTCTGTGTCTTTTCTGAAACTACACAAAAATAATGGAGTAGTACAAGTAGAGTACTCCACCACGAAGCTTTCCCAACCCCCGCACCTTATAGAAACCCCCAATCTACCATATATGTTATAGGTCATATGATAAATGCTCTCATTTTAGAACCTAGGAATTTGAAATTAATTCGTACACTAGGCACTCAGTAATAAGCCTCTTCTAGTGTAACAAAAATCACAGAGAGAAGGGACAGTAAGAAAAATGAAGTCAACTATTTCTTAAGAAAAAAAAATTGGCTTAAAATTAGGCTGTATTTCTAGTCCTTTCTTGTCTGAATACGGAGAGACAGGGAACCATCTGGTCAGAGTGACAAACAAATCATAGCATATATTTATAAATGCGGACGAGTCAGCTCTAAGCAGGGAACCCCAGTGGCACACCAGCATGAGTATTTCCCTTTTACCTTATCGCAATACTGACAAAAGTAATCACGATTGGGTTTTATGATGGGTAGAGTTAACTCTGGCACCTCTTCTATCTTCATGTCTGGGTGTCTCTTTGACAGGTGATTTACCTAAAGTGAAAACAAAGAACAAATGAGAAAAAGAGATCCCATTAACCAAACGGAAGCTACACAAATGCCTCTCAAAATGACCGCCAGAAGCTGAAATTCTCTGAAGCAATGCCCCAGAACAATAAGGCATTTGGCCAGGACCAGCATCACCAGACCCCATCTGACACCAAAGCACTCACAGTCAGGGTTAACAGGAGTTAATAATTCACCAGACAACTGAAGGTGAACTCACTGTGGTGAATTCAGCCATCAACAGTCTTTGGCTGAAAGAACTACTATTGGAAAAAGGAAAATTACACTGATATGAATTTCTTTGGTGAGTTCTCCTCATGCAAACCTGTCTTTCATGATTTAATGCCCTAGCCTTACTAAGCACATGGAATGAGATACAGACCAAGGTTCTGAATTTTAATTTGCCCTATGACTTTCCAGCTCCTGGCAGAAATATATTCTGCACCTGTAACAAGGTCAAAATGAGTTGAGAGCAGAGCACTGGCTGTCCTGATACTTCAGCTAATCTGGATGCACATACTGCACATACCCTGCTTTGATGGAAAGCTTCCTTCTACTGCTGTTTGATATCTGGAAAAGAGAGGCATTAAAAGGAAACAGCTGGGGGCTGGGCGCAGTGGCTGATGCCTGTAATCCCAGCATTCTGGGAGGCTGAGGAGGGTGGATCACCTGAGGTCAGGAGTTTGAGACCAGCCTGGCCAACATGGTGAAATCCTGTTTCACCATGAAATATAAAAATTAGCCAGGCATGGTGGTGGGCACTTGTAATCCCAGCTACTCAGGAGGCTGAAGCAGGAGAATCACTTGAACCTGCGAGGGGGAGGTTGCAGTGAGCCGAGATCACGCCATTTCACTCCAGCCAGGGCAACAACAGTGAAACTCCATCTCAACGATAAATAAATAAGATAAAATAAAATAAAAGGGAACAGCTGGGGAGAAGGCAAACACCCCACAAGAAAATACATTGAGGGACACAAAAGAGGGAAATAAAATAAGGTGAGAGCAGAGATTGAGATGGGTAAAGAAAAACAAAACTAGTAATGAAAAGTGATTAAAAAAAAAAAAAGCCTCTTGCAAGAATTGACCCAAAAAGCAGCAAGAGGGCAAAGGGAGACTGGAAAAGACAGAACTCCAAAGTGGGAATTGTTTGCCTCTGTTTCTTCCCCTGGACATTGACAAAACCATTGATCAATATGACTTAGGACAGAATACAACACAAAAGTCACCATCATCGACAGAAATGAGGTGTGCTGGGAAGACAGAGGAACCCGCGGCCACTTGGCACTGACCAGCATGCCGCGCCGGCGGAAGCCCATCATGCACAGGCGGCACTTGAACGTGAAGCTGTCGTAGTCTGTGGACGTGATGCGGGGCTTGAACGTCTTGGAGCGGCTGATGCGGTCAGCTTTCTTGGCCTCCCTCTCAGGATTATGCATCCTCTGCATGTGTTCCCGTAGTTTGTCTTTTCGCTATTTGGAGAGAATTTTTGAAAACAGGGTAGACATGTTGGTAGAACATTTTTAATTGAAGGGATAATTTTAAAAATCAATACAAATTAGCAGTAGCCACAAGCCTCCAAGAGACGTTTGAGTTGCTGGAACACTAGGACATAGAAAGATGTGTTAAAACTGCCTGGGAGTTACTCTGTTCACTAGCAAATATGTGCATTCCAATGAACCTTGGTTTAAAATGACCATTAAATAGGAAAGATACATACTGACTTTTGAGAATAAAGACTGTGCATTTATGTAGAGGAATTAAAGAGAACATGGAATAAGCCTGGTATAAAAGAAGACAAATTGATAATAGGTAATACTAGGTTTTGGAAGCCATGCGTAGGCCGGGTGCAGTGGCTCATGCCTGTAATCCTAGCACTTTGGGAGGCCGATGCAGGCGGATTGCCTCACGTCAGGAGTTTGAGACCAGCCTGGCCAACACGGTGAAATCCTGTCTCTACAAAAAATACAAAATTAGCTGGGTGTGGTGGCGCACGTAATCCCAGCTATTCAGGAGGCTGAGGCGGGAGAATTACTTGAACCCAGGAGGCGGAGGTTGCACTAAGCTGAGACTGCACCACTGCACTCTAGCCTGGGCAATAGAGCAAGACTCTGTCAAAAAAAAAAAAAAAATCCATGTGTATACTCAATTCCCACATATTTCAGCAAACATTATATTTTTCTAAATCCCAAAAGAATTTAAGTAAGAATCTCTATCTTATGGATTTAGAACTTCTCACCTTACAGAATTAGAAGTTCAAGTAAACAAATCCATTGTTCATTATGATGGAGCATGGGGCCCAGGGCTCAGCTCCTGGTTTCACTATTTAGTGACACATGCTGATGTGAGTCCACGGAGAGAATTAGGCAGAGCCCATCCTGAATAAAAACAAAGTGCCAGCTCCCTGATCCAGTGAGGCTTTCTGCTCTGGGACACATGAATGAATTGTTATTAGTCCTGTAAAGACTCTGAGCCTTTCTACAAACCAGTTCTTCCCACCTTTTGGTACAGGGACTTTTTTAAGGACCTCATTTTTCAGCACATTTACTCAACAAATATTCCTTGAGTGCCTACCAAGTATTGGGGAGTAGGCTAAGGGCCCAGCTCGAATGCCAGACCTCCCTCACCCACCTGCCTCTTCTGCTACAATGCATATGACCCAACCGCTCTTTCTTCCTATCCCACCCACCTTCATTTCTGGAAAGCGCAGGAGGGAATGTTCAGAGCTTTGTAGGCTGCAGTAGGATGTGGATTAAGGATACTGCCCTAAATGACGGTATTTTTCTTTAGTGTTATACGATGACAAAGCACTGTTGCACTGCCGCTATTTTTTCTTTTCCTCTTCCTCCAACTCCTCTCGCATTCCCACTTTTTCCTAAGCATCAATGTTTACTAGTTCCCCTGTCTATTCCCTTTAAACAACCAATTTACCTTAACCGAATCATCACGTAAATTTCAAAGCCTAACACAAATACCACACCATGCTATGAACATCGTGACAGGCACACATTTGCTGGATGCCAAATCTCCATGAGGCCTTTCCATCCTAACATCCCCCAAACCAAATCCGCTATCTGCCCCCACTCCTTCTGCCTAAGTCGTGCTTTTTCATATCAGTGGTGTTCCCAAACATCTAGCCTCTCCAGCTGCAAATCTCCATTCCTCGTCGTCTACCCTTCCCCGTCTATCCCAGCACTTTGGGAGGCTGCAAGGTCTTGTCAGCCTCCCATGACACCTGTCTTGAACACGGCCCCTCTTCTCCACAGCCACTGCCTCCACCTGAATTAGCCCAGCTCTGAGACGTTAGGGCTCACTTACTGGTAAGTGATGACTTAGCACAGCGCGCTAGCTTAACCTGCTTCCCGGGCTTCCTCTTGCCACAGCCTCCATCACACCCCTTCTCCCACCTCCTGAACGTGGCATCGCTACTCCTGCTGCTCCCTCTGCTTGAGATGCCCATATCCCTCCCTCACTCCTCACCTCTCCCTTTCCCTAGCTGGCAAACCCTTCCGTACCCATGAGTGGATTCAAAAGTGTCACCGTATCCATGAGGTCTCCCCTATAACCCAAATCAGTGAATCCCTCTCGCGGCATTTTTGAGACGGAGTCTCACTCTGTTGCCCCGGCTGGAGTACAATCGCACGATCTCACCTCACCGCAGCCTCGGCCTCCCAGGTTCACGTTTTTCTCCTGCCTCAGCCTCCTGAGTAGCTGGGATAACAGTTATGTGCCACCGCGACTGGCTACTTTTATATTTTTCGTAGAGACGGGGTTTCTCCATGTTGGTCAGGCTGGTCTCAAACTCCTGACCTCAGGTGATCTGCCCGCCTCAGCCTCCCAAAGTGTTGGGATTATAGGATTGAGCCACCGCGCCTGGCCACTTTATTCTTTTCTCTATTCTAGTGTGAACTCCCTAAGTCAGAAGGTTCCACCTTGACTTCAATGCTGCCTTCATGGAGCTTACACTTAGCAGGACAGGCAAATGCAATACACAAATGCTACGACAGGGTCGCCAGCAAAAGGCCCTGTGGGAATTCATGGGAGAAGCCGCACTTAATCCAGGGGTCAGG
Organism: Piliocolobus tephrosceles; assembly: GCF_002776525.5. NCBI lineage: Eukaryota > Metazoa > Chordata > Mammalia > Primates > Cercopithecidae > Piliocolobus > Piliocolobus tephrosceles. Next base: position 118,916,152 of record NC_045446.1, read on the forward strand.
AAATGCCCCATATGAAGTGACATTAGCCAGGTAAAGGAATATGACAGTTTGAAAGTGCGTTTCAAGTCAGGAGGAGGAGTGAGAGCAAGTGCAAACAAAGGCCCAAGGAGAGAGAGTACGCCGCACTTGGGTAAAGCTATGGAGTTCAGGTCACCCTGAGTGCACAGGGAGGCGGGAACCAGAGAGGCTGGCAGGAGCCAGATCTTGTAGCATCTTAGAAGTAACAAGAACTTCGGGATTTATCTGCGTGAAGAGCTATTAAAGAGTTTTTCAGAAAGGACATGACATCAGAGCTGTTCTCCAGAAAAATTACTCTGATTCTAGTTTGAAAATATGCCAGGAAGGTAGGTGGTAGTGGTTTTGTGCTGGGTCAACTTGGCCAAAGGGAACTACATTTGAAGGGAATCTCCTTCCCAGCATGGTTTCGAGTTGGGTCAGCCAAACAGAAACTCACACCAGCCTGGAAGGTGGAAAGGAAGCAGCTCCGTGCTGCTCTAGACAGTGTCACACAGAGGTAACTGTGGGTCCCTACTTATCCTCTCTTTCCCACCCAGCCACAAGATGTCTTCCTGACTGCCAGCCCTGCTGGCCAGCTCCATATCCGCCACCAGATGCAGTGACACAGTCTTCTACAGACCGTACCAGCTCTCCTTCCTGGCCCCCACTGCAGGTGGAAGGGCCTGGTTCCTAGATTCCCAGGTAAGTTCCCATTGGACCACCCAGACCAGTGCTTCTGTGGGCATACTGCTGACTTCCGACCTCCCAGCTGCTCCCTTCGACCCTCACTTCTCCATCTTCTCCTATAATTCAGTTCTCAGTCCTATAAGAAAATCTTCTGTGACACTCACAGTGGCTTTGCTTCCCTGATTGAACTGTGCTGAATATACTGGGTCAAAGTAAAAGAGAAAATGAAAGCAAGCAAAGAAATTTTAAAGAAATATTCCAAGGTGTTAAAATATGGTATCTGGCACAAAATGAAAAATCAAAAAACATTGGCTGGATGGGATGGATGGATGGCCAAACAGTATCACAAAACAGGAATCCTTTTAGATATGATTTTTTTTTGAAAAAACAGAAAAATCCCAGACCTACTTATACTTTTCACATTGAAGTTCTCTACACAATTCTAAATTGTGCTACTATATATTAAAAGGCATTAGATTATATTTTATAACACGCTTACCATAAAACAAGCTTTGAAAATTCTATTTCTCTTTAATTTCTTTGCATCTGTTACAAGCATACCCTTAGCTTTCCTCTCCTGAATCCATTTCTGATTCTTTTCCAGTTTCTATGAGAGTGTGGCCTACAATCATATTCAGTAGAATATCTTCCGATGACGGTTTTGCAGAATCACCTGATTTCCCAATGAAGCATCTTTCATTGTTTTTACATTTACTTATTTAACTTTTATTTCTGGGTCCCCTGCAGGGTTTTGCTTGGCTTCTTCTAAGTTCCAGGTGGGTTACCAACACTTATAATGTTCTACTTTAATCTTTGAGGTCATTAACATTCTCCAAAGCAGTCTAAGCCTTCTCAGCACTCTTCAGATTTCCCACCTGTATTAGATGAGAGTCCTGCTGCCTGCAAGGCTCACTTACTGGCTCTTATACTTAATCAGTGCTCAACAAAAACCTCTTGATCTGAATGTTAAGTAGAGGTATTGGTCTGTTAGGAAATCTCAATAGCAATTTAGTTATACTTGTCATTATACATTTGGATTCTTTTAGGAGATGCATTTTTACTCTACTTGTTTGGGGATTTGAATTAGCTATTTTGAGACAGTAAGTTTTCCCCCTTAATTTTATAACTAAGGCCCAAAGTGCATAACTTAGTTAGTTATGGGTAAAGCTGGAAGGTGAGTTATGGGTAAAGCTGGAGAGAGAGAGGGAGGGTGCTTGCTTGGAGCCCATTTTTTAAAGATAAAAAGCAAAAGTTCCTTGGGTTTAAATGAATCTTGCTAAGAAGGATCTATAGGAAGACAAAAACCAGTTCTTCCTTACTTTTCTCCGGCTTTAATCTGCATAAAAGCAATTTAGCTAAAAATTATATAGCATATAGTTAGTTTTATAACTAACACAAGGCCCAAAGTGCATCTCAGGTCCGGTTCATCAGAAGTGGGTGAAAAACTGATGAACTGAACAGGCATTTACCCTCAGCTTGCTATAATTCCAGTGGCCACGAGAACCACCTTGGGCTGTGTCTTGGTGTCATACCTTAAATTGCTTCCCACAGGTGGAACACAGGAAGTCTTTGCGGTCCGAATGCCGGAGCATGTGGAGTCGCAGTTTATCAGGGCGACAGAAGGCCTTGTCACACTCTGTGCACTGGTAGATCTTTTCTGAGTGGAAGCTGCGCACGTGTTTTTTCACCTGGCAGTAAAAACCATGGGAAAACTCAGAGGACACAGGCACCAAAGGAAATGACCAAAGGCAGCTTGTCAACGCTAGAGGGAGCCAAATGCATTACCATGGGTTTTCATCAACCCCCGCCGAGGAATCCAATCAGATGTGATAATTGGCCTCAATAACACATACTGTCCCTGTCACAAAGAAACAAAACAAGTAGCCAGAAAGCCTTAGAAATCCTAACCTCCCCGACGACTTGAAACGTGAGAGAGAGAGGGAGGGTGCTTGCTTGGAGCCCATTTTTTAAAGATAAAAAGCAAAAGTTCCTCGGGTTTAAATGAATCTTGCTAAAAAGGATCTATAGGAAGACAAAAACCAGTTCTTCCTTACTTTTCTCCGGCTTTAATCTGCACAAAAGCAATTTAGCCCCTTTTGATGCTTTTACATCTTCTTATAAAATCAAGTTCTGAAGAATTAAAGACATGAATGAGTGGATACAGAAGACATTACCGGTTTATGAGAGCAATATGACGCTGGCGTCATTTCTCAACTGGGACTTGCTTCCCTGACTTTTAGACAAATAAAGGAATAGGGCTTCTGAACTCTCTTAGCCACACATATCCAATGAAGAAGAGCTGACGAAGGAAGCTAAGTAGTGAGTCCTATCAAACTATTCCTATAAGACAGTTTGCTTCATTATTTTTGGAGTTTCTTTTGCCATTAAATGATGCCTTAAAGCAACCTTTCTACTAGTTTGTGTGAAGTGAGAAAATCTCCAAGACTCTCAACACTAGCAGAACTAAAAGTAAATCCTAGTCTTCTTTTCCTTTGGTAATTGAAAAGGTGTATTTTTACAAAATGTTTCATTATTCACTGACAGGCATAGGAAAATCCTATCATGTAAAGTCCAAATGAAATCATGAGTATTCTGAAATTTATCTTCACCCATTTTGCTCCAGCAAAGAATACACTACAGGGGAGGAGACGGTGGGTTCTTGATACAAAAGTACATTATATACCAACTTTCTCTTTGTTTCCTTCCGAAACGTATGGCCTCGGTTAAAGCAAGCAGGAAACCACAGTAGCAGTAGGGAGATGTTCCCAGCCCCTCAGAAATGGGAGTGTGTCTTCTACAGGCTCTGTATATTTTATAAGCAATAGATATTCACATGGATTATGAAAGATTTTTTAAAAATTATAACAGATCTGGGTGTTTATTACTTGTATTATAACTTAAACACTTTAATGTCAATGTCTGATCTGGACAATTAAGGGTCATAATAATCTTTTGTTTATAAAAGTAGTTTGATTGAAGAAATATTGTTCTCAATTGTAAAGTTGTTTCAAAGAAGGGATGAAAATGCAGGTGCTAGGCAGTCTCGGTTTTCCAAAAATCGAAGTTTCTTTTACCAACAGAAGGAAGCAGACAGGAATCTCAGTAGTAGACACTCACCTGGATAAAATCTGGGAACCGTTTCTTACAAGTTGGGCAGGTGAAGTAGCCATCATTGATATGAATGGCCACATGATCTTTCAACAAATCAAGGCGGTCAAAGGATTCTGGGCAAAAAATGCAAGAGTAAGTCTTCTGGTCTGAGTGGAGCTTCATATGGCTCTCCAAGGACGCGCTGCTGATGAAGCCCTTGTTACAGAGGTCACAGGTCAGTGGGCAGTTCCCCTCCCGCCCATGGAAGCGCAAGTGCTGGTCCAGTTTGTCCTTTTCCCGGAAGGCCTTCCCACACTGCAAGCATTTAAAAGGCCGGAAGGACTTCCGAATAAACAGATGCTGAAGAGCTGCATTCTGAAAGACATACACAAATGTGATCATTTAGTGAGGAAATTAAGAGTGCAACTGGATCACGCTTTTACAGAGAAAGAGAGGATGATCTCTGCAATCACAGACTTCCCATAGAAGTTCAACTCTAGGACACACACAGTTGAAAGATTTTTCTGGTGAAGACACTAAAAATGAAGCCATCCTCAAAGAAGTTCATCTTGAAAAGACGAGACTTTTTTGTGTTTTGTTTTACATCTATGTATGTGGGTTTTCTTTCGAAAGGGTTTAAGTAACACAAAAAAAGTGTTCCCAATAGAAGACTTGTATAATAAAACAAATCCCACAGTAGAACAGGATAAAAATGGAAGACTTGGAGGAAAAGACTTAGGGTAAGTCACACATGCAGGAATCAGGCTGGAGCAAGTCAGCCAAATGTTACTTGTTGAAATCCATGAGAAAAAGAATTTGAAGCTTGATTAAAACGTTTAGGGGAAAAAAAAAAGACAATAAAAAGAACTGAAGGGTAGTCCTTGCCAGTGGCAGGGTGGAGAAGGAAACGGATACCAGGCATCTTTTCAGGGGGATGGATACCAGGTTTCTTTTGGGGGTGATGAAAGTGTTCTGGAATTAGAGAGTGGTGAAGATTGCACAACTTCAGAATGTTCTAAAAACCACTTTAAAGGGTAAATTTTATGCCATGAGAATTATAGATCTCAATTCAAGAAAAAGAACTGAAAAGGATTCAGATTTATGTGAATGAGACATGAGCACACATCATAAATGGAATATAAGCATTTCATCACTTTCTACTTAGAAAACAGAAGATAAGGTCCCAGCATAGCTAGTTAGTTCTACTGGTTAGAATGCCATGCTAACAAAGTTAAGCTCATCACACTGTTCCCTGCCTAGACCAGGCAATTCCGCTGTTTGTTTTCAGGCACAGATTGCACTTGTAATGCTGATTAGCCATCTTGTAAATTCATGCAGTTGTTATAGGGAACCCAAGTGGGAGAGCATGGGTACTTGGTGCAAACCCATCACCACTACTGGAAAAACTACTCATGCTCTGCTGCGAGCAGATCGACAAAATCATCTCTCACACGGAGAATGCAGAATCAATCAATCTTTCAGTTACGCTTATAATGAAGATTCATTCATAAGTTCCTCAAAACACTGAGGGAAAGCTCTAGATTGCTACAAGGCGGGGGTGGGGGGAATCTTTCAAGTATGTCTGTGAATGACTGTGCCTATGTAGCTATAAACGAAGAGTAACTGAAGGATTGATGGAGATCTTAGTGCGACTTGTGTAATGAAGAAAGTGCAGTGAACAATGCTTACACTCTTCAAATTACTTGTAAGCAACAACTTTTAAACTAAATGTAATGTGAAATCATCATGGGAGGAAAACAAAATATTTTTGATTCAGTGAAATTTCTAGACATAATTACTATGTAACAGGAAATTTCCTTCTCAGGGCTTCCCTAACGGGGCTAGGAGAAAGATTTTTAAGCTGCTACCTACTCACTTACGTTGAGTAGATAAACAACAATTCTGTTGTCTTCTTCAGCTCATGGGGCTGCTTCAGGGGATGTGTCATACTTTATTCTCCTTTATATCCAGATCCCTTAATAAGCTGCTTAGCTTAAGGAAGTCTTCAAAAGTAGTTTGAGAATCAGTGAAATATATTTCATATGAAACTAAAAAAAATGATTTCAAGGATTTTTCTATAGCATCTGCAGAGATTTTTAAGAATAGGTCTTTTCTTGGCTGGGCACGGTGGCCCACGCCTGTAATCCCAGCATTTCGGGAGGCTGAGGTGGACAGATCACCTGAGGTCAGGAGTTTGAGACCAGCCTGGCCAACATGGTAAAACCCTGTCTCTACCAAAAATTCAAAAATTAGCCAGGCACGGTAGCAGTCACCTGTAACCCCAGGGCTGTAATCCCAGCTGCTTGGGAGGTTGAGGCAGGAGAATCACTTGAACCTGGGAGTTGGAGGTTACAGTGGACTCTGTCTCAAAAAAAAAAAAAAAAAAGCATAGTTTTGTTCTCAAATCAGCCACAGGGCTTGCTTTCACGTCTGTGCACAGTTCAGCAGCCACCTCATCTTTTTACTCTGTCTGGATCCTAATTTTACATAAAAGCTTTACTATTTTGTCTACTTTCAAAACTTTACGGAAATACTGCAGATGAACCAATACTATTCTGAGGTTCAAAGGTACAAGATTTAGAGCACTTTTGCCATGTAGGCATCTTTTCCTTTATCTATGTTCACTGAAGTGTCCAAGGACAGACACAATGCACATTGATTGTGGTCCCACTGAGGATGCCATTTCTCCTCAGGTGCCAAATCCAGAACTCAGTTTTCTTTTGGTCAATTATGCTAATCGGTCTTCTGTCATTTCTGATTAGCGCGAGTACCTTCAGACACTTGATTTAAACTGAGCCACCACCTGGCTCTACTTTCTTGGCTCTATTGACAAACCTTATCATCTTTTCAATTTCCATCCTGAACACTGTCCGTACTCAAGAAGTAGATTATATTTCTCTGATCTAATGATACTAATAGGATCGTTACAAGGTCGTAAAAATGCTGAAACTGTTCCCACCCCTTGACCCACTTGCAGGCCATTTCTGTTCTAAGGTGTCTTCTGTAGCTCAGAGCCACAACCCGTACACATTTCTAGAAGAAATCATGAAAAATGTTGGAAAGAGCACATAGATCCACTCTAGTCCTTCTGCTTCCTGAGTTCATCAGGCAATCCACCACACTATGAATATATATCGGCTACTCTAGGGATACCAAAATCTTATTGTTGCTAAATTCTGTGATTTGGGATTCAGCTCACATTGCAATGAATTCTGAGACAACGGATTATTTGTAGACAAAGATCATAAAATGTTTCTAAAGTTTAGGGGGTTTTTTGGTTTGTTTTTTAGAGATGGAGTATTGCTCCATCACCCAGTCTGGAGTGTTGTGGCATGATCATAGCTAACTGCAGCCTCGACCTCCTGGATTCAAGCAGTCCTCCCACCTCAGCCTCCAGGGTAGCTGAGACTTATAAGTATATGACACCATGCCTGACTAAAATGTTTCTAAAGTTTGATATTAATAGCTAAAAGAACCTAAATTATTGATGAATTTTCATACTCTTTTAATCCTGACACAAAAAGGAAATCAAACAATCATATTTGTTGATTTGGGGTTTTGTTGATTTTGATTTGGGGGCTTTTTTTTTTTTTTTTGAGACAGAGTCTCACTCCATCACCCAGGCTGGAGTGCAGTGGCACGATCACAGCTCCCTGCAGCCTCAACTTTCCAGGCTCAGAGGATTCTCTCATCTCAGCCTCCCGAGTAGCTGAGACTACAGGTGCGTGCCACCGTGTCCAGCTATTTTTTGTATTTTTTTTTTAGTAGAGACAGGGTTTCACCACATTGCCCAGGTTGGTCTCGAACTCCTGGACTCAAGCAATCCACCTGCCTCAGCTTCCCAAAGTGCTGAGATTATAGGCGTGAGCTACCGTGCCTGGCAGTTTTGGGGTCTTTTAAACAACCTTCCTTTGGACAATTGTCTGCCCACTTTCAAAGCCTTTGGTTGACCAGCCCTGCCCAACTCAGCTCACTCTGCACGATCCTTCCAGTGCACCCTTGCTAGGGCCAGGCTCATGTCTGCACTGTCCGAACCACAGCAAGAACCTCCTGTGTCTGGGCCTCTGATCCTAAGGCTATCATTCTCTGCAGCAGTCTACCTTCCTCCTCTCTCTCTTTCAAGGGCTAGTCTAAGTCTCACCTCATCCAGGAATTATCCCAACTCCTCTATTTTACTTCGACTTTTCACTCTTCCAAGTTATACTTTCACATTGAACACCTAACCGTAAACTCCCCTACATTAGTATTGATTTCCTACTTAGACTGCAAGCTCAAGTGAAAATTCTATTGTGTACCCAGCACAGTGCCAAATAGACAGTTAGAACTCAACACCATTGCAGAAGTTATTCCAATGGTTTTAGCGCTGGAAGGGACCTTGGAGATCACTTAGTCCTACCCTTCATTTTGTATATGAGGAACCTGCAGCCCACAATTTATTCATTGATCTATTTACAATTAAATTATCAATGTTTCATTAATTTGCATTTACTGTAGCAACCAAATTGTGGTTTCCACCAGGATTTAGTAAGTACAGGTTGCAAAGAACAGCAGGTCAGGCAAACACTTAAGTAACATTCCGTTATGTGAAACACAGGAAACAAACCTACCTGCAGCTCCAACTGAGCAGGCAGCATTAGAGGAGAGAAAAATAGTTACATTACCAATTGGATTGGAAGACTTCCCTTCAGTTGGTCATTACCAATCTGGATAGAAAAGATGAAAAAATACATAGCCCTACTTTTTAGAATGTGTGAGAGAGAAAAAAAAAACAAAATAGCTCAACTAAGACTGACCTCCAAAAACCAAATACATATGGCTTTTGCTTTGCCACAAGGAACCTTGTACCAAAACCAGTAACCCTGCTCATTCAAAAATGCAAGTACAATTATGGCTGGACTGTGTTTGTGCATCCACAACTTCACTGCATGTGTGGGCTTCGGGTTTTTTTCCTTCCAAAAAAAAAAAAAAAAATAGAAATCTAGCAAGCATTTCTCTGGCCTTAGTAAAAAAAATCAGAATGGCAGAGCAGAAAATATAGTGACTGAGCAAGAGAAAGAAGTGCAGATTAGGAACTAAAGGAGAATGACGGATGAGACGACATTAATTCATAGCTTTTTTTCCTTGCTGTCCTATATTTCTGTATGTTGATATACTCTTGTGAAATAATATCCAGTGAGCTGAGAGTTTTATATGTTTTGATTCCAGGGCCCTCATAAAGGCTGTTTAGCCTCAGAGTTCTTAGAGCCCTTCAAAGCTATCATATGACTACAAATGTTTAAATATGTTTTTACATGAAGGCATGGACTAGACTATTTTTCAAGGTCCCTTCTAGCCTATAGGCAAATAAGAAGACCAAAAGAAACAGACACTGAAACAACCATGCACGTAGAAGTTGTAAAGCCTAGGAAGGCTCTTTCATCTACTGGAAGGTACCAATAAGTCTTTATGCACTCAGCGGCCACAAACATGGCTTTTAAGTCATTGGTTTTTATCAGCCCAGGCACTTATCCCACATATCCCAATATGGTGGAAAGCCATATTGTTTTCCACCGAATCCCCTGCAGTTCCTAACTCAGACTCAAATGCTATTTGTGAGATAAGAGAAAACGCATCTGAACTGCAAGTCAGGAAAGCCCTGCAGCGGCGCGGCCTGAGGCCAAGACACAGGTCACGTGACTCAGACACTGACTCACTCTCCGACTGACAGCTTTGGCTCAAGCTATCCCCAGGTGTGTGAACTGTACCTGCCATATCAACTTGGACACAGGTCACTTTACATTGATGAGTAATGACATTTGCCATTCTCCCCTGGGAAAGTGTAGATAAGCACATTTAGTTACCCAAAATTAACTTGAGAGCTATGATTAGGCACAAATTAGCCTGGTTTAAAATATAAATGGTTATTATAACTAAATGTACTTATTTCTCCGCTTCTAATCTGTGAATTGAGGGATGCAGAGAGCTAGTCCAGGAGCTGCCAACCTCTAGGCTTCTGTGTCATTACTAACTTGGTTGAATCTAGGACCAGCCATGCCAGCCTGCCATGGGACACAGAGACATTGAGAAATAGTGAATACTTTCTTTCAAAATAATGGGATCGAGCATGTGACAGGCTAGATGCAAGATTTCAGAGTGGAAGGTGAATAGGTTGGAAAACCACCAGAGAGCGGCTAGTGGGAGGAAGATCACCGGCAGGTGCAAGGAGCCGCCGGCTTTCCCCACTTACTCGGATGCGCTTGGCTCTGCGCATGTCGTCGGCTGTCAGCGTGCTCTGGGTGGGCACCACGCTCTCTTCATGCTGCGGCTGCAAATGCAGCGTGTGCGTTTCTGGTTCATGTTCCAGGGAAGACTGGGTTTCTTGTGGCAGCTGAGGGATTGGGATAGTGGTCTGTTCTGGTTGATCCAGCCCATTCAGAGTGGCTGGTTCAGCCTCATCAAATTGCTCCTTTGTGGGAAAATGTAGCAAGTCCTGAAATTTGAAAGAACCAGGAATAGAGATCAGTGCCAGAGGGACTGTCGGCTCAGATTTAGAATTGCTGCTTATTTAGGAATGACTAGATTCATAATACTCAGAAAAAATATTCTCCCTCTGGGAAAGTTGATTAGGTGACTATGCACAGAAGGCAAAAGCAGGATAGGTTCCAGACCACTTAACAAGGAACAGACTGTGATCTGACTTTTCTGGAATATCAATAATTTTAATTGTTTAATTAAACAAAGTCCACCTCTACTAACTCTGGTCAATTTTATAGAGCAGCAAAGTTGGGTTTTTGTTGTAGGTAACACTTGAAAATACATTCTTTTCTGGCATTCTCCAATCATGCTTTAATTAACAGGCAGCAAGGTCTGATAGGAAAGGTCTACAAACATTGGGAAGGTCTTTGTACTTAGATCTCGTCAGGGATCTGGCGAGTCCTCCACACAAGCATCTAAGGAGGGCTCCTTCCCGTCCCCCTGTACCTGTGTCCCATCGTCACTCTTTTCCCCATTTTCACTGGTGATTTCCAGGCGGATAAATTTTGGAGGACGCCCTGGCCGTCGACCTGGACCAAACCGCCTCTTGCCTCGTCCCCTTCCTCTGCCTCTTGTTCTAGGGACAAGAGATTGGGTTACGGGTCGTCATGGTTACATAATATTCCATAACAAGTGGTGACCTAAATGATTCTTACTAACCCCAGAGTATGATTCCTCTCACCTTATTACTTTCCCAGATTTTCTCCAGTGGAAACAACTGTTTTACTCACATACACTTTCTGAATGTCTCATCCTTCCCCTCTATTACAGCTTAAAGATATGTCTTCAATTATTCTGAAGAAAAGAGCTATAAACATTCAAATCACTGACAATATTTTGCTTCCGAAATGATGTGAGAAAGGCAGACAGGACAGAACATGCTAAGCCTTCGAGTGTGTTCCCAGGAGATGTCATCTGAGACAAGATTCCCATTATTTCTCTCTTTCTCCCCTGGCCTCGCGTCATATTCCTTCTAAGAAACGTGGCCAAATTCAAACAACTTTCTCGTTTTACTACAAGCTTCTGGAAGGTCAGAACAAATCTCTAATTCAATTGTTTCATAACATGCCTAGTAAACATCAATTAAATTTTACATCCGCTCTGATGGATTTTTTTTTTTTTTGAGACTAGGACTTGCTCTGCTACCCAGGCTGGAGTGCAGTGATGTAACCATGGCTTACTGCGGCCTCAGCCACCTGGGCTCAAGCGATCTTCTCACCTCAGCGTCCCAAGTAGCTGGGACTACAGGCATGTACCACCACGCCCAGCTAATTTTAATTTTTTGTAGAGACAGGATCTCACCATGTTGCCTGGGCTGGTCTAAAACTCAAGCAATCCTCCCTCTTGGGCCTCCCAAAGTGCTGGGATTACAGGCACGAGCCACCATGCCTGGCATGAATTGCCAACAAACACAAATTCCTTAATGAAAGAGGCTTAAAAGAGGTAGGTTATGAGAGCTTCTTTTAGAAGATATGTATGTGGAAAGTGTACAATGTCAGTGAGATCAAATTTCATCCTTCCACTCATTTATTTAATAATTTAACAAATACTATATATTTTTTCCAGGAACTTTTAAAAGACTCTTCATGTTGGAAAATTCTGAACCTAGGTAAATATAGAGAACAGCATGATGAGCCCAATGTACCCATAACCCAATTCCAACATTTTTCAACCCACGGTCAACCTTTTCCATCTATATCCCCACCACTTGCCCACACACATACCCAGTAGATGATCTGGAAGCAAATCCCAGATATCTTTTCATCTCTAGATATCTTGGCATGTCTCTCTGAATCATAAGGACTCTTTATATATATATGAGCACAATACCATTATCACACCTAAGAAATACCTGATAGTTGCTAAGTATTATTATATCCAGTCAAAGTTCAAACCTTCCTAGTTATCCCAAGTTTCTCTTAACAGTTGGCTAACAAACATATTACCTACTGTGTGTCACATACTGTGCTAGGCACTAAGGACATCAGATTACACGCAACAGATTTTACCCTCAGGGCTCTAGAAGAGGGAGGTGGCATATAAACCAAAAATCACAATATAAAATAAAAAGTGCTACAATAGAGCCACCAACAGAGTCTTGGAGATACCCAGGAGTGAGTGACTCAAATCTCACTGTGTCCACCCCCCCTTAGACATTTACCCCTGTGGTCACATGCTAGACCCTGTCACCCTTGTAAGCCTCTTCACGCCAATCCCATGCACTGCCCACTTGGACACTACCCTGGCTCTGTAGTTTACTCCCTCTGGTACAAGCACTCAACAACCCTTCGGCCACGTGAGCATCTCCAATCCAATCCTTCTAGTGCTCCTGTGCAGCTCTGCACCACCGCCTTGATGTTCTCTCCCCTTTTTCCACCCCATACACTCCAAGGTCATCCATTGGAACCACTCCCTTGTGTGTACTCTCAGTTCCCATCCCACAGCTGCTCTGTTTTCTCAATGTGTGCTATGAGCACTTGGCAAAGCCACAACCCTGTGTAATCCAATTCCCTGCCCGCTCTGCACCAGCATCCCTGCAGCTGAATGAAGCTGGAGAACAACGCACAGTCATGCTAGTGGGCTCACTTTCATTTCATAACCATGAACCCCAAGTGGGCATTTAATGTAGTGGGCAATTGTATGGTACTTTCCTAGAACATTCACTTTCCCACTTACCTAACTACCATCTCACACGTCTCCTCTCTTTCCAAACCCTGGAAAAGCTGGCAACCTTACATCTGTCCCCCTGGCACGACCCTACTTCAAACCACCCTCATTCCTATCCCAAACTGTTGTGATAGATGCTAACAGGACTCCTTGTCTTCACTCTTACTCCAATATAAGCTGGTGGTTATTTTTTTCCAGGTGTTATTTTTATCCAAAATGGTTTTCAAAAACATACAATCAACATCACAATACTCCCTGACCAAAACCCTCTAAAGACTTCTCATCACACTTGGAATAAAATCTAAATTTCTTACCATTTCCCATAAGGCCCTACCTGATCTGGCCCCTGCCCCCTTCATCCTATACAATTCTCCCCTCATCTGTCTTTTTTATATAGTGGAATGAAACATATGACTTGGTTTGATTAAGTAATCGTACTGCTGAAAAAAGTCTGAAAATCAGAGATCCGAATTATTTTAAAAGTATGTGCTATCTCAAAAATTCCTATTTCAGAATCTCCAGTTAAGGGAGATTTACCTAAGATGAAAGATCTCCCATTGCTGGGTACTGGTTATGCTGGAAAAGATGGATAACGGTAAATGAGGAGCAGAGGGAAAAGGAGATGACAGGTAACACCATTCCCTCAGTAGCCCACCTGGTTTCCTGTCTACACATGACACTTGGAGACACTCATTAGCTAGTGGACAATATAGAAATTATTCTGAACCTTTATAAGCTCGGTCTGTGGGCCTTTCTCCCTCATACATACCTGCTAAACACATCTAGTTTCTCATCATGAGAATTGAGATGCTGTTGCAACTGCTCCGAGCTTATAAATCGGCGGTTACATTCATAGCAGGGCCAATTCTTCTCTTGCTCTCGAAGAACTACAGTCACAGAAGAGACATCATGAAGGCTGATGATCAATAGACACCAATACAACTCAAATGCCTGCGATCCCCACCATTCTTATCTTGCTGCAGCCCAAAGGGTTCATAGCTATACTGTATCTGCTATTTGCATGACTGTTTTGTTATCAAATCAAAAGCTAAAACTTGGCAGAGAGTTGCTTTTTAGGATCTTACTTTCTAATGCATCCATGCAAGACATCAAAGGAACAAATACCCTCACGTCACCCTCTCAGAGCCCTCAAAACACGCACACGACTTCACCACACCAAAAACACATGAGATGTTACGAAGATCTGTATTCAGATAGCCTAGTATTCACACCCAGGTTTCATAATCTGAGGGTATGTTTTAGAACAAATAACTTAAAACTCAACGCCCAGTATAATCACTTCAGCAAAATGTTCAGAAGCACCCCCTAAGTTGAATGTAGGCATACTCCATGACCCAGCAACTCCACTCCTAGACACATACCCAACAGAAATGTGCACATAGGTTCACTGAAATACATGTCAGAATGCTCGCAGCAGCACTCTTCAAAACAGCCAAAATCGAGAAACAATCTTATCGTGTAATAAAGAATCTGCCTGGTCTTTTTCCCTAGTTGGTAACCTTTAAGTCACTGGGATTTCCTGAGTCATCGGAGTGTCTTTGTTATTCATGGTGTCCCACGCCATAAACATACTCAAATGTATTCTAATGAGATGCTTCAGAGCAGGGACAGGCCATGCAGGAAAGCTCAACCATGTAATTAGAAATGTGGGGCTTTGAGCCAGGGGTTATCAGCCTGACCTCATGGAAGGAGGAGGAGAAGGGGGAGCTGGCAGTCAAGCTTGATCACCCGGACAATGATTGAATCAGTTATGCCCATGTCATGAGGTCTCAATAAAAATGCTGGGCACTGAAGTCAGGTGAGCTTCTGTGGTTGGGAATCATATATCAATGTACCAGGAGGGTGGCATGTCCTGAGGACATTTTGGGGCTTCCCAGATCTCACCATATGCATCTCTTCATTTGACTGGCCCTAATATATAAAAATCATACATTTTAATATATTAGATATATAGATCTTTACATTATAATAAATACAAAGGATTGTAACAAAATGACCATCGTTAAGAATAGCGCTTTTCCGAGTTCTGTGAGTCATTCTCGTGAATTATCAAACCTGAGGAGGTACTGGGAACCTCCTAACCCATAGCTAGTTGGTCTGGGGCTTGGGACCTCCAGAGCCTGCAGCTGGTGTTGAAGTCTTGACTGCCCTGAGCCTGTGAAACTTGACCTAACTCTGGATAGTGTCAGAATTGCATTTCACAACCAAATCTACAGTAAAATGGAAAAATCAACTGTTTTACATTCCTACACCAGAATACCAAATAACAACGAGAATAAATACATTATAATTATATACACCAATGGGGATGAATCTCACAAATACCATGTTGAGCAAAAGATGCCCAGGCACCAAAAGTGTACATATCACATAATTCTATTACGCACAGTTCATTGACAAGCATATCTTATTGTGTGGTACTAGAAGGCAGGAGAGAGTACTTAGGAGTGAGTAGGAATTAGAAGGCAGCACAAAGAAACTTCTGGGGCACAGTAATGCTCTGTTTCTTGATCTGGGGGCAGGTTACATGGGTGTGTTCACTTTGTGAAAATTTAAGTTGTATACTTACAATGTGTACATCTTTCTGTATATAGATTATACTTCAGTGACATTTGCATTAAAAACAAAGCCAATGCCTGCCTTGGTATATCCTCAGAGATGATAAAATCTGGATAGGAATCGTCTTCTGATCTAGGTTCTAATTTGGTATTGGGAAGTTTTCATTATATTAAATATTATTTTCCAGCACACATGAAAGAAATGTAAATGTCATTGTAATTTGACACTGAATTAGATGGAGATGTGTGTCTCCAAAAAACCTACTGGAATAGCTTCTGAAATATACTGAGACAAAAAAAATTAGAGGTTTCATAAAGATGTGATATATACAATTTAGAATTCATATACAAAATGTAAAACATAAACGTCTAACCACCTTTCCTTTCTTCCTCAGATATGTCATGAATTTTCTGGTTCACGAACTCAGCATAGGATGCGGCATACCACACCTGCAAGAAGCAAGTATATCATTAAGAACTGAGGACATCAGCAGATGTTCCTGGCATGCTTAAATTATTTCTCCTGCTTCCAGGAAACAATTCAGGCTTTTCCACAGCCCATTAACAAAGGAAAAAAAGATCATGCTGTGAGCTCCCCTTGCAATACCTTTCCAGCAGATCGGTCAGGAAGTTCATTTGCCAAGACACACTGCCTGTTTTTTCTTTTTCTTTTTCAGAAAATAGTTACTGTTACTAGAATAACTTCACAAGAATTATAATCATAGTCTCCTCAACTAAATAAAACAGCCTCCTCTGATTTCTTATCTATATTTAAACACCGGTTTTTACAGGGTTGTAGTTATAGTGGTTGCCACCAAACCCCCCTTACTGGAGTCACCAATGACAACTTCAAAGGCAACCACCTTCTCCCGCCCACCCGCTGGCTACTTCTGATCACTCTGTTTGCCTCTTTTTTTTCTCCCTAACTTCTACATGTTGGTGTGGCTTAAAGCTTAGTTAGAGTGTAGGGCCTTCTTATTTTGACTTCAGGTGGCCACATTCATTTCCAACCAACTCTATGCTAATGACTCCCAGATTAATATCTCCATCCCAGACCCTCTTTCTCTGTTCCCTCTGAGTGTGTCTGACCGGATGTTTTGGGTGTCTCACAAACAGATCAAACTTAGCATGTCCTGAATGGAATTCTCAATGCTTTCCAACTCACGCCCCCACCCATCTTTCCCATCTTGATGAATACCTTCCACCCAGTTGCTCAGACTTGAAACCTGAAAGGGGCCTTTGATTTCTCTGCTTGCTTCGATATGCCTTTAGCAAGGACTGCCACTCCCTCAGGTGTTCCCCATCCCTTCTTTTGCCACCCTGATGCATGCCAAGACCATTTCTTGCCTGGATGATCACTTGGCCTTCTGACTGGCCTCTCCTTTTCTCTGCAATCTACACAGTAGCCAGAGTGGTCTCCTTAAATCTCAGTTACCCCAGTTGGATCATTACACATCATATACAGGCACCAAAATATCACATGTATCCCAAAAATATGTACAACTAATATGTATCAATAAAAAGAACACACAATCAGATCTTGTCAGGCAGGCAATGGCTTCTCATCTCATAGTAAACCTGAATGCTTGATAATCTCTAAAGGGCTCCACAATCTCCCCAACCTGGAAAAGCAGCCTCAGCCCTTGTCAGCCCCCCGACCCACGCTTCAGTCAACATGGCCTGCTTTCAGCTGCTCAAATATGCCCAGGTCCTTCACCACCCCAAGCATTCAGCCCTGCTGTTTCACCCCCACCCCTGCCATAACCCTCTGTAGTGCTGGCCCCATTCCATAGTTCTCAGCCTCAGTAGTGCCTCGTCAGCAAGGCCTTCCCTAACCATCACATCAAAATCGGTCCCTTTCTTGTTACCTGCTCTTTCTGCACCATCTGTTTCCTTCATGGAACTTACCCCATGAGTTATTATTTGCTTGTTTACATCTTTCTGTCCATTTCTGCTCTAGAATAAAGGTTCCCTGAACACAGGATGCCGGTCTGTTTCCTAGGGTCTCACACACAGTAAGAGTTCAATATATCAATTACTAAGTGAATTAATCACATATAATTTTATGGATTATTTTATAGATATGGAAATATTTATAAAGACACTTTATTTTGTACTGTGGAACAGACTACATAGTCTGTATTCTATAATTTAACTAACTATGCCCCTGTAGTTGTACTTTTAGGTGGATTGTCAGTTTACTATTACAAATCCTACCCTAATCTATCAATTCCAAGGTGTATTTTTAAATATTTTCACCGGTCAGAAGTCAGGATGTGTTTCACATTCTAGGGCCTTCTACAGTCGAGGCCACGATGGAGCTCTTGCTACCCGCCCACTGCTCCTGCACAAACCTGGTCAAGCTCTTTGTACTGTTCTCACCTCATTCTGTTATAAGCCCACTGACACCTCATGAGTGAACACTCGCCAAGCAATGCAAATGAAGGCCAAAAAGATCTGTCATTTCCCTGAGAACAAACACAAGAAATCTGAAAGCCATGCAAGGCTGGCTGTGTCCTGCAGGGCTTCTCAGTAAGGCATCACCTGTCAGAAACTTCCTACAGACTTGATCCGAAACCTCTCCACTTCCAGAGATATGTGATTCAATTGAGGAAAAAGACACAGATGAGTTCAATCAAATGGGAACGCAAAGTATCAAAACTTGCAGGAAGGTGATCAGTGGCTTGAGGCAACATCCCAGGGGCAACAGCAGAACACTTATTTTTAAAATATTGCAGCTGTATCAACACTTTCAATGGCACAGAAGATGAGGGCATACAGAAAGGCACAAACATCCACAATGAAGTCAAACAGTGATGCAGGAAAAAGAATTCAGGCTCTGCACACAAAGCAGTTTATACCTCAACCAATTTATTTTGCTTCAGTGTGTCTTTTTATGAATGCACAAGTATAATTTTTAAATTATGTCAAAATTAGTCTAAAATAGCTCCTTCTAACCATTTTTTATTTTTAAAAAGCACTATAATTTAATAGGTAGCATTTTTTTCTTAATGATGCATAAAATCATAGTGTATCCTAAAGTCACTGGTCTCTTAGAGTCAGTAAAATACAGTAGAGTCTAGTACTGTCTTCTTTTCGTAACTGTCTCCTTGGATTAATGTTCAATGATTAGATTTACCCAGCCAAGAACACTTTTGCTATATACTTCCAGAAATGTTTTAGGAAATGCAATTCTACAATTAACATTCCTATTTTTTAAACATTCACATTCATTGTACTGTATCCATTTGTTTTTGCTAATTTAAACATAAATAGTAGCTCATAGTTATTTTGAGGGTTTTTTAAATTATTAACGTTGAAATTTTTTTTTAACTTTTTAAAATTCCAGGGTATATGTGCAGGATGTGCAGATTTGTTACACAGGTAAACATGTGCCATGGTGATTTACTGGACCTATCAACCCATATGTAGGTATTAAGCCCAGAATGCATTCGCTATTTTTTCTGTTTTAAACCTTTTTGTTTCCTCCTCCAGATAAAGTCAACTCCTGACATTTGTTCATTTGTCCCTCTGGGGGTAGTGAGGTCTGTCAGTTTTCAAAGTTGAACTTTTTAATGTGTATTACGAATATTTCCCCCCTTCTGTTGTTTCCTTTTTATTTGTTTTATGGTTGTTCATTAGACTGAACTATTATATTCTTATTTGTTTCTCTCCAACTTTATAGTTCTATCTACTGGTTTCAAAGAGGAAATCTCCCCTTCACAGTTAAAAAATATTCACCTCAGTTTCTTTTCTAATCAGGAATTTATTGGGATACATGGTATGAGATACAAATCTCCTTTTACGTGTTTTCTTCAGGGTTAATGGATTCTCTAGCTGATGGTTTCAAAAACAGAGGTTCTGCATACCTTTTTAACAAAATCCAGGATTCTTTCTCCCTCAAAAGAGGTATCCATTTCTAATCTGTACCATACGAGGCACTGTGCAATTCAGTGTTTGTGCACTTACGTGATCATTATGTGTACCATACGCAGGTACTGTGCAATTCAGTGTTTGTGGGCTTACGTGATCATTTCTTGCCTATTTTCCATTTATATCCGGAAGCTAAAGAGTATTTTGATCCCCTCTTTTGGCATGTTCTTAATGTAAGTTTTATTTTAAAAAAGGAATTTTCATTTAGAATCATAGCAAAATTTTGTTACGTCATCAAGAATTATTATTGAGATAAATTTCAATAGTTATTACTCAAAAATGTATTTCTGAAATCAGAAGTCAGCACATAGGATTCTTTGAGTAAAACATTCATCCAAAGAAAAAAATCTTGCTCATACATCTAAACATCTTGCCCATACATCTAAAAATCTGTTTCTCAACTATGGCGTGTGTAAATGAAGTTAACCCACATCTGTAATCACTTCGTCACAGATACAGATGCGTTCCTGTCAATGGTTTGACTTACAATTTTTTGACATTACGATGTTGCAAAAGTGAGACGTGCTCAGTGGAAATCGCCTGAGTGCCCGTACAGCCATTCTGCTTCTCCCTTTCAGTATTCAATACATTATATGAGATAGTAAACACTTCATTATAAAAGAGGCATTGTGTTAGATAATTTTGCCCAACTGTAGGTTAATGCAAGCGCTCTGATCACATTTCAGGCAGGCCAGGCTGAGGTATGATATTCGTAGGTTGAGTGTATTAAGTACATTTTCAGTTTACAGTATTTTCAATTACAATGGGGCTTATTGGGATCTAACTTCATCATAGGTAGAGGAGCATCTGTACCAGTCTACTCCCCAAAACAACTACCTCTTTACCCCGGACCTCATGCTTTCACATTGGCTCTGCACAGTCTCCTGGTTCAAGCGATTCTCCTGCCTCAGCCTCACAAGTAGCTGGGATTACAGGCACCCGCCACCACGCTCGGCTAGTTTTTGTATTTTTAGTAGAGACAGGGTTTTGCCATGTTGACCAGGCTGGTCTTGAACTCCGGACCTGAAGTGATCCAACTGCCTCGGCCTCCCAAAGTGCTGGGATTACAGGCGTGAGCCACCATGCCCGGCCTCACATAGGCCCTTTGATAAGCATAAAAGTCATATACTTTTCATCCTATTTGCAGGATTATGACAGTGTATACTACATGGTAGCTACTCAATAAGTATGTGAATAAGCAGGAAACGACTTTTTTTTTTTTTTTTTTTTTTTAAAACAAACCCACTTTAGGGAAATAAACTTGCAAAAAGCCCTAAACAATCACTCTTGCTAGCAAACAGCAGCACGGGTCTGGCAGCACTGTACCTTCAGTTCCTGCTTGGGCTCCACATTTTTTATGGTTGTATAATACACGTGGTGGCCATACTGGTAAGCCACCAGGTTCTGCTCCAGGTGATTCTGGGCTGGCCGTACAAACATCATCCAGTTACAAAGCGTCTCATCAGACAACTCAAACCATAGGTCCTCATGTAAATCCCTGTCTTTTCTGTCCCCTTTATCAAGAGAAACCTGTACGAAAAAAAGTCACACAAAAAAACAAAACAAAACCTTCAATGAGAGACACATTTTATAATGTCACAACACGCAAAGTATTGCTCCTAAAATTAACATACATCCTGGCTCTTCCCTTTGTATCTGCAAAAATCCTAGATCTATGACTTGCCAAATGTTAGAGGGAAAAGATACTTTCTGAAGCCTCAACTGTAGGAAAATTACCTGGCAAAATCTAAAAGTTAATCTAATTGCGTAGCTTTAGCTAATATTTCACAAAACATGACAAAAAATGCTATAAATATGCCAGAAAATGCAAGCAAAATACTCTCTAGTTCATTACAACTTGCCTCCTTTTGGGGTTTCGTTGCATTCATTTACAATAGGCAGCCCAGGGATAGGTATTTCTCTTTACAAAGTAATATTCTTGCTTGGAGATTTTGAGAACACAAAGAAAACCTCCCCATGTCGAAAAACGCATCCCAAATATTCACCCCTCCACTGCCCTTTCCTAGTTCTCTGGGTTCCACGAAGCAAGCAGCAGAGAGGGCTGGACAGAAACAAAAGGGTCAGCTAGCTGTAAAGAGATGACTATAAACATACTTCACCATACAGGGAGCTATTCTTTAACCAGAGTCTACAGGTCTGACCTGTTTCAAAACTGGAAAGTGGTTTTCTTGCAAACATTACTGGCACACAGCAGATGACATTAAGCCTACATAATTCTCTTTGCATTCCAGTCAAAATTATTTTAAATAAAGCAAGCAAGCCCCTGTTATGGGCTGAACTGTATCTTCCTCAAAATCCATGTTGAAGCCCTAACACGCAGTACTTCAGACTGTGACTGCATTTGGGGACAGGACTTTTAAAAGGGTACTTAAGTTAAAATGAGGTCATTAGGGTGGGCCTTAATCCAAACAGGACTGGTCCTTATAAGGGAAGATGGGTCAGGAGAGGGAGCTCAGGCCTGTAATCCTAGCACTTTGAGAGCCCAAGGCAGGAGGATCACTTGAGCTCAGGAGTTCAAGACCAGCCTGGGCAACATGGCGAGACCCTGTCTCCATAAAAAATACAAAAATTAGCCAGGCGCGGTGCTGTAATCCCAGCACTTTGGGAGGCTGAGGTGGGTGGATCATGAGGTCAAGAGATCGAGACCATCCTGGCCAACATGGTGAAACCCCGTCTCTACTAAAAGTACCACAATTAGCTAGGCTTGGTGGCAGGCACCTGTAGTCCCAGCTACTTGGGAGGCTGAGGCAGGAGAATCGCTTGAATCCAGGTGGCAGGGGTTGCAGTGAGCCGAGATCGCGCCACTGCACTTCAGCCTGGCGACAGAGCGAGACTCCATCTCAAAAAATAAATAAAATAAAATACAAACATTATAAATAAATTAGAAGGGGTGATTAGGACGTGGACACACACAAGCACTGAGGAAAGACTCTGTGAGGGCACAGTGAGAAGGTGGCTTTCTGCAAGCCAAGGAGAGAGGCCTCAGAGGAAACCAACCCCAAACTTCCAGCTTCCAGAACAGTGAGAAAATAAATGTCTGTTGTTTGAGCCTCCCAGTCTGTGGTATTTTACTATGGCAACCCTAGAAAACTACTGTAGCCCCTCCGAATAACTCATATAATGCTTTCAGGGACTAAAATTGTAATCTCCATCTCATTAGTGAGTTTCCATTCAACCAAATTAAGATAGAAAGAAGAATACTAGCAAACAACCGCTAAGAAACAGGAATAAGAGACTCAGTAGACAATGCAGTGCTCCTTGGAACACCGCTGAAGAATAGGAGTGAGGTGTGATAAAGCATAAATTACCTTGAGGTGAATATAACAGTCTTTCAGCTCCGAGCCCCTGACGAGAGGCCCCTCCACGGGGCCAAACTGGGTCCGCTTGGGGATGCGCCGCTTGGAGAACACCCCGCCCAGAAACCTGTCTATGTAGAGCACCAGGGGGAGGCTCGCCCTCGCACGGGTGAGCACCGGCCGGTTGGGGATCGGGTGCAAGGGGCCATGCTTTGGGCACACTGAAGAATGCGCGTTATTGCACTCTTCACACCCTGCAAAAGAGAGAGAGTCTTGAAGAAAAGTCCAGTTCCTCAGTATAACTTGATATGAGGTAAAAAATTCTGACCTGAAAAATCCCCATCTGCATTTTCAAGCCAAAATTCAATGTACTCCTAATGGTGCTACTCATTCAATGGTAATTCATTCTCTCTGGTAGACCAGTAGTCCCAGCTACACCTGTCGTCCCAGCTACTCGGGAGGCTGAGGCAGGAGAATCGCTTGAATCCGGGTGGCAGAGGTTGCAGTGCGCCGAGATTATAGGAAAAATCCTGTAATTCTCCTCTAACATCAGACAGAATTTGCTTATGCCTGTCACAAACAACCAGCAGGCCATGACTGACTTCTCTGCTGGAGAGTCCTTTGAATAGTGGCCACTACATTTACAAATCAATTACAACATGTCTGAAGAGTAAAAAGAGCTTATCAGGCTAAATGTTGCACTATCTGATGAGACAAAAGAGGTGAATTTTATAGTATGCCAATTATCTCAATAAAACTCTTCCACTGCCGAGGGGCTAGACTGCCTAAGCTGCAGTCCTGACCCTCAAACTATTGGCACAGCCCTGGGAAAGCTACCCACCTCATGGGAGGGCCACGGGGAGCAGGGAGGAGGTAGTAGACGCAGGGCACTCACGCCTGGGATAGAACAGCATTCTTAAAAGGCAATCATGGAAGAGGCAAAGCAGCACCTGGCTGAAGAGCGCAGGATCGGGCAAATCTACCGTGGTGGTTTGGTGGCTGAAGCTCTGGTGTGAGAGACCTCGGCTTGCCTGCCTGATGCCCCTTCGTCCCTATGTGACCCTGAGTGAGTTTCCCAATCTTCTGAGCTTCAGTTTTCTCATCAGTAAAATCAGAAAACGAAGAAGAGTGTCTCTCAAAGGGCTGCAGTGAAGGCCAGGCGGGATGATGCAAGCAGAGAATGTGGCGCAGTGGCCGCACACGGAAGGACCTGGTTCATGGGAGCTATGTTCACACACACAGGCAAACACACACACACACAGGCAAACACACACACACAGGCAAACACACACACAGGCAAACACACACACACACACAGGCAAACACACACACACACACAAGACGGACGCAGCTTCCCTGGGGGAGTCCAGTGCCCACACTTACATAAGTCATGCGGGTCGAAGGGCCGGGGTGGGTCTGGCTCCCAGTCATCCAGATCTGTGTCCTCTCCGTCTTCTTCCTCATCTTCCTCAGTGTCCTCGTCCTCATCCTCATCCTCTTCCTCTTTGGCCTCCAGTCTGCCTAGAGGGGCCTGCAGAGTTGCCAGAGGGTCGGAGCCGTCCACACTCTCGATGGAAGGCAGCACCTGGTTATGCACCGGCAATGAGGCCTGGGCAAAAGGCGAAGGCACAGAGTAAGCAGACATGGACCCCTGCTTTCTGTTCGCTGGTGCCCGCTGGCAGAAACAGGGTGCAAGGGCTGGGTGGAATCTAGTCTTCGTACCAACTCCTTCCAGGCCCTGGAAAAATGACTTCCCTCTACAGGCTGTGAGGAAGAGCTGGCTTCATTTTTGATCTGACTGCTCACAGCCTTTAACCCCCGCCTCCCTCTGCCCCTTCTGTCCCACACCTGGGCAGGTGCTAAGAAGGCTCAGGTGCTTCCTCCTTTGGCAGTGGGGGAGACTCAAAACTGGCAGGCCCTGGCCACCTGCGCACTGACCCCACCCCTTCCACTCAGGAAAGCCTGGTCTCGTCCTGGCTCATTCAGGCCGCTTCGCACTGCTTGAGAGGCCTGCCCTGTCTCCCAGAGACTTCGAATGGGTAAGCAACAGACCGTTTCGATGTGTGCACATGGGAGGTACTATCGGTTTCCACATCTGAACTAAACCTGGGGTGGGGGGGTCCCTCTCGCCTTTCCAGAGTGGTCTCACCACAGTGGAGGGGGGACACGAGTTGACTATCCTCAACCACTTGTCTTTTAAAACTCAACATGTCGTGCAACGCATGGTTAACAAAGTTCAATAGCTCACAGCTCTCCTTTTCAACAGCTCAGGCAGGCTGAGGTTTTTAAGTAAGAATAAAAGAGATGAGATGCCTGTTTGTGTCATCATGCTGAAGTCAGTCTCCTGCAAATAAGCCACAGCTGGGGTCATGTATTAGGTTAATGCTCTCTTATCGAATGTCCTGGCAGAAAATAAAAATGGTACCTGAAAAAGTTCTCCTGCCTCCAGTCTAAGTGTTATGGGATTATACACTGGCCTAGAATCCCTTTATTTAATCTTGCTCCTCCTGCCCAATTAGCACAAGGTCATACTCAAGCCATGTCCTAGTCAATAAATAAAGGAAGCTTTTAAAGACGCCACTCCCTTCATCTTCTCATATGTTGTTTTCCTCACCTAGAATACTCTTTCCTCAGCAACCTTCTAAATCCTACCACATTCCAGTTTCCCAGTGAACCACCTCTGATGCCTCCAGCCCTCCCTGAGTCTTCTCTGCTCTGAACTCCTGCAGCCCTTGGATCCAGAGAATCCCTCTCACAACAGCACTCAGCGTCTGCTTCCGCACTTCATGACCTCACCAGGCAGCCTGAATCATTCTGGAAAGTTCTATGACATTTTCTGTGGAGCCCAGATCTTCCACGCTTTGGTCGGGGCCCAGGACTTTCCTCTGGAGGTCGGTAGAATAAGTGTAACCCTTCCGCCACAGGAATCAAATATCTGAAGGCCAAAACCCCCTAATTCATTCAGTCACTTCTCAAATGACCAAACTCCCAGCTCCCTGATCATCTTGTTGTCTTCATTTATTTGCAGTGGATTCCATATTTTTATTAATACAACATCAGGGTGCATTAGTGTTTACATTGCCCACATTGTTCTACTGCAGACCCGTCTTGAACCTGCAGATAACTAAAGTTCCTAAGTCCTTTTTTCCCCACAGAGTGCTATTAAACCATTTTTCCCCTTCTCAGGACTTCAAGAGCTGATTTTTACTTAAATGGGGGATTTTGCATTTATATCCAGTAAATTTCATTTCACTACTTTTATCTGTTCTTCCTGTCTGCCAAGATCTTTAGACTCTAGATCCAGACATCTCACACTTTAACTATCCCTACAGCTTTGCATCCATTGCCAGACACCATCTATTTTGGTGATAAGTATGTGTTTTCACATGAGTCCATCTTGCCTCTCCAACTGCACCTCAGGGAAGTAGACTATGGGCTTTGGAGTCAGGCATTGAGAGTAAAATCCTTGCCCTGCCACTTAGCAAGTTACTACACTTCTCTGAACCTCAGTTTCTTTGTCTGTAAAATGGACACAGTAATACATGCCTCAGGTTCTGTAAGTACTAAGTGAAACAATATGTATATAAGGTCAGTAGCAGAGTATATAGCATTTAGTAAGTGCTTAGTATCAATCATTGTTATCCTAAGTTCTTTAAGGACCATGATGGTATCATATACTTTCTCCTCAAATTTAAAAGATTGCTGAGCATAAAGTAGGTATTCAATGAAGATTCATTTGTTGAAATATATTTGGCCTTTTGGGAAATGACATCAATTCCTTCAGGCATCTAGAGGAGGTCTTTGTGGCTATTCACAGACACATCCTTTTCCTGCAGTGCATCTTTTTTTTTTTTTTTTTTTTTGAGACGGAGTCTTGCTCTGTCGCCCGGGCTGGAGTGCAGCGGCCAGATCTCAGCTCACTGCAAGCTCCGCCTCCCGGGTTTATGTCATTCTCCTGCCTCAGCCTCCCGAGTAGCTGGGACTACAGGCACCCGCCACCTCGCCCGGCTAGTTTTTGTATTTTTTTTAGTAGAGACGGGGTTTCACCGTGTTAGCCAGGATGGTCTCGATCTCCTGACCTCGTGATCCGCCCGTCTCGGCCTCTCAAAGTGCTGGGATTACAGGCTTGAGCCACCGCGCCCGGCCTCCTGCAGTGCATCTTAATCGAAGAACTTATCAAACTCTAAAAAGAGGCTGGGTGTGGCTGGGCATGGTGGCTCATGCCTGTAATCCCAGCACTTTGGGAGGCCAAGGTGGGCAGATCACCTGAGGTCAGGGGTTTGAGACCAGCCTGGTCAACATGGTGAAACCTCATCTCTACTAAAAATACAAAAAAAATTAGCTGGGCATGGTAGTGGGCACCTGTAATCCCAGCTATTCGGGAGGCTGAGGCAGGAGAA
This sequence comes from Piliocolobus tephrosceles, assembly GCF_002776525.5. Classification (NCBI taxonomy): domain Eukaryota; kingdom Metazoa; phylum Chordata; class Mammalia; order Primates; family Cercopithecidae; genus Piliocolobus; species Piliocolobus tephrosceles. The sequence goes on from NC_045446.1 coordinate 118,943,335, forward strand.
TCACTTGAACCCAGGAGGCGGAAGTTGCAGTGAGCCGAGATCACGCCATTGCACTCTGGCCTGGGCGACAAGAGCGAAACTCCATCTCCAAAAAAAAAAGAGGCCAGGCGTGATGGCTCATGCCTGTAATCCCAGCACTCTGGGAGGCTGAGGGAGGAGGATTGCTTGAGCCCAGGAGTTCGAGACTAGCCTAGGTAACATGGTGAAACCCTGTCTCTACAAAAAATACAAAATTTAGCTGGGCAGTGGTGGCATGTGCCTGTGATCCCAGCTACTCAGGAGACTGACGTGGGAGAATCGTTTGAGCCCGGTAGGTTGAGGCTGCAGTGAGCTGTGATGGTGCCAGTGCACTCCAGCCTAATAAAAAGAACTCTAAAGAAACGGTACTGAGTGTGTTTATTAAGGGCCTGACCTGCAATGGCAGTGTAAGAGCACTGCCCAACATTTGAAATACTCGGGCTCCAGAAAGCAGATCAAACCGGCTATCTCAAACTGCATCTGCATGCTTAACTTTTGCATGACATTCCACTTCTGCAACTCAGGGTCTTTTAGAAACTTTTACGTGGGAGGCCAAAATTCTGGAAGACGCTTCTGCCTCAGCTTCAGTAAAAACAACAAAAAATGCCATGTGAGGCTGAGGATTCCACAGGGAACTTCTAGCGGTGCAGCTGCTGTAGCCACCTCCCCCTCGACCTCCTCAATAGAACCTGCGAGGAAGTGACTATATTCCTGCTCCCCATCTCAGAGCACAGCTTACAATATTGCCCCTTGTCCTAAGTGCTTAAGCATTAGGCCAGGGTTAGTGATACACGTTATCATACATTGAACAAACCAAAGCATATATGCACCGCTACTCCTCATAAATCCGCTCTGCAGAGCCAACCTGAAAGAACGAATTCAGCAATTCAGTTATTCTAGTGAAACCGCACTGTATTTTTCCCCAACAGATGCTGTCAGAAAGACTCTGGTTTGGCAAGGTGACTGGCTTCCTGCCACTGCTGAGAAAGCTGACATCGAGATAAAACCAACCTTCTCTTCCCCATGCTGGACCTCTCTCCTAACAGACTGTGGCAAAAGGAAATGCTTAAACACTCCAGCATCATCTTCAAGGGCTAACGTTAAAAGCAGAGTTTGGATATTTACCAGAAACATGCAAACTACTGTTGAAAAGGAATGGAAAGAGCTGGTGACTATCATTTCTAGGTAAGAACTGTATACTTCTAGACAACACAGACCTTAACATACAACAGGCATGCATTACAAATTTAAGGAATCACAAATTCAAATTCAGCTGGTGTTTACTGATGCTAGGCACATGTTTGAATTTATTTGAGGCCAGGTGATGTTACAACCCTCCTAAGTGGCAAAGATGAAGTTTAAATTCTGACTCTGCACTGCTTTTTCCAGTACATGACAATGGCCCAAGGGAATTCAGTCTATTCAAGGAGGGCAGCAGAAGAGGTAAGCATCACCCACGCTTTGAATATCTGGGCAACAAGGTAACCACACATGCTCCTGAGGTCACCGCCAGGCAGTAGGTTGGCAAGCAGTATGTGTGTGTTTCACTTAGAGGAAGAGAATACGAAGCAAAACCATTTTAATCCTGTGCATTTTGTCATGTACAATAAAATACAGTAAAAGGAAAAAGAATCTATAAACTTATGGTATACTTTCTCCTTCCCACTTACTACCACTCTCTGTAATTATTTCTGAAAGGACATAATGCATTTCAGGATACAATTTATCTGAGAAGTGAAACATGAAACGACTACGCTGGACAGCAGCACACACAACAGAATGCTTCTTGATTCCTACTGAGACCAATTATCAGGGCAGCATATTTTCCTCTCAGTGTGTGGGGAGTCACACATGTTCATTTTCAAAAACAATGGGGAGACTATGCCTGGAGACCACTGATGCCTTTCTTAAGGACAAGGGAATGCATACATGAAAAAGGCTTCAAGCACATTTTGCCCCCACTAAAAACAACTGAAAATATAACAGGAATCTTTTGTCTAAGAAGAAAACCAAAACCAAAAAAAAAAAAAAAAAAACATCATCTGTGTTAAACCCTCAATCTAACTTTCTATCCAGAATGTATCCAGGTCACCAGATACACTGACAATCGCTGAGGTGTTATAACCAGAAATAACTGTGCTGGTTGAAAGGAAACTAGAATGGAGAAAGACGCTAAGCCAATAGTTCCACTGTCTTGTAATGTCAGGGTTTGTGGAGCTGGGTACAACTTTCCTTTTGAGCACAACGTGAAACAGGCAGATTGTTTCTGGACATTGGGAAAGATGAAGAGCCCTTTAAAGTGCAAATGGCAACGAAGCCTTTCATTAAAACTATCCCTTAATAATAAAACAACACAAATCTGCCTATGAGATTGGCAAAATTTGAAAAGAATGCAGATACTCAGTGTGGCAAGAGTGTGTGGAAATGGGGCACTCTTGGACAGTATTTTGTTGGTGGGAATACAAACATTTTCAGTGTCTGAAAAGCAATTTAGAAAATCAATCATCAAAATAATTTCACACAAATATCAAATAGAATAGTATAATAAACCTCATGTATCCATAACTCAGCTCAACAATTATCAATTCATGGCCAATCTACTTTTTTTTTTTTTTTTTTTTTTTGAGATAAAATGTCTGTCTGGAGTGCAGAGTGGCTTAATCACAGCTCACTGCAGCCTCAACCTCCTAGGCTCAAGTGATCTTCCCACCTCAGCCTCCCGAGTAGCTGGGATTACAGATACATGCCACCATGCCTGGCTAATTTTTTTAGTTTTTGTAGAGACAAGGGTCCTCACTATGTTGCCCAGGCTGGTCTTTAACTCCTGAGCTCAAGTGGTCCTCCTATCTCAGGGATCCCAAAGTGCTGGTATTATAGACATGATTCACCGTCCCTGGCCAATTCACGGCCAATCTTATTTCCATTAATCTACCTACTTTCTCCCTCATTGGATTACTTACAAGCAAAACCAAGACATCACACGTTTTCATCTGTAAATAGTTGAGTACAACAAAATGACTTTTAGATTGCATATCTTATCATACCTAAAAAAATTAGTCTTTTTGTTTATTTTTATTTTTGAGATGGAGTCTCACTCTTATTGCTCAGGCTGGAGTGCAATAGCACGATCTTGGCTCACTGTCACTGCAACCTCCGCCTCCCAGGTTCAAGTGATTCTCCTGCCTCAGCCTCCCAAGTAGCTAGGATTACAGGTACCTACTACCACACCCAACTAATTGTATTTTTAGTTAAGATGGGGTTTCACCATGTTGGCCAGGCTGGTCTCAAACTCCTGACCTCAGGTGATCCACCTGCCTCGGCTTCCCAAAGTGCTGGGATTACAGACATGATCCACTGTACCCGGCCGTCATTTCTGCGTGTGAGGGGTTTTTTTTTTTTTTTTTTTTTTTTGACGGAGTCTTGCTCTGTCGCCAGGCTGCAGTGCAGTGGTGTGATCTCGGCTCACTGCAACCTCCAGCTCCCTGGTTCAAGCGATTCTCCTGCCTCAGCCTCCCAAGTAGCTGGAATTACAGGCACGCACCACCACGCCCAGTTAATTTATGTATTTTTAGTAGAGACAGGGTTTTACCATCTTGGCCAGGATGGTCTCGATCTCCTGACCTTGTGATCTGCCCACCTAGGCCTCCCAAAGTGCTGGGATTACAGGCGTGAGCCACTGTGCCCGGCCCCAGCTGTCATTTCTTAGTACTACCAAATATCGACTTAGTGTTATGATTTCCCCAATTGCCTCATATATTTTTTTTTACAGTTGGCTTGTTCAAATCAGGATCCAAACAAGGTCCATATATTGCATCTGACTGATTTGCCTCTGAAGTCTCCTTTAATATGTAAGCTCCCCCTTCCTCTTCTTTTCCCTTGCAATTTATTTGGAAACGAAGCTAAACCATTTGTCCTAGAGAATCTCCCACAGACTGGGTTCTGCTGACTGCATTCATGTGTATCTTTTAATTTGTTCCATTTTGTCTACCATGCTTGAATCTAGATACTTAATCAGATTCCAGTTTGATTTTTTGGGAAGCATACTTCATATGTGATATAATGCAACAGGAAGTACACAATACCGGGCGGCATATCATGAATGGCCGTCTCTCTGTTGGTGATATTATCACTTGGATCTATCCATTATACCATTCCTCATCAGCTTTTTCCTGATGGTTTCAGGCTACCATTGACAATCATTGCCTAGGTCCGTATGTCATTAGGGGCTGCAAAATGCTGATATTCTAAGTCAATCATCCCATCTTTATTAGTAGGAAAGCTTCTATAAAGAAATTTCCCTCCTCAAGTAATTGGTTACCTGAAGGAGACAGGCAGGATTCTTTTTCTCCATTTGCCAGTTTTTAGAATAATACAGTAAATTCTAGCATCCTCAAAAAGTGACCAATCCAATAACTCCTTTTAGTATCAGTATGAACTTGTGGACCTTACGTATATTTAGGTACTTCAATCTATTTTAGATGTTACCCTTTTTTACAGGTCAATTTGACCCATTTTGGCCCCTTCAAGTTCTTGCCATAGGAAACCAGAAGTTTTTAATAGCAATCTTGTATTGTGAGAAGACAAGATGCTCCAAGTTCATCAGTGCATTCCCTGCCCCAGAGCTAGAATCTGCCATTTCTCCAAAAAGCCCTAATTCCTTTTGCTGGTGAATTGTATTTAAGAGAACACATGGCAGCATTAGGGATACTCACTGCTACTGGGTTGATCATCGTATCTAAACTACTTCAATGGCCAGAACTAGAAAAACGGGATTTTTGCTTTTTTTTGTTTTTTGTTTTCTTTTGTTTTTGAGACAGAGTCTCACTCTGTCACCCAGGCTGAAGTACAGTGGTATGACGTCAGCTCACTGCAACCTCTACCTCCTGGGTTCAAGCGATTCTCCTGCCTCAGCCTCCCGAGTAGCTGGGACTACAGGCATGAGCCACCACGCCCAGCTAATTTTTGTATTTTTAGTAGAGACGGGGTTTTGCCATATTGGCCAGGGTGGTCTCGAACTCCTGACCTCCGGTGATCTACCTGCCTCGGCTTCCCAAAGTGCTGGGATTATGGGCATAAGCCACCACACCCAGCCTGTTTTTTGTTTTTTTTGAGACAGAGTCTTGCTCTGTCACCCAGGCTGGAATGCAGTGGTGCGATCTCAGTTCAATGCAACCTCCGCCTCCCAAGTTCAAGTGATTCTCCCGACTCAGCCTCCAGAGTAGCTGGGATTACAGGCATGAGCCACCACACCCAGGTAATTTTTGTATTTCTTGTAGAGACAGGGTTTTGCCATGTTGCCCAGGCTGGTCTCGAACTCCTGGTCTCAAGTGATCTGCCTGCCTCAGCCTCCCAAAGTGATAGGATTACAGGCACCTGGTCAGAAAACATGTTTTTTTAAGAGAAAACATATTACAAGTCCATATTCATATTGCAATTCGAATTTAGAATTCTGGGTTTTTATTTCATTGGTTTGGTTTTTATATTTGTATCTTTTTCCACTTTTACAAAAAGCTTGGTTCTTAACTTAAAATACAAATATCTGGCCAGGCGCAGTGGCTCAAGCCTGTAATCCCAGCACTTTGGGAGGCCGAGACGGGCGGATCACGAGGTCAGGAGATTGAGACCATCCTGCCTAACACGGTGAAACCCCGTCTCTACTAAAAAATACAAAAAACTAGCTGGGCGAGGTGGCGGGCGCCTGTAGTCCCAGCTACTCAGGAGGCTGAGGCAGGAGAATGGTGTAAACCCGGGAGGCAGAGCTTGCAGTGAGCTGAGATCCGGCCACTGCACTCCAGCCTGGGCAACAGAGCGAGACTCCATCTAAAAAAAAAAAAACAAACAAACAAATATCTTCTGTTTCTACCATTTCTCTTTGGGGTATTTATCCTAAGGAAATAATCTGATATGATATTCACGACAGCGTTCTTTATAGTAGCAAAATAAGAAAAAAAGGAAATAATCTACATGTAAAATAATAAATGAAGAATATATATAATAGTATATCCATATATATATATATATACACACACACACACATACACATATATATATATATATATTTCATTGCTTGTTTGATGGAATCAATGTAGCATCCCTGTTGGAATCAATAAGTACAGAAATGAGGTTGGTTTGGGTCAAGAATATACCTAATTATTACAAAAAATTATTAAAATAAATAACAGTTCTCATTTAAGTTCAAAGACCCCCACTACATTGCCATTCACTGCCAGTCATGAATGAATTTTTTTTTTTTTTTTTTTTTTTTGAGACAGAGTCTGGCTCTGTCACCCAGACTGGAGTGCAGTGGCCGGATCTCAGCTCACTGCAAGCTCCGCCTCCGGGGTTTATGCCATTCTCCTGCCTCAGCCTCCCGAATAGCTGGGACTACAGGTGCCCGCCACCTCGCCCAGCTAGTTTTTTTGTATTTTTTAGTAGAGACGGGGTTTCACCGTGTTAGCCAGGATGGTCTCGATCTCCTGACCTCGTGATCCGCCCGTCTCGGCCTCCCAAAGTGCTGGGATTACAGGCTTGAGCCACCGCGCCCGGCCCATGAATGAATTTAACCCCAACTGACATAACAAAGGCTCCTAACAACCCTCCCTATATTTCAGATGATATTAATACAATTAGTGTTCATTTTCTAAATTTTGAAACAGAAGCATACAAATCTTCTACCAAGAAATAAAAAAGCAGAAAGTGCTTCTTCTTTTAAATTTTAATTAATTAATTAATTAATTAATTTTTTTTTTTTTTTTGAGATGGAGTCTTGCTTTATCGCCCAGGCTGGAGTGCAGTGGCACAATCTTGGCTCACTGCAACCTCCACCTCCCAGGTTGAAGTGATTCTTGTGCCTCGGCCTCCCAAATTAACTGGGATTACAGGTGCACGCCACCACGCCCGGCTAAGTTTTTTGTATTTTTACTAGAGACGGGGTTTCGCCATGTTGGCCAAGCTGGTCTTGAACTCCTGACCGCAAGTGATCCACCTGCCTTAGCCTCCAAAAGTGCTGGGATTACACATGTGAGCCACCACACCTGGCCAGAAAGTGCTTCTTAATGAGAATAATTTAATTATTAATCAGTCATGGCACTCAGTAATACAGACAAATTACAGTCACACTACCTGACATGAAAGTAAACCTATTTGGTTTTTGTTTGTTTAGTTTTTGAGACAGGGTCTTACTCTGCCACCCAGGCTGGAGTGCAGTAGTGTAATCAAAGCTCACTGCAGCCTCAGACTTCTGGGTTTAAAGGATCCTCCCACCTTAGCCCCCCAAGTAGCTGGAACCACAGGTGTACACCACCGCATCTGGCTAATTTTTAAAATTTTGCAGAGATGGGGTCTCTCTCTATTGCCCAGTCTGGTCTCAAATGATTCTCCCACCTCAGCCTCCGAAAGTGCTGGGATTACAGGCAGGAGCCTCTGTGCCCAGCTGCTCCCACACCTTCTTCATCACTTTCACATTCTTGCAAAAAATAAGGAGGAAGTCATCAAAGCCAAGTAGGATATATGAAGAATGAAGGTAATGGGAAAGAAGTGCTTTAAAAGAAAACCAAGAAGAACTCAACTTTTTAGAAGCTGGCACGAGGAAAACTGGAACCACATTTATATGTAATTTAAGCAAGAATCTTTTTTTCAGTATTTAAAAATAGAGCAAGCACAAAAGCTATATCAATTTCCAAAAAGGGAGACACTTTTAAACCTCATGATTATTCCTTGGTTCTTGAACCAATACCCTGTTTATATGCTTATTTTTAAAAATTTATCTGACAAATCACTTTCTATTACCAGATCATTCCAGTATATACTTATTGAAATATGTTAATATTATGTTACATTTTGCTTTGTTTTCATTGAAGGAGCTGGAGAACATTCTTAGTACATAAGAAACAAACATCCAGAGATGGTGCAGTGTGAAGGCATGGGGGCATTCCAGGCACAGTAGCATTCACGGTGTTATCCCCAAACAAGAAAAAGACAATTCATTACCTGCTGAGCTGTAGCATCCTGCTGGACATAAGCTACCTGGCCTGGGTCTGTAAACAGAGTCTAAACAAACAAACAAACAAAAACTTATCAGTAGCTCTTTGGATAGCCTGCCTACACAGCAAAATTATCCTACTGCTAAGCAACAGTTTTTAGAAAAGCTAACTCCCATTTTAGCTAGTAATAATCTTTCATTAATACAGAAAATAAAGATAGTAATCTTAAATTTAGCTAAAGCCTTTCATTCAGATGGCTCCAAAGAGATTGTAGAAGCTAACCATCCCAATGGCTAACATACTTCACAATTTCACTCCTAAGCAAAGCCTCTCTTGAGGCTGAATGTCACAGTTAATTAAAAAGGCATCTCGTGAAAACAAAAGAGAATGACATGAACAAGCGTTCATAGGTTCACACATAACACCCCTCACAGGCGTAGCCTTGTGATTGATTAAATGAAAATGGATGGAGATAGACAAGCATCCAGAAGAGGATTACGTTCCCAAGGATTACAGCCATTTCAAACGTAAGTGCATGTTTATTATCAGAAGAGAAATAGAAGGAAAGTAAATTGAACTTAATGTTCCATGAGTTCTTTATTGGATAGTCAATAAAGTCATAATTTAAAAAAAAAAAAATCATCATCATAAACTAAGTTGGGTCATGATGCAGCAAAGCTAACTAGAGAAAATTCTTTGAAACTATTGTAGCCAGGGCACCACGGTTACTATCTCTAATCCAGAAAAATGTCAAAATGTCCTTTCTTCTAACGTTTCTAAAAATCTGGCTGGGTTTGGTGACTCATGCCTGTAATCCCAGCACTTTGGGAGGCTGAGGCAGGCAGATCGCCTGAGGTCAGGAGTTCGAGACCAGCCTGGCCAAAACGGCGAAACCCCATCTCTACTAAAAATACAAAAATTAGTTGGTTATGGTGGTGGGTGCCTGTAATCCCAGTTGCTTGGGAGGCTGAGACAGGAGAATCACTTGAACCAGGGAGGTGGAGGTTGCAATGAGCTAAGATTGTGCCACTGCACTCCAGCCTAGGAAACAGAGCAAGACTCTGTCTCAAAAAAATTAAAAATAAGTAAATAAAATAAAAATTATCCAAATTCAGACATTTAGTAACATTGGTATAAACTAAAAGTTGGTCACAGGACATTCTTACATAAACTAATCTTATTTTAATATAGGCAGGGGTATTCCAAAAGTACCACTAAGTCTTCAGTGATTTCATACTTACGTAGATTTGAAAGGCACTGATTAGGCAGGCCTCATTTCTTTTTGGGAATGATCTGAGCCTCTTTATTAAATATCAAATGAGGACACATTTTTATTACCAAGATGCTACTATAAAAGCATGGAATTTAGATGTTAAAGATACACGTTTCAAAGTACTTTATACATTGTAAAGTGCTAACAATGTAAATTAACATTTATATGTTGGGGGATATTGTTGTCACTCATTTGGAAGCTATACTGCAAGTCACTGGCAAAAAATAACATAAAAGCAGCTATAATTGTATAGCTTTTACCAGTAAACATCTTTGCTTCTAGTACAGCCTTGCAAATCAGTAAGTTATTAAGAAGTGGTAGCTAATAAGCTTAGCAGGACCCTTTCTTACACATTTAGCTGAAATAATCTGTATGTTTTCACAGAGCCTGGTTCTTGATACTTAGGAATAATAAATTCATAACCTAGTCAACTGGAGAGAAGAGCTATATACAAACCCACGCTCTAACTCCTTATTGCATTTAGTGTCGAGAAGTAAATCACATCTTCCTCTGCCAAGCTCCTTGAGAGCATAGATCTTTTCTTTTTTTTGAGACAGAGTCTCGCCCTGTCACCCAGGTTGCAGTGCAGTGGCATGATCTCGGCTCACTGCAACCTCTGCCTCCCAGGTTCAAGCAATTCTCTGCCTCAGCCTCCCAAGTAGCTGGGATTATAGGTGCCCACCACCACGCCTGGCTACTTTTTTGTATATTTAGGAGAGACAGGGTTTCACCATCTTGGCCAGGCTGGTCTTGAACTCCTGATCTTGTGATTCACCCGCCTCAGCCTCCCAAAGTGCTGGGATTACAGGCATGAGCCACCGCGTCCAGCTGACAGCACAAATCTTATCTGAATACGTTCTGCATCACCAGTAGCTAGCACAATGACTGACAGAAGGTAAACACAAGTAATCGGTTAATTAGTTAATTAACAAATTATAAACAAATAATCCTTCACATGCCTGCGCAGCTTCCACTGGGTGGATGTATACCAGCGTGTGCTCTGGACCATCCACTGACGTGTAGGAGGCACCATCTGCCGTGTACACCACCTGCTGGGGTGGGCGAACCTGGTCATCGGCATAGACGATCTGAGCCACCGTTCCAGTGTCTGGAACAAAGTGCACCTGGCATAAAAAGGAGTAAAGGAAGAAGAACAAAATCAGTCTCATGAAGGTAAGAGATCGACAAGCCCACCTGGGATTCTAAAATATCCCCAATGAAAGGAGAATGGGGATGCACACACCTTCGTCTACACCAAGCTGATGACTGGGGAGGATCCAAGGACCCTGTCGTTGATTTACTCCTAACTGTTAGGCAACCGACTTAAATTCCCCTTTGCCTCAAATGTCCAATGCAGATAACTCTTTTGGGGAGTGATAAGGATGTGGTTAATTGATTCTGGAAACGACACTGAAGATTCCTGCTTGACAACACTACCAGAATAAAACATACAAGTTACTCCGTGGTGTGAAAAAATATGTCAAGACTCAAAAGCCAATTGCTCTCAACACATCATAAGAATTCTATTTTATAACTAATAGTGTCTTTCAGCAGACACGTTAAAATAAGGTCATTTTTGGCCAGATGTGGTGGCTCACACCTGTAACCCCAGCACTTTGGGAAGCTGAGGTGTGTGGATTACCTGAGGTCAGGAGTTCAGGACCAGCCTGGCCAACATGGTGAAACCCCATCTCTACTAAAAAAAAATACAAAAATTAGCTGGGCGTGGTGGGGGGCACCTGTAATCCCAGCTACTCGGGAGGCTGACAGGAGAATTGCTTGAATTCAGGAGGTGGAGGTTGCAGTGAGCCGAGATTGCGCCACTGCACTCCAGACTGGGTAAGAAGAATGAAACTCCGTCTCAAAGATAAATAAAATAAAATAATAAAATAACAATAAAAATAAAATAAAATAGTCACTTTCTTTCCCGCAAGTTGTTTCATACACAAAGGACATACTGGAGGTATATCAGTAAATGCTTGCTGAATCATTGAATGGAATAGAACTCTTCCTTGCCAGGTAGATGAAGACACAGAAAATTCTAATAAAGTACTTTCAAGGCGTTCTGGACAACTATTTCAGCTGTTACCAGGGTAAATAATTTTCTCCCAAGACCTAAAGAACTAAAGCAGAAATCGAGTTTTGTAAAATATTTTCTGAGTGGTCAGCTTTGGAGGATTGAATTCTTGAAGGCCTGAGCTTGGCACATGGCCTGATGCCTGATATTGGAGGTCTGGAAGCAGATGGCCAAAGCACACATTTGGGAGAGAAATAATTTATGTGTTGCTATTGAAGTCAGGCACTCTTAGGGTGGAATCCTTGCTCTTATACTGCCTTGGCTTTGGGCCTAACTTTTTTATGTCCGTTTTCTCTAGTGAAGGATTGTAGATCCCAAAGATAATATAAACTAATTTAATCCCCAGAAGGAAACCTAAGAGACAAAATGTAATCAAACACCACAGAAATACAACAAACTTCTACCTCTACACTAAATGATTAGTCTGGCTTCTACATAAATTTGATTTGTCTGGGAAGATAAAGTTTGTCTATTGGAAAAATTAGGCTCATATTTGAGCAGGCTTAATTGCTATAAGACAATTTTGTGACTTTAGATTTGTTCATTAACATCAAAGCCTTGAACTAGTTTCAGTGCTTAAGAAGGGAAAACACGTTTCCTCCAGACAAGTTATCTAAGCTTTTCCGCTCGGTCTTCATCACTCATTAAATCAGAATTCCCAGCTGGCGGAAGAACCAATTGGGAGGAAGGAGTGCCACAGGGACCCTGACCTTGGCTATCTACTATCTGGTTACCCACAGACAGGGCCCTGGTCATGCAGTGTCACAACTAGATTTTCTTTTGTTTTGCTTTTTAGTGAACTACAATTTTGTTTACAAATAAAATATACCAAAATATATAGCTGCATGGAAGTGACCTCAAAATGATTTCCAGGAGAAACAAAACAGAATTATCATATACTCTGCTGAAAACATTGGTGGAACTTTTTTAAGTAATCAGACTAAGACTTCATTTATTTTTATTTTTAGAGACAGGGTCTCATTCTGTCACCCAAGCTAGAGTGTAGTGGTGCAGTCATGGTTCACTGCAGCCTCCACCTCCTGGAGACATGACTGCACCACTACAGGCATGCACCACCATGTCCAGCCAATTTTTTTTTTTTTGTAGAGTCAGGGCCTCGCTTTGTTGCCCAGGCTGGTCTTGAACTCCTGGCCTGCATTGATCCTCCTGCCTTGGCCCCCTAAACTGCTGGGAAAGGCATGAACCACCATATTTGGCCCATACTGAGACTTTTTAATCATACCAGATGACCAATTTTATTGATTGTATATTTATTATATTGCTTAAATTAAATAGAATCTGCATACTTAAATGTTTCAGTGTAACTTCTTGATTTTGATACGGTACTATGGTTATGTAATTTAATGAAACATTAAATTTGTATGTTTACTATAATGTTTAAAAATTAAGTTTTATGCTTTGGTCACATATAAAACATAGCTCCATATGACTGCTAATCATCCCAAAATTCAATTCCATACCAAAAATGCAGAGATTTGCCATCACTAAGAACAGTCAGAATAACGTGGCTGGTTCTAGCAGCAATCTGAAAGGATAACAGCAGCATTTGATCAAGTGACTGACTTCTAAAGTGGCTGACTCATAATGGAACAACTTTCACTTAGAGGTTTATATTCTGAATTTAAAAAGAAAAGAAAGGGCCACTCACTTTATAGATATACCTGTACTCATTACACACAAAGGACCAAACTCCTATGGATAACATAAAAGAAACAAACTATAGTTTGAGGTTTTCAGCACCAATAACATAAACAAAACAGGGTAGTAAAACAGACTATGACAGTAAATTGCAGACAAGGCAGAGAAGCCTACAGGTGGTGGTCTAGCTCTCCTAACTCACAGTGAGCCACGTCGATGGAGCATTCAAGGTGCCAAAACAGTCCCTATTCCCTGGGTACGAGTTCTTCATGTTGGCTCCTCCCAACCAGTCACTACTAGATAGTCAGCAAACTGTGTCCAGCTGAAAACCTCTCAATACCAAGCTGGAAAAGACCAGTCTTCACCTGTGCAGCATTCTGTTCATGCTCTGCAGACGTCGGCCACACGTGCGAGCTTTCATCTTTGGAATCCATCTTCTCCCAACTGGACAGCTCCACGTCTAGCACACCTAGAGCAGCACGGGGTGCAGGACAGTCATCTGTCTACCACACGTGTGTTCATGAAGGACAGAAAGGTCTGTCTGCAGTGAGCCTGAGAAAACACAGAAAAGGAACCAAGACTTTCAGTAGATAAATACATTTCAATAGATTACAATTTCTTTTTTTTTTTCCTTTTTTTTTTTTTGAGACGGAGTCTTGCTTTGTCGCCCAGGCTGGAGTGCAGTGGCACCATCTTGGCTCACTGCAAGCTCCACCTCCTGGGTTCACGCCATTCTCCTGCCTCAGCCTCCGAGTAGCTGGGACTACAGGCACGCACCACCACGCCTGGCTAATTTTTTTGTATTTTTAGTAGAGACGGGGTTTCACCATGTTAGCCAGGATGGTCTTGATCTCCTGACCTCATGATCCACCCGCCTTGGCCTCCCAAAGTGCTGGGATTACAGGCGTGAGCCACCGCACCCGGCTAATAGATTATAATTTCAACCACAAAGAGTAAAAGAAAGATTTGTCATAAAGCAACACACCTGGGCAAAAAACGTAAAAATGAAGATATTATTTGTGATAATAATATAGGCCAGGTACAGTGACTCACGCCTGTAATTGCAGCTCTTTGGGTTTTTTTCTTTTGGGGGGGTGGGGGGAGTTGGTTTTGTTTTTGAGATGGAGTCTCGCTCTGCTGCCCAGGCTGGAGTGCAGTGCCACGATCTAGGTTCACTGCAACCTCCCCCTCCCAGGTTTAAGCGATTCTCCTGCCTCAGCCTCCTGAGTAGCTTGGACTACAGGCATGAGCAACCATGCCTAGCTAATTTTTTGTATTTTTAGTAGAGATGTATTTTCACCATGTTGGCCAGGCTGGTCTCAAACTCCTGAGCTCAAGTAATCCACCTGCCTTGGTCTCCCAAAGTGCTGGGATTACATGCATGAGCCACCACTCTCGGCCAATTCCAGCTCTTTGAGAGGCCAAGATAGGAGGATCGCTTGAGGCAGGGAGTTTGAAACCAGCCTGGTCAACATGGCGAGACCGCATCTCTATTTAATAAAAAGAAATTTAAAAATATAATAATATAATGTATTGCATGCTTGCTATGTTCTAAACACTCATTGGGGGTGTGTGTGTATAATATCTTATAAAATTATATATTTTGCATATATATTTGTGTATACATACATGTGTGCATGTTTGTATAATGCAATCCTCATTAAAAATACTGAAGGTAATCTTAGTTCTCGTGAGGAGAATGAGTTTCTCAGATGCCAAAAGCAGGCTCTTTCCTTGTAGACACTAACTTCCCATACCACCTTTACTTCAAAATGAACAGCAGAATAATAAGTCTCAAGATGAGGGGAAAGTGGCAATTTTCTGTGTAAAAAATTTGGTGAATGCAAATACAAACTTTTTTTCTCACATGGTCAGTGCTGGAGTGATTAGCGGCCAAATAAAAAGCCTTACTAAATTTCAACACGCACAATATCTGCATCTCAAAGTCTTATTCCTTCCCAAAACAGGCTTTTTAAGGTAGTCAGTCTTCCCTTTTGATGATGATAAAATGTTAGTATTTTAGAAGTCCACTTGGCATTCGCTGTGTTAACAGGGCAGCAGCCACAATGCCAGAATAAAGACCAAAGAAGAAAAAAAGAGAAGGTACGCTAACTTCCAAAGTCTGTGCCCAACTCTGGAAAACAGGGGATGCCATGTCCATCTTCTGAGCCATCCAGGTGCCTGTTCCTGCTTCGCCTCAACATGATCATTCTTATCCCCACCATGCAGCGCCCCCCACCACACTTATTCACCCCGCATGCACCCTACTCTTCCAATCCCCATTTGGGGGGGACTTGAAAGACTGCCACATCCACCAACAGGTGAATGTAAGAAGAAAGGAACACAAGGGAACTTCATGGAAAAATGGGAATATTCTGCATCTTGTATCTGAATTGGGGTGGTGGTTACATAAGGAATATGTGTGTCAAAAGCCATCAACCTATTAAGTTAAGATATGTGAATTTTATTACATTTAAATTATACCCTAATAAAGTTGATTTTTTTTTTAAGCATACCTTCCTCATACAGCAGTACTATTTAAAAATATATACAAAGATATTCAGGGTGAGTTTCATATGGTATGTAAATTATATCTCAACAAAGCCATTATTTAAAGAAACAAAAAGTATTAAGAAAGGAATAGGCTGGGTGCAGTGGTTCACACCTGTAATCCCAGCACTTTGGGAGGCCAAGGCCGACAGACTGCTTGAGGCCAGGAGGGCAAGACCAGCCTGGGCAACCCCAGGTGAAACCCCATCTCTACAAAAAATACAAAAATTATCCAGGTGTGGTGGTGTGCACCTGTGGTCCCAGCTTCTCGGGAGTCTGAGGTGGAAGGATCACTTGAGCACGGGAGGCGGAGGTTACAGTGAGCCCAGATCACGGCACTGTACTGCATGGGTGGCAGAGTGAGATTCTGTCTCAAAAAAAAAAAAGAAAGAAAGGAATAAATGTCACCAATCATCTACAGATCTATAAGAAGAAAATGGCAAAATGGTACAAAAGGACATACAAAAGGACATAAAAGGCTCAGTAATTACAAAATCAGAGCCAGGAGTGGTGGCGCAGCTACTCAAGAGGCTGAGGTGGAGGATCCCTTGAGCCCAGTTCAAGGCCAACAAGGGCAACACAGAGAGACCTTGCTTTAAAAAAAAAAAAAAAAGGAAGGAAGGAAGGAAGGGAGTCATAACATGTTCCATGTAGGAAGCTTTTTTTTTAAAGTTGTTTATTTTGAAATAACTTCAGACATAAAAGTTGTCAAAATAGTACAAAGAATTCCTGTATTTCTTCACTCCAATTCCCTGAATGTTAACATTTTACCGTGTTTACTTTATTATTTCCTCTTTCTCTTTCTTTCTCTCCCTTTTTTCACCTGAACCATTTGAGAGTAAGTTGCCAACACAATGCCCCTTTCCCCCTAAATTTCTAAGTGCCTAATTCTATTTTTCTTTTTTTCCCTGAGACGTAGGCTTGCTCTGTCGCCCAGGCTGGAGTGCAGTGGCGCCATCTCGGCTCACTGCAAGCTCCGCTTCCCAGGTTCATGCCATTCTCCCGCCTCAGCCTCCCCAGTAGCTGGGACTACAGGCACCTGCCACCACGCCCGGCTAATTTTTTTTGTATTTTTAGTAGAGACGGGGTTTCACCATGTTAGCCAGGATGGTCTGACCTCGTGATCCACCCGCCTCGGCCTCCCAAAGTGCTGGCATTACAGGCGTGAGCCACAGCACCAGGCCCTAAGTGCCTAATTCTTAAAAACAAGATTTTCTTATAACCACAGTACTGTTATCGAAATGAGGATGTTAACACGGAAACAGTCCTATTACCTAATTCACAGACTTTATTCAAATTTTGTCAACTCTAATGAACGTCCTTTAAAAAGAATACAACATTTTTTCTCCTGGCCTGGGATGCAAGCCGGTATTGCACACAGCACACTCAGCTGTCCTGCCCTTCAGTCTCCTTCAATCCCAAACGGTTCCCTGCTCTTTCTTGGTCTGCCGTGACCTTGACATTTATGAAATGCACAGGTCATTTATTTTTCAGAGTGCTCCTCAATTTAAGTTTGTCTGATGTTTCTTCATGGTTAGATTCAGGATATGTATTTTTAGCAGAGATACCACAGAAGAGATGTGGTGTCCTCCCTATAGAGGAATTTGAGTTGTTTTGTTTCCTTCAGCTTGGCTCACTGATTGCACAAATGCTCAGGTGTGTACTATGCTAGGCACTGGGGTGCTACGGGGATCGGCAGGTACAGTCCATGCCCTCACAAAACCCACATAGCCCAGAGCATCTTTTTGTCTTTGTTTTCATGTCTAGAAAGGTATACTTTATTTCTTCTATTTTAATTATATTTATATCTCTTTTAATAGGTAGTAAATGCAGCTGGCTCAAAATTCAAAAGGCACAAAAAGGGATACAGTGGACAATCGCCCTACCTGGAATGCCCTAGCCGTTCCTCAGAAGCAACCTATATTATCAATTTATTGTATTTTCTTCCAAAAATTATTTTGTGTACATACACACAAGCATATATATACTCTCTCCCTCTCCAACCACAAATAGATGCATACTACTGATTCCATCAAGGTAGCATTTCTTCTATATCTCGTTTGTCCCATGTAATATCTTTTTTTTTTTTTTTTAATTTTTTTTTTTTTGAGACGGAGTCTCGCTCTGTCGCCCAGGCTGGAGTGCAGTGGCCGGATCTCAGCTCACTGCAAGCTCCACCTCCCAGGTTTACGCCATTCTCCTGCCTCAGCCTCCCGAGTAGCTGGGACTACAGGCGCCGCCACCTCGCCTGGCTAAATTTTTTTTTTTTTTTTTTTTTTTTTTTAGTAGAGACGGGGTTTCACCGGGTTAGCCAGGATGGTCTCGATCTCCTGACCTCGTGATCCTCCCGTCTCAGCCTCCCAAAGTGCTGGGATTACAGGCTTGAGCCACCACGCCCAGCTGTCCCATGTAATATCATACCTTTCATATTGTTCCATATATATACAGACATTCCTCATTCTTCATTATAGCTGCATATTTTTAATCTTGCATTCATAAACGCTTAGGTTATTTCTAATATTTTGCCATTACATGTGACACTATGATGAGAACTTTGGACACAACATTGCTTTACAATGTATCTTGCATTTTATGTGTTAGTACCCCATGTTTTGGAATCTCTGAGGGAAGATACTAGTGAAGTTAAAGTGATTATCATATGTAAAATGGAGACAATTTTATTGTCAGGGTTAAATGATGTATGTAACAACTCTAGGCACAAGGTCTAGTACACAGTAGGTGATTAAATATATCAATTTTCACATTTCACAAACGAGTCATACAGAGCTTCAGAATTTTCAAAACATTTTATACCCTTTAAAAATCTAACAATTTGGCTGGGCAAGGTGGCTCACACCTATAATCCCAGCATTTTGGGAGGCCAAGGTGGGCAGATCATTTGAGGTCAGGAGTTCAAGACCAGCCTGGGCAACATGGTGAAACCCCATCTCTACTAAATATACAAAAATTAGCCAGGCTTGGTGGCGTGCACCTGTAGTCCCAGCAAGTCAGGAGGCTGAGACAACAGAATTGCTTGAACCCAAAAGGAAGAGGTTGCAGAGAGCCCAGATCATGCCACTGCACTCCAGCCTGGGTGACACAGCAAGACTGTCTCAAAGAAAAAAAAAAAGGAGAAAGAAAAGAAATCTAACAATACATTCCCTGTACCTGAATATCTTTGATAGTAAGGCTTGTCATACTGATTTTCCTTTATTAATTTTCTTTTTAACTCCACAATGTTTGCAGCCCTGTTGATTTTGATTTACGGGAGACAGTAGAAGAATCCCAGGAGCAGGAGCCATGATACCGCTGCCTGGCCGGCAGGTGCTGACAGGCTCTGGTAACCAGGGATAGACTTTCGCCCCTCACCTTTTTGCCTCTCCTACAGACCCGAGGGAACGGACAGCCACAACTATACCTTGTCTAGAAAACAGCAGCCATTTTCTGTCCTTTTCCCCTTATCCCAAAAGAGTTAGAGATTTCATTTCCAGGAAGAGAATGATATGGTTGCATTTCTATTTTCTCTCTAATGATTGACTTTATTCAACAAGTATTTATTAGTACTTGGTATGTGCCAGGCACTGTTCTAGGTCCTTAAGAAACAAGTTTATCCAAAAAAAAAAAAAAAAAAAAAAAATCCCTGGCTTCTTGCAGCTTCTAGTCTAGTTGTTTCTTTCCTGAACAGTGTTGTACAGGGTCTAAAGTGTGAACTTTACAATCAGACAAATCCGGGTTCTGAGCTCCCAAATCTTTCATGTACTTAGTTGGGGCATTAGTAAGCCAAACACTCTGATCCTCAGTATCCTCACTTAAAAGTCCAAATTACCAGCTGGGCGCGGCGGCTCACACCTGTAATCCCAGCACTTTGAGAGGCCTAGGCAGGCAGATCACTTTAGGTCAGGAGTTCGAGACCAGCCTGGCCAACATGGTGAAACCCCATCTCTACTAAAAATACAAAAATTAGCTGGGCATGGTGGCGTGCACCTGTAATCCCAGCTGCTCGGGAGGCTGAGGCAGGAGAATCAACTGAACCTGGGAGGCCGGTGTTGCAGTGAGCTGAGATTGAGCCACTGCACTCTAGCCTAGGCAACAAGAGGAAGACTCTGTCTAAATAAATAAATAAATAAATAAATAAATAAATAAATCCAAATTACCTGCCCTGCATGGTTGCTGTAAAAATTAACTACATGTTATGTATTTCATCAAGTCTATAAAGCACTTTCCCCCCATGTTTTAACATTTCTGGAATAGGTATCTAGTTTACAATCAGTGGCATCTTGCAGTTACTGTCATCCAGGTGGCAGTCAGGACATAGGGTCACTGCCCACTCATGTGTGATCTCACTTCGACTGAGTCATGTGCACTGTTGACATACTTAGCCTAACTGCCACTTTAAATGTCTTCAAAAAGATTACACGATAACTTGGTATTCAAACCAAAAGACATGGAAACAGTAGCGGGGCATAAATTTTATTAGAGAAGCAAATATCCACCACTGGAAAAATGACCTTAACCACCGAGGCCCTTACAGAACCTGGGTATAGAAGACACAGCCCATGTGGATGACGCTGCATGATGTGTTGTTATTACCGAGATTCACAGGAAAAAAAAAAATGGCCTGCGGTTGAGTGAGAAAACAGCAGGTTTAAAACTTGCAGAACAGGTAATAGATGCTTAGAGGAGATTCCTGGAGACAGTGGTGTGCCCTCTTTTAAGAAACGCCACATCACCAACGCTCTTGGTGGCACAGAGAATGACACTGTGTAGAAAACCACCCACATCAAGTACTCTGAGTCAAAAAAGATTCTGAAGAATCAGACTCTTGGAGAAATTTTAGGAATATCTTAGTCAATCTATTTCTCTTTATATTTTCACTCTTTTGTAGGCCAAAGAGTGAGATGATAAAAATCAATGTCTAAACAAATCTAGAAGAGCTCTTTCAATAAGTATATAATTAAAATACTAAATGACAGAAAGCACTGGTGAAACCAGGCACGGTGGCTCATGCCTGTAATCCCAGCACTTTGGGAGGTCGAGGCGGGTGGATCACGAGGTCAGGAGTTTGAGACCAGCATGGCCAACATGGTAAAACCCCGTCTCTACTAAAAAAAATACAAAAATTAGCCGGCATGGTGGCGTGAGCCTGTAATCCGAGCTACTTGGGAGGCTGAGGCAGAACTGCTTGAACCGGGGAGGCGGAGTTTGCAGTGAGCCGAGGTCACGCCACTGCACTCCAGCCTGGGTGACAGAGTGAGACTCCATCTCAATAAACAAAAAAAACAAACAAAAAAGCCACTTGTGTCAGAAGTACAGTTGGCAAGATTTTTTTCTTACTAATGTGTAAAATCACTGTGTATCTTACCATCAACATCTTAGACTCAATAAAATATGGCAATATTTGTGATCACATAACAATGATGAACATTGAAGAAAGGGTAGCAATTTTTTTCATGCTTGGTGAACGTCAAACACGTTTTTTAGTACGTGGCAAGCACTGGGGAGAAAAAGGTGAGCAAGAAACTCTGCTCCCAGAGAACTCACAATCTAGTTGGAGAGATGACACCCCACTTTGCAGCTCACCCCACGGCTACACTTGCAGGGTGAGCGTGACAGTGATGAAGAGTGAGGGGAAGTAGGAAGGAAGGATAAACCTCTACTTTTCCAACTAGTTCAGCGATAAGGCTGGGCAGGCACCAGACAATGGAGTATCCCAGTGTGCCAGCCTCCACCATCACCTGCCCGCCTAGAAGCCCTGAGTTCCCATCGTGCCGGTCACCCGACAGCCCCACCCGCTCACCATCCACCAGCCTCCCCCGCCCCCAACATCACTAAGCCCTTCTCAGCTAAAGCCGACATCCGGAACTCCCAGGGACTTAGGATGCAGGAGCTCCTGTCTTCATCACCTGCACACAGAGGTGGAGGAAGAGGCCCAGATTCACCTTCAAAGGTAGATGAGTATCTGGAATCCCAGGCTGAACTACAAATACAATTTCACTTCAAATGTTGTGACACACAGTGGTTAAGTTCCACAGCACTGTTGGTACATTATTCACCTCAGACACATTAAGAAGCAACAAAGGTTTCTGTACTGGCCTTGCACCTTAATGCCAGCCACGTCATTCCTGATAAGGAAAGCAGTGTACCACATTCCAGACAATGCACTTACAAATCAACTTTTCTGGCTCAGTAGGAACTAACTAGCACAAACTGCGGGCTCTCTCCCTGAAATCCAAGTCTAGACATGCCACGGAAAGAAGCTATGGGGAGACTGAGGAGCCTGCAAGATGAACATAAAAAGTGTGAGGACAAAAATGGAGGAGGGTGAGTGCCGATCTGGGGAGGGAGTTGTGGATGGGCCCTGGAAACAGCCCAGACAGACAGGGACCAGGTTCCACAGAAGAGATTAGGGGGTGGAGGCAGAATTTTTCTGTTGTTCTCTCTCTGATATTACCCTGAGCTCCTGCCGCCCAACCCGCAATCCTACCCCCTCACTATCCACCAGCCTCATTCCTAACATCACTAAGCCCTTCTCAGCTAAAGCCAACATCCAGAACCCCCCAGGATGTAGGACTCAGGAGCCCAAATTAGCAACCTGCTGGGGGAAAATGTGGCCAAAATTAAGCAATATGTGCTGATGCAGTCATCAACACTGCAATATAGAAACACAGCAAAAGATGAGTGCAAAAAATCAAATCATAACAACAAAAAAAATTAACACAGCAGCTAGCTCTGTGCTGCATGGCAGTGGGAAAACCTCAAGGCAGCAAAAAAGGCTGGGTAGGGTGTAAATAGCAGGTGCCAGGAGGATGGCAAGGTGCTGGGCACTCTGCTACCACACACTCCCCCGCTGCAGAGCTAGCAAAAACATATGTTCAGACAGTACAATTCCTCTAGGGGAAAAGGAGTGGCTGACCCAGAGACTCTGGCCTGATAAGCAATTGCTCGTTTTAAAAAAATTAACATTTCACCTTTCTTTCAATGAATATGCACTAGCTATAAGATGATTTTTGCTGACCCAAGCATAAAAAGAGCATTCTTCAGAATATTTATATAGCAATTAGTCTCCATTTAAAGAAATGATACTTTGGCTTTGTTTAAGTGAGTTACCATAAATACTACAGGCCTTGGGCTGGATTTGTACCTATTTGTGTTAGAGTCCTCTTTGGAATCAGACAGCCTAGCTTCAAAGCTTGGATTTGCCACTTGCAGCTTTTGGCAATTTGCTTAATCTCTCTGAGCTCTACCTTCTTCATATATAAGGATAAAGAACTAAGAATATTAGATATTTAACGAATAGGAAGACCTGGCACAGTGACTCATGCCTGTAATCCCAGCACTTTGGGAGGTCAAGGTGGGTGGATCACTTGAGGTCAGGAGTTCAAGACCACCCTGGCCAACATGGTGAAACCCTATCTCTACTAAAAATACAAAAAAAATAAAAATTAGCCAGGCGTGGTGGTGTGTGCCTGTAATCCCAGCTACTCGGCAGGCTGAGACACAAGAATCACTTGAACCCGGGAGGCAGAGGTTGCGGTGAGCTGAGATCGTGCCACCACACTTCAGCCTGGGTGACAGAGTGAGACCCTGTCTCAAAAAACAAAAACAAAACACAAATAGAAAACAATGGTAAATTGTGCGTAACACAAAACACCTGTATGTCAAGAAACAGAAAACACACCCTTCTAAACTCATACTTAAGATCAGATTCCACTTGGTAACTAAAAAAATAAGTGATTTCACTCTGTGTATAGAGAAAACACATCTTCTTTAAGATATTGAGTTATAAAAAGGGGGAAGAAAGATAATAGGAAATCAAATTCTATGGCGTAGAATAACAGAACTAATTTCAGAATTAGAAGAGAAATTCTAGGCCCACAGTTCTGAAATATGTTCGGATGACAGGGACCCTGAAGACATAGCACCATGAAATATTAATAGCTGACATGTACAGCGTTTGTTATGAACCAGACACGTTCCCTAAAAAGGAAGGGAATTCTGGCATATGCTTCAACAGGGAGGAATCTTGACGACATTACACTAACCACACATATTGGTTCATTTAATCCTCACAATAACTTTTGAAGTAGGTACATTTTATCTCTACTTTACAGGTGATGGATGGAGACAGAGAGAGGCGAAATGACTTGCCCAGGGTAACAGAGCTAGGAAGCAGTGGAACTACGATGCAACCTGGGCATGAGGCTGCCTAGCCCACATGCTCAGCCACAATTCTACACTGCTTCTCATCCCACAAACTAAGAACACTGGACCTGCATGATGATTCCAGTATAAATGACTACACTAATGAGCCAAGTAACAATCATATCCAACCTCACTTTACTTTTTTTTTTCTTTTTTTTTTTGAGATGGAGTTTCGCTCTTATTGCCCAGGCTAGAGTGCAGTAGCGTAATCTCAGCTCACTGCAACCTCTGCCTTTTGGGTTCAAGTGACTCTTCTGCCTCAGCCTCCTGTGTAGCTGGGATTACAGGTGTCCACCACCACACCTGGCTAATTTTTTTGTATTTTTAGTAGAGACAGGGTTTCACCATGTTGGCCAGGCTGGTCTCGAACTCCTGACCTCAGGTAATCCACCCGCCTTGGCCTCCCAAAGTGCTGGGATTACAGGCATGAATCACTGCACCCAGCCTACTTTATTATTATTATTTTTTGAAGTGTTAAAGGAAGGAAGATTAGGTATTTCCAAGTTTTCCACCAACTTTTTTGCCGCTTGTTCACTTGTCACATCCTCACGCTGGCTAAAATGACTGGCAACAACAGCAACAAAGAGTCAACAACATTCTCTGAGACTGAAAATTCAAAATTAAACAAATACTATCCTTGATTTCTATTAAATGAAAGACACCTCTGTCCAGCTCTAGAACACTAGCGTTTTAGGGAAGATAGTTTGAGGACACATCATCTAGAACAACTTCTGTTTTATAGAATCATGTCAAGTCCAGAGCACGTCAATGGCAATCCCAGAATCAGAGGCTGAGACTTCCAACACTCGTAGCCCTAGGTCACATGGTGGCCACAGGACTGATCATGGAAAGGATTTAGAGGAGTCTTCAACGAGAGACTCCTGATTCTGCAGGACACTGTTTATCTTAGCTTTGTCTTTGTTTCTTTAGGACTGTGGCCCTTCACTGCCCGCTTAGAGAAACAGTCTTTGGCTCTGTAGCCCAAGTCAAGGGAAAGTGTTTTCCCAGCCATCACAATAGTCCAGCAAAGTCAGCCACCTCTGCTTAAGAGCTAGTGAGACTCGAGAGGGCAGTGACCTGGACAGAAAACTCGTGCCAGGCCTCTGAAAGGTGGTCCCCTGGCAAGACACGAGCCCTCCCAGCTTGTTACAAAAATGTTTTTCACTTTTTTAGCGCCTTTCTCTTTCTTCCTTTATTTCTATTTTCTCTTTCTTTCTTTTTGTCTAAGATAAAAGTTCTAGGATACAAATTAGCTCATTACAAAATACCCACTTTGAAAATTTTAGAGTAATCCTATGAGATTATAAAAGCTCCAAGTAACAACCATACATCAAAGAAAAGCTTGATGCAGAGTAATGGAAGGAGAAGAGCAGTGTCACAGGAAGGCCCAAATTAGCAACCTGCTAGGGTAAAAAGTGGCAAACATTAAGTAATGTCTGTTCTATGCAAATGTTCAAGGTCTGTGAACTGAAAATAGTGAATTAAGCTAGGTGGCAATGAATGACGTAAGGAAACCAATGAGGTAAGAGGCACCAAGCTAGAACCTTCCCAGCAAGAACGGGCACAAGACAAAAGACAACTTAGATATGGATTAAATTCCAAATGCACATTTTAATTTATTTGATGACATTCTGAATGTATACTCCCTTTAAAACTATGTTACACACCATCTTTTGATTCCCAGAATAATAGGAAAGCATATTAACTCATAATTAAATTGAAATAAATTAAGCTGAAATAAAATAAAAATTTAGCAATCATCTGTTACAATGTTGGTGATTAAAAAAAGCAAGGAAATAAAACTAAATGCATTTAGACAAACCAGTTACCTCTTTGTGAAATAAGCTCATCAAAGTATCTTTTCAGCTCTATAATTGAGATGAAATGATTTTTTAAAAAATCATGGTACTTGAAGAAACAGAAGGTTAAACAGTGTAAGATAAAACACTGATGAAGACTCTTACGTAGGTATAAAGATGAGACTTGTATCCAGAAGACTTGCATCCAAAATTCTAAACATTTTGGAGCTAGGTGGGACAAGAACTCATTATGTTTGATTTGACTTTGAACTATAACATTCCTCCGCCTTGAGCCCAGCACAAGGCATTCCAGTATCCTGCATTCCCAGCATGCTCAGCAGTGCAGAGTGGAGGGACCAGGCACCCACTGGAGCCACCCAGCCCGGCTTCCAGCCCCGCCTCCAGCTCACCAGCAGCTGACCTGGTACGAATTGCCCAGCCTCTCTGTGACTCAACTCTATCACTTGTAATATGGAGACAAGAACAGTATCACCCTCACAGAGGTGTAAATAGGACTAAATGATATAATATTTGCAAAGTGCTGAGAACAGAGGCTAGACTATGGTAAGCACTTATATATGTTACATGAAAGAAATAATGACCAGGGTCATTTCTGAGACACAAATTTTAAATGGTAGAGCAAGAAGAAACTAACTAGAGGAAAGAAAGGAACACAAAAGGCAAGAGAAGAAAAGAGAGGAAAGCAATGGAAAAACAGAAGGAAAAGAGAGTATTCCAGATGAGAGCATTTAGAGGAAATGACATGAGAGGACAAGAGGAATAAATGGAGTGGGAATGTGGAGGAGTCTAAGAAAGAAAGAACTGGATAAGCAGTAAACAGAATAAGCAGAAGGTGAAGGGAAGGGAGAGAAAGAAAAACTAAAGAAAAGAGAAAACATGAATCAGATTGTTCTGAGCTAACTAGATAGGAATTAGAAGTGAGAGTGGAACAGTCTAAAAGATCACTCCCATGAGAAAGACCCCCTGGGTTAAAATCCACTCGACAGTTACATCTGAGGACAAGGATATGGGGACACTTGCTGAGCGCCCACCATTCTCAGACGCCTGAAGACACGAACGGCACCTCAATAAAGTGCCCAATATGCTGCTCTTAAAAATGCCAACCGCACCCATCCATTGAGGAATGGCTCAACAAAATATGGTCTGTACATACAGTGGAATATTATTCAGCCTTAAAAAGGCGGGGAATTCTGGCATATGCTTCAACAGGGAGGAACCTTGAGGACATTACACAAAGTGAAATCAGTCAGACACAAAAGGGCAAGTATTGTATGGCTCCACTTATATGAGGTACCTGGAATAGGCAAGTCCAGAGACAGAATGGAGAAGAGTGGTTACCAGGGGCCTGGGCAGGGAACACGGAGTTATTGTTCAGTGGGGATGGAGTTTCCTTGGGGTGAAAGACTTCAGAAAACAGATGATGGTGATGGTTGCACAACGATGTGAATGTACTTAATGCCACTAAATTTTACACGTAGGCCTGTAATCCCAGCACTTTGGGAGGCCGAGGTGGGTGAATCACCTGAGGTCAGGAGTTTGAGACCAGCCTGGCCAACACAGTGAAACCTTGTCTCTACTAAAAATACAAAAGTTAGCCAGGCGTGGTGGCGGGCGCCTGTAGTCCCAACTACTCGGGAGGCTGAGGCAGGAGAATCGCTTAAACCTGGGGAGGAGGAGGTTGCAGTGAGCTAGGATCGCGCCATTGCACTCCAGCCTGGGTAACAGGAGCGAATCTCCATCTCAAAACACAAAAAACAAAACAAATTTTACACCTAACAGTGGTTAAATGGTAAATTTCACTTTACGTATACATTTTACTGCTATAAAAAATGTAAATAAAAACTGCTGGAGATGGCCCTGGTAGCATTCACCATCCCACTGCCCCATGGTGGGAACGGGACTTCACTTCACCTTTCCCATCATGACAATGAATAAACTCTTGCACCCCAGGGCCACTACTGCCCACATTCAAGGCAAACCCTGCCTCCCACTGGCCCTGCCTCTGCCCAGCCACACTGACACCATTCCCTTCCTGCCACCACTGCAATCTCTCCCAGCTCAGGTCAGCGGAGCTGGTCTCCAACCCACCCCCTTTGGAATTGCCGCGAGCCAGTCACTGCTCCTGGAACAGGGTGGCTACACCAAGTGCCTTCCAAGGTGCCTGGCACATAGGAGGTGAACAATCAATAGCAGTGACTGCTGTTGCTGCCAATGTGCTATCAAACCCCAGTCTCACTATGTCGCTTCCTAAGCTGGTGTATTTAGTTGTACTAGAGGTGGGGTCATGGGGAAAAGGCAGTGATATTCGGTCTCCTACGGTACCTCATCCACGCATGGTATCTCTAAGGTTTCTCAGAGTGAAGGGAAGCAGAGCAATTAGAGGGTTACATGGAAGGTCCTGTCCAGTTCACAGATGGGTCCCTTCCTGTCAAAGGCCTGATCAGCACAGGCCATCCTGTGGACCTATTCCAGCTGCTCCTCTTTTTCCCCACCCCCTGGTTTCCTAAGCCATAAACGCTGAGGCTCCGATTCTCGGTTTACTTCTTGGATCTCTAGCTGGGCGCGGTGGCTCAAGCCTGTAATCCCAGCACTTTGAGAGGCTGAGACGGGCGGATCACAAGGTCAGGAGATCGAGACCATCCCGGCTAACACGGTGAAACCCCGTCTCTACTAAAAAATACAAAAAAACTAGCCGGGCGTGGTGGTGGGCGCCTGTAGTCCCAGCTACTCAGGAGGCTGAGGCAGGAGAATGGCATAAACCCGGGAGGCGGAGCTTGCAGTGAGCCGAGATCTGGCCACTGCACTCCAGCCTGGGTGGCAGAGCCAGACTCCGTCTCAAAAAAAAAAAAAAAAGAAAAGAAAAAAAATACTTCTTGGATCTCTGACCCCTGATTCACCTTGGGTGTCGCTCCATGCTTTTTATACAAGATTTGTGAAACTCCGTACCCCACTGGCCAACTAGAACCCACCATCAAGCAAAGGCTGTTGCCCTGGCACTGTGCCCCCAAGCATGGCCAAGGGGAAGAGAGTGGGTACAGGACCATCCGAGAGACGGGATGTGAGGACAGCCATCATGAACTGAGCGCTTACTGCATGCTAGACCCTGTTCTAAGCAGCTAACATTCATCAGTTCAGTCCATTTAATGCCCATGACAACTCAATGAAGTTGTTTAAAACTTATGTTCAGAAAAGAATTGATAGTACAGAACCCTAAACTAGTGCTCTACTCCGAGCAGCTGCTGATGACCACATGACTGAGAGGTGTCACATTAAATCATGGAGCTACAAAATCAGACCAAGAAGAATGAAAATAAAGAGCTTCTATTATGTTCATTCATTTGGAATGAACATAATAGGAGAGAGTTTCCATTTAACTGATTTCTGGAACAAATAATTTTAGAACTCAGAAGAAAAGAAAAAATAATGGACTTAGTTCTAAATGGTGAATAGAAACTGGCAGCACAATTAGTGATGAACAAATAACAAAATAATACAAATTCCAGCACAAATTCCCCATATGAGATGGGAAAGCCCAAATCCTCCATCACGTTTCTCAAATTTTAAAAGATTATCAACCAACCATGAGCACTCCTGAGAAAAAATAAAAATGACCAGTTATGAAAAACACAACTCCCTTTGCCTTGCCTCGCAAGGTTCGTTCCCAGAGCCCTCCCAGATGCTGTTTCACGTGCCCTCACCCCCACCGCGTGACGGAGCCAAGGTGGGCTTCTTCTCCACATCCTACAGAGGAAGAAGATAGCAACGTCACTGCTCATTCCACTGTCCAGGGTCTGGCCAGCCTGAGTCCCTGCAGCAGACAGAGCACGGTGCCCCTCTTAACATACCACTGTGACCCCAGCTAAACAGCTACTAAAAGCTAGAAATTGGAGCAGAGTAACATGACTAAAATACACACACACACACACACACACACACACACACATATATTTTGAAACGGAGTCTCCCTCTGTCGCCAGGCTGGAGTGCAGTGGCGCAATCTCGGCTCACTGCAATCTCTGACTCCTTAGTTCAACGATTCTCCTGCCTCAGTCTCTCCAGTAGCTGGGATTCCAGGCGCCCACCACCAAGCCCAGCTAATTTTTGTAATTTTAGTAGAGACAGGGTTTCACCATGTTGGCCAGGATGGGCTCGAACTCCTGACCTCATGATGTGCGCGCCTTGGCCTCCCAAAGTGCTGGGATTACCGGCGTGAGCCACCGCGCCCAGCCTAAAATATTTTTATTTTATTCCACTAGGAAGTAAACTAAACACACCTTTAGTTAGGGGAAATATGCCTGAGGAACTGAAGTAAAGAAGCAGGGAGGCTGGGCACGGTGGCTCATGCCCATAATCCTAGCACTTTGGGAACATGAAGAGGGTGAATGGCTTGAGCCCAGGAGTTCAAAGCCAGCCTGGACAACATGGGGAAACCCCACTTCTACAAACAATGCAAAAAATTAGGCAGGCATGGTGGTGTGCACCTGTTGTCCCAGCTAAGCCAGGAGGCTGAAGTGGGAGGATCGTTTGAGCCTGGAAGGTTGAGGTTGCAGTGAGTACGGTGAGATCGCAGCACTGCACTCCAGCCTGGGCGACAGAGCGAGAGATCCTGTCTTAAAAAAAAAGAAAAAAGAAAAAAAGAAAGAAAGCAGGGAAACCAGGCTTTCATAAAGGATTTCAACAATTTTTTCTTTTTTTTTTAAAGAAAAGCTGTTAAGCCTCTGATTAGGCTCCAAACAAAATTGTTTTGCTTTTCGGTTAAGGCATTATGGATGTGGGATATTTCTACATAAACGGAGAGGCCTGAAGGTAAAGGTAAAAGAAATGAGGCTGTGATAACGCTGGGGCACTCCAGGCGTGTCTAGGGGCCACTCACATTGACCAGTTGTTTCAAGTGTGGGCCGTGAGGCACACGATGGAGCCCTGGAAGCTCCGAGGCACAGAAGGACTCCTCCAGATGATGTGAGTTTAAGCCATTTGGAAAAAACTCCAGAAAAGCCTTCAGAAACTGGGTGAGCAATGGCAGACACATTTCAGAGAAAGTCGTGCTTTTGATATGAGACTGAGCTATCTGTTACAATCTAAACCCTAGTCTGTAGCATGTCCTAAAGAAACCTTCCTGGCTTGTCTCTGGTTGTCATCAAGGAAGATACTGTATAACCAGAAGAGAACTGAACTAAGGTTTCGAGGCTTCAAAACCAACCAACCAGGTGCGAAAACACAGGATGACAGAAACAAGCCCAGCAGTGAAGCCCGTCGGGCAGGTCTGAGACGGTGACCTCCGCCTGCTTCTCCCTCTCCATGTGGTGTCCCTTTGACCTGCCACTTCCCATGTAGAAATCTTTACACCAGGCAATAATGCTTCCTACTTTCCTTGTGCACAAACGGCTGCAGAGACTCTCAGCTCAGGTTTCCCATCAGGGTGTGGCACCCCTTTCTTCATGCCTCAAAGGAGGCACCTAAGCAAATCTTTCTTCATGTTCACCCAAGAAATGTGGACTTTTCCCTAATTCAATTAAGACCTTTTCATGTACCAAAAAACAAGGACCGATCCTCCCATTCCATTTGAGAGTTCGTTAGTGATGCATGAGGGCCCCATCAGGTGCTTCAAAGGGGCTCCTGCCACTCACTCAGACAGAAGAAACATGAGGCTGAGACACTTGTTGGGGGTCCTAGCTGGACAATCCTACATGAAAATCCTTCAGAGTTTAAAAGGAACCAACATTCAGTGTGAGTTCTAAAGAATGATAAACCTTGATGTTTGCCTTTTTCTTTTTATAAAGAGTAGCAGCTGGTTGGCTGGTAAAATGTGAAGGGAATTTCACAAAGAAATCTGTCAGGGGTCCTGTGTTCTATTCTCACAAGATAGCAGGTGGGAACCTCAAAGCGCCAGAGTGCATCACGCGCCTGCAGAAAAACGGCACAAATCCTAAGCGTCCGACCTGAGAGCCGCTCTCAGAGGAAATGCCTCTGGCTCAAGGCGCAGAACTCCACTAGCACCCGGAAGCTCCTGCGGCCTCTCCCCAGGACACCCACCCTCCTCCCCAGGATCCACCCAGCCTCTGGTGGGCTGCAGAGGGCAGAGCAGCGCAGTCCGGAGCTCGCCTGAGGCTGGTTTCTGACTGTAAGACTCAGTCGGCTCCAGGGTGTGACCTTCCAGGGTTGCAGGGGAGACTGTGAGGTGCATCCTGGAGCTCCCCCTCCTTGGCAGGTCTTCTACTCCAGTTTCTGTCTCCCCAGCAACTTGAAACTACTGAAAATCCCCTCTTCCATCCCACTGTGTTTTGACTTCTTTTTTTGACCAGCCCAGCCTGGTAAGCGAAGCCCTCAAGGAGAAACCAGTGCTGGACTTGAGGCTCACGTCCCCATGCCTTACTGGCCTCGGATTCTGCCCCTCCTGTTCTAACTGCCTTCACAGCCCTTCAGGCCCCATCCTTTACCTCCTCCGCCCTACGAGGAGGATCGCCTGGAGCTCTGCAGGCTTCTCTGCCTCTCAGCAGCCCCTTCCCACCTTCAGTTCCTTAGGCGTATGTCCGCTAACTAAAACTGTGTTGATTTTACTTCCTAGTGGAATCTAGTTGCCAGGAAAATGTAAATTAAAGCCATAATGAGATGCCACTTTACACTCACTAGGGTGGTTTGAATCAAAAAGTCAGATAAGTGCGCAAAGGATGTGCTGAGATCAGAGCCCTCGTAGGCTGCTGGCAGGAATGTAAAGGGTGCAACCACTTTGGAAAACAAGCTGGCGGTTCCTGGAACAATTAAACGCCATAGTTACCATTTGACCAAGCAATTCCACTGCTAGGCACAGACCCTAGAGAGAGGAAAGCAGGGATCCACACGAAGACTTAGATGCAAAGTTTACAGTAGTGTTCTTCATCATAGCCAAAAGGCGGAAACCACCCAAGTGTGCATTAATGCAGGGGTCTCAGACCCCCGGGCCGCACACAGGTACCAGTCCTGTGGCCTGTCAGGACAACGGCAGCACTGGGCTCTCATAGAAGCAGGAACCCTGTTGTGAACTGTGCACGTGAGGGATCAAGGTGCTCACTCCTTTTGAGAATCTAACTAATGCCTGATGATCTGAGGCATTAGATTCTCAGCTTCATCCCAAAACCACCCCCAACCCCTTGTCCATGGAAAAACTGTCCCCCACAAAACAAGTCCCTGGTTGGGGACGGCGGCATTAGTGGACAAATGCATAAACAAAATGTGGCATATCCATACAATGGAATATTTATCATTCGACCACAACAAAGGAACAAAGTATTGATCCATGCTACAACATAACTGAACTTTGAAACATTATGCTAAGTGAAAGAAGCCAGTCATAAAAGACCACATACTATATTTTTAAAGTCCAAACCAGGGAAATCTATAAAGACAGGAAGTAGATTAGTGATTTCTTAGGGTCAGGAGAGGATGGGAAGATGGGGAGACAGCTAAAGGGTATGACATTTACTTTTCCTTTTTTTTTTTTTTTTTGAGACAGAGTTTCACTCTTGTTGCCCAGGCTGAAGTGCAGTAGCGCAATCTTGGCTCACTGCAACCTCCGCCACCCAGGTTCAAGTGATTCTCCTGTCTCAGCCTCCTGAGTAGCTGGGATTACAGGCATGCACCACCACACCCAGCTAATTTTGTATTTTCAGTGCAGACAGGGTTTCACCATGTTGGTCAGGCTGGTCTCGAACTCCTGACCTCAGGTGATCCGCCTGCCTGGGCCTCCCAAAGTGCTAGAATTACAGGTGTTAGCCACGGTGGCCGGGCTATGATGTTTCTTTTTCAGGTGATGAAAACGTATCAAAATTGTTTGTGATGATGGTTGTACATACCTGTAAGTATGCTAAAAAAAAAAAAAAAAAAAAAAAAAAACCAACAAAAGAGTGAATCGGGGAAAAATTCTGACAGTACAGAATCATTTGAAATAAACAGTAGGCCGGGTGCAGTGGCTCAAGCCTGTAATCCCAGCACTTTGGGAAGCCAAGACGGGCGGATCACGAGGTCAGGAGATCGAGACCATCCTGGCTAACACGGTGAAACTCCGTCTCTACTAAAAAATACAAAAACAAAAACTAGCCGGGCGAGGTGGCAGGCGCCTGTAGTCCCAGCTACTCGGGAGGCTGAGGTAGGAGAATGGCGTAAACCCGGGAGGCGGAGCTTACAGTGAGCTGAGATCCGGCCACTGCACTCCAGCCCGGGCGACAGAGCGAGACTCCGTCTCAAATAAATAAATAAATAAATAAATAAATAAATAAATAAATAAATAAATAGTAAAAGTTACCCTCTCTCCCACCCCAGCCCATTCCCTAGATATTGCCATTGCTGACGTTTCAGTGTCTGTCCTTCCGCTGATCTATCATATATAAACACAACACACATAAACTAGCTGTCTTTATACACAAATGTACTCATGGAGAAACGTAACCATACTTGTTTTTTCCATTATCTTATATATAGAAATATACTTTAACTTAACAGTAAGCTGTGGACACCTTTTCAGATACTGAAAGTATCTGCAGTAATCTCATTGCTTTCAACATGATAGATGTGCCAATCATTTATTTAAATATTCCTCTGATGGGCCAGGCGCGGTGGCTCACAACTGCAATCCCAGCACTTTGAGAGGCCGAGGTGGGTGGATCACTTGAGGTCAGGAGTTCAAGACTAGTCTGGTCAACATGGCAAAACTCCGTCTCTACTAAAAATACAAAAATTAGCCAGGCATGGTGGCGGGTGCCTGTAATCCCAGCTACTCAGGAGACCAAGCCAAGAGAATTGCTTGAACTTGGGAGGCAAAGGTTGCAGTGAGCCAAGATTGTACCATTGCACTCTAGCCTAGGCAACAAAAGCTAAACTCCATCTCAAAAAAAGTATAATAAATAAATAAATAAATATTCCCCTGATGGAAATTTTCTTTTTTATCCTCATAAAAAAATTATAAAATATGGCCAGGCACAGTGGCTCATAGCTATAATTCCAACACTTTTGGAGGCCGAGGCTGGTGGATCACTTGAGCTTAGGAGTTCGAAACCAGACTGGGCAAGATAACGAAACCCCGTCTCTACAAAAAATACAAAAATTTAGCTGGGTGTGGTGACAGGTGCCTGTGATCCCAGCTACTCGGGAGGCTGAGGTAGGAGGATTGCTTAAGCCTGGGAGGTCAAGGTTGCAGTGAGCTGTGATGGTGCCACTGCACTCACCCTGAGCAACACAGCAAGACCTTGTCTCAAAAAAGATGTGTGTGTGTATGTGTGTGTGTGTACGTGTGTGTACACACAGACTGGAGTGCAGTGGTCCAATCTCAGCTCACTGCACTCTGCCTCCTGGGCTCAAGTGATTCTCCTGCCTCAGCCTCCTGAGTAGCTGGGATTGCAGGTGCCCACCACCTCGCCTGGCTAAGTTTTTGTATTTTTAGTAGGGAAGAGGTTTCACCTTGTTGGCCAGACTGGTCTCAAACTCCTGACCTCTGGTGATCCACCTGCCTCTGCCTCCCAAAGGTCTGGGATTACAAGCATGAGCCACCACGCCTGATCTAAAAATCTATTTTTAATTTGACAAAATATTACACTGTAATTGTTCATTCCTAGTGAGCTAATTTTTCCAGAGTTAGCTTAGTGTATACAGGAGAGGAGAAGGTTTAGGATGGAATAGACTAACTGAAAGAAGTGAAACTGAAGAGACCTTCGTTCCCACTTCCTAGGTATGGCACTAGACTAAACTATAAGAAGAACATATTCCTCAAGGTAGCCTAGAGGAAAGTAACATAAACATTGTTATTGAAATAGATTCCGAAGTCTGCCGTTATGTGACCCTCCTGGTGACCACTTTCCTCTCACTGACTCTCTGCCATACCCACACCAGAGGGAACCCTACGCGGATGCTGCCAGGTCTCCCTTTAAATTCAGGGCCACTGATCTCAAAGGAGCACTCAACATTGGCTCCCACCCTATTCTGCCTTGGAATTAACTTTGGATTCTTGTCTCCAAAAAGGACTACTCCTTTCCCTCCTCTTTCCCCTGAGGCTTCCCCTCCACCATCCTGACTCCAGCTGATGCCTCGCACTTCCCTGGGACAAGAGAGCCCCTCAGGCAGGTATTCCCTCAGCTCCCACATCAGCACCCTGTCCTCACCACACTGGCTCAGTGGAGGAGGCCTTTCCGCCTGGGTGGCTGGCACCCGGCCTTCTGGGACCCTCCAAGCCTTCTCTGCAAACCAGCTAGCATGTGCTAGAATCTATCTTTATTAGAATAAAAAGGGTGCACTTATCTAGACTTATATTTCAACAAAATCTTTATATTAAACAAAACCTTCCCTTGAGTCCACGTTCCTGCTCACCTACCCGCCATCTCTCTGCTCTTGCCCCCACACACTGAGACTCTGCAGCGTGGCCTGCAGTCCAGCCCCACGGCCTCACTGTCCCCTCCCTGCCTCGGCCTCGGCCCACCCCACTTGGGCTTCCATCCCCACAACTCCCTGTGATGGCACATTCTAGAGCGTCTACTGCAAAATCCAGCACTCCCCACAGCTCTCATCCCCCCGTCCTCACATGGCACTCACACCGTCTGCAAATCTCTTCCCTTCATTCCTGATACTACGCCTTCCTCATTTTCCTCCCATCTCCCGGGCAACGCCTCCGCAACCTCTTCTGGTGGCTTGACCTCCACAGGTCGCGCTGCTGGGTTCTCTCTTGGGTCCTCCTTGTTTTCGGTTTCATACTCTCCTTCCGCTCGCCCAGCCTTTAAGGTGGCAACAGCCGTCTGCTCTGCGGGAATGCTTTCTCCGCCACTGTCCACCACCTACTTCCTTCTCATTATCCAGATCTCAGGGTCAATGCTACCTCCTCAGTAGGCTTTTTTGATCATCCTTTCTCATGGGATTCTGCTGTAATACTCTGCAAAGCACTTACCATCAGTTAGGCAAGTTCAGTATGTGTGCACTACCTGTCCTCCCGCTGGAAGGCTGCTGCAGGAGCATCACCTCACTGGAGCTGATGAGGGAGTGTCCCCAGCACCTGGAGCCGTGACTGGCCCAGGAGGCCATCTGGAAGGAATATAGTGCAGTCTTCTGCTTAGAAGGTAATTTGTTACTTCCCAAAACCCTCTTAGGATGAACTCTCATAAAAAAAAAAAGTATTGCCATTAAAAATAATGGTATTTAACTGCTTCCACAGCTAAGAAAGCATGTGTGTGTATGTATACATACATATATATAGATAGATATGTATATATATCTCAACGTTTATAACTGGATTTTAATGAGCTGAAAAGAAAAACAACACTACGGGGGGAAATGCAATTGACAGATGACATCATCTAGTACAATACAACTGGCGAGGTATATGGAACTCAACTGCTCCCAAGCCACACAAAATCAAAACCAGTCTTTGTGAATGCAAAGAATACACTATAAGCCAAATATGGTATTGGGCAGGGCACAGTGGCTCATGCCTGTAACCCCAGCACTTTGGGAGGCCGAAGCGGGACGACTGCTTGAGCTCAGGAGTTTGAGACCAGCCTGGTCAACGGGGCAAAACCCTGTCTCTACAAAAAATTAGCCATGTGTAGTGGCATGCGTCTGTAGTTCCAGCTACTCAGGAGGTTGAGGTGAGAGGATCACTTGAGCCTGGGAGGCAGTCTGCAGTGAGCCGAGATTGTGCCACTGCACTCCAGCCTGGGGGACAGAGCCAAACCCTGTCTTAAAAAAAAAAATATATATATATATATATATATATGTATATATACACACACACACACACACACACACACACAGTAATAAAAGAAATTCTTTAATAAGTCCAATTCTTATAACCCAAGGTACAGATCTTGAGGTTCATATATAGTCTCTGAATATTTTCATATTCATGAGCTGTGACCCTCCCACACCAATGCTGCAAGATTAGTCCCAATGCTTCCGTTCTTAGTGTACACAGAGGTGCTGGGCTCACGGTGGCTAATAGCAGGCTCATGGTGGCATGGCAGAGTCTGGGGTGTGTGGTTCTAGGACAAGAAGGTAGATTTCCTCACCCTGTGCCTCCAACCCGTATTAGTTAATAGAGGGGGCAGAGGCTTATGATGGCAACAAGAATGGTTGGAAATCACATATAGTGCTCCCTTGTGTAGTGGGCTGTGGCAAGTCCTTATGTCATAGCTGGTGCCTTAACATGACCTTCTAGCAGCCTGCTACTGACCAAACTTCCTCCTCCCCACTTCTAGCGCTGCTGCGTGAATTTGGTTTCCTTTGGGTTCTTTTTTGAGACAGGGTCTCACTCTGTCACCCAGGCTGGAATGCAGTGACACAATCTTGGTTCACTTTCAACCTCTGCCTCCCAGGTTCAAGCAACTGAATCTCAGAAGCACGAGTAGCTGGGACCACAGGCATGCAACACCACGCCTGGCTAATTTTTTTGTATTTTTAGTAGAAACGGGATTTTGCCATGTTGGCCAGGCTGGTCTCGAACTCCGGGGCTCAAGCGATCCACCTGCTTAGGTCTCCCAAACAGTGTGAGCCACCACGCCAAGCCTGCGGCGTGACTTTGAGTGGAGGACAACAGATCTCTAGGGTCAGGGGCCTGGACTGAGGCTCCTCGGCTGCCAGCTATAGCTCCATGACCTGGGTGAGTGAAGTTACTTCTCAAGGCGTCATGACTTCATCTATAGCATGGTTACAGCAGGACCTATATAGTTCCAGTTCCCTAAGGTAGAACTATGAAATAAATGAAATACACTGTGCAAATGAAAACCCACACCTGGCCCATAGGAACACTCAAAAATGCTCATTGTTGTCGTTTTTGTATTTATTAACATAACCTTACTAATTCTCCCATCAATTCATGCTCATTCCCAGGGTTAAAAGGAATGAGAAGAGCCAAATGAAAATAAGCACCTCAGATTCTTGTCTGCTATTGTGTAGGCAAAATGTACCTGAAATTCAAATCACACAGATCATAAACTCTCCACTAACAGGAAAGGTCTGTCCAGCTAAGAAAAATTCTGAAGCATACTGTAGCTTCAGAATAATACTTTCATGGCCTCAATTTCAGCAAAATATTAATCTATATCCTTTATTGTTTAGAGAGCTCCAAACAATAAAGGCAACAGTCTTCATGCCATGTCAACAAACCACAAAAAACTGCCTTTATTAATGATACTCTGGTTTCTATTATGCTTATTTTTGTAGTGCATTTCCATCTTTTCAATTTCATTCAAAATTCTGATAGGGCAACAGGTAATAACCAGTGTGGGTAAGGATGAGGAGAAACTGGAACCCTCATACACTACTGGTGAGAATGTAAAACACTGCTGCCAACATGGAAAACAGCCCAGCAATTCCACAGAAGACTAAACATAGACACACCAAATGACTCAGCAATTCCTCATCAAGGTGTGATAAACCCAAGAGAAATAAAAGCATATGTCCCTAAAAGACTTGTACATGAATGCTCACCATTGCATTATTCATAACAGCTAAAAAATGGAAACAATCCAAATACTCATCAACCGATAAATGAATAAAATGTGGTATATCCATTTAATGGAATATTATTTGATCATAAAAAGGAATGAAGAACTGGAACATGCTACAACATGGATGAACCCTGAAAACATTATGCTAAGTGAAAGAAGCTAGTCACAAAGAAATACACATTGAACAATTCTATTTATGTAAAATATTATGTGAAATATTAATGTGCAGAACAAGCAAATTAACAGACACAAAAAATAAAGAGTGGTTGCCTAGGGCTTAGGAGGAGATAGAAGAATTAATGGTGACAGCTAAATGGTTCAGGGTTTCTTTTGGAGGTTATAAAAATGTTCTAAAATTGATTGTGGTGACAGTGACAGCTGCACAACTCTTTGCATGTATTAAAGCCATTGAATTGTACACTGTATTTTTAAATTTTTATCTATTTATTTATTTGAGACCAGGTTATGAGACTGGCAATTTTTGTATTGTGGGTAGAGATGGGGTTTCGCTATGTTACCCAGGCTGGTCTCGAACTCCTGGGTTCAAGCGATTCACCTGCCTCAGCCTCCCAAAGTGCTGGGATTACAGCCGTGAACCACCACACTTGGCTGAACCATGTACACTTTAAATGAGTGAATTGCATGGTATGTAAACTGTATTTCAATAAAGCTGTTCTTAGAAAAAAAAAAAAAGATGAGCGGTTAAGTCAATGCAAACTTTCTAGAAAGTTCCAGAGGCAAGAGAAATTGAGGGGATGCTTAGGTACCAGTAACTATGGGAGAGACAAGCCTCAAGCAGTAGTAAGGATGGGGCTATACAAGACTACAGAGGAAGTAGAATAATTTAAACTTTATTCAATTGGTCTACAGTTCCCACACTTCATGAACTGGTTGCACCAGAATAACATAGAAAGCTAGGTGAGAGACAAATTCCAGGCCAGCACAGTGGCTCACATCTGTAATCCCAGCACTTTGGGAGGCTGAGGCAGGATGATCGCTTTAAGCCCAGGAGTTCGAGGTTGCAGTGAGCCGTGATCATGCCACTGCACTCCAACCTGGGCAACAGCAAGACCCTGTCGCTGGGAGGTAAAACAAAAAATCATTGAGCATGCATGTTTCTCAGCTATGAATAATGAATTTAGAAAGCTTCAAGCACACATCCCCCAGCTCCCTTCTGAACAGCAGTATTCAGTCATAAGACAGCTGGTGGGGGGTACAGATACAATGTAAGACCCTGTTTCACCCATGCACCCAACACTATTGGCCCCCATATCTCAAGCTCTTTTGTTGAATTAGCCAGTGCAGTAATTAAGTAGGAGACTTTTAGGTGGGTCTTACGCAGCCTGAAAAGCTTTCCTTACAGATGGTTCTGGTTGGTACCTATGCCTCAACAAATCACAAACCCAAGTTGTTAGGATAAGCTCCTGGTTAATGTATAGAGGCACAATCTTAAGTAGTAGGCTGTTTCCTCAATAAACCCATGTGCTTTCACATGTTTTAACTAGGGAAAACTTTTTAACGTATTAAAACTGCTTAGAGGAAATCATTCTAGAGCATAATTTTCATAATTTAACACTACAATATGTAATATAAAACAGTGTAACTACTCGTTCACTCTACAACTCCTGAAACATACAGTCTTTAGTTCAAATAGACTGAACCATGACTCAGACACAAGATTAAGAAGAAAACTCAGGCCAGGCACGGTGGCTCATGCCTGTAATCCCAGCATCTTGGAAGGCTGAGGCAGGTAGATCACCTGACATCAGGAGTTTGAGACCAGCCTCAGCAATATGGTAAAACCCCATCTCTATTAAAAATACCAAAAATTAGCCAGCCGTGGTGGTGCACGCCTGTAATCCCAGCTATTCGGGAGGGTGAGGCACAAGAATCACTCGAACCTGGGAGGCAGAAGTCGCAGTGAGCAGAGATGGCGCCACTGCACTCCAGCCTGGGCGACAAAGTGAGACTTCGTCTCCAGAAAAAAAAAAAAAAAGCAAATTGACACCGTACTGGTTTGAAGTAATTCCCTTTACATCCAATTCACACCCCTGTAAACATGATAATGGGGTCCTCACCTGTTTTTATTATTATTATTTTGTAGAGACAGGGGTCTAGCTATGTTGCCTAGGCTGGTCTCTAACTCCTGGCCTCAAAGTGATCCTCCCACTTCAGCCTCCCAAAGTGCTGGGATTTACAGGCATGAGCCACTATGGCCGGGTCCCCACTTTTTTTCATTTTCAAATTCACATACCTTTAAATATGAAACACAGAGGGTAGAAAAATAAGTATTTTATTAAAGACAGTGAGCTCAGATAGACAACATATTGACATTTTACTGCCTTCATAAAAACTTTGTCTCAGTGGCATATAATTAAGACCTACAAGCTACCAAATTTCAACCTCCTCCATCTTAATAAAACCACTGCCGTAGGACTATGTTCACTGGTCTAGGATTCAAAGTCGCCTTCCGCTAGCTAAGGCATTTCTTGAAGTGGAAAAAGGATTTGAAGGCAAGCAAATCACAGGCTCACTGCTAACATAAAGTAGGATAATGTCTGTTACAATATAGCTCAATAGTATAGAGTGTAATGCAAATGTTAATAATTATTTAAATTGTGAGGACCACAGGCTGTTTTAGATCATGAAGGTGTCTCATCCAGGAAAGACTCATTCTCAATTAAAAGACATTTTAATACATTTTCATTATTAAACAATTGTTTTGGGAATAGATCATTCTTAACTGCAGGCTTGGATTCTCTCTTAACTGCTGTATTTCACCAGAAGATATGTAAAGTTCAACTTAAAACTGATAAAATTTTAAAACTATGTGATTAGCAGCTGGGTGCAGTATCTCCCACCTGTAATCCCAATACTTTGGGAGACCCAGGCGGGCAGATCACCTGAGGTCAGGAGTTCAAGACCAGCCCAGCCAACATGATGAAACCCCACCTCTGCTAAAAATACAAAAATCAGCTGGGAGTGGTGGCCCGTGCCTGTAATCCCGGCTACTTGGGAGGCTGAGGCAGAACTGCTTGAACCTGGGAGGTGGAGGTTGCAGTGATCCGACACCGCACCACTGCACTCCAGCCTAGTGACACAGCAAGACTCCATCTCAAAAAAAAAAAAAAGTAACCAGCCTGGTGGCGCACGCCTGTAATCCCAGCTACTCAGGGAGCTGAGACAGGAGAATCAGAGAATGGCTTGAACCCAGGAGGCAGAGGTTGCGGTGAGTCAAGATCA
Organism: Piliocolobus tephrosceles; assembly: GCF_002776525.5. NCBI lineage: Eukaryota > Metazoa > Chordata > Mammalia > Primates > Cercopithecidae > Piliocolobus > Piliocolobus tephrosceles. Next base: position 118,985,619 of record NC_045446.1, read on the forward strand.
CGCCATTGCACTCCAGCCTGGGTGACAGAGTAAGACTCTGTCTCAAAAAAAATAAAAATACAAAAATAAAAACTATGTGATTAGCATTTTCTTCCACAAGAGACACAAAATAGAAGCATTCCTGTTTAGAAATCTTAGCCATAACTATTCTTTGTAAACGCTTAACCAGACCATTTCACTCAGGTGTCCCTACAACATGTTAGCTTCATTTGCAAATTCCCTGAAGGAATTACAGACCACAAAATTAGAATCCTTTAACACATGCAGCTTTTTATTTTAAAAATCAGTCTAATCATAGTCCACCTGATTCAAAATGCATTCTGTGGAAATTCAATGTTACTTAAGTAAACAGCCAGTGGAACAGTAATAATTACAACCACAGGCATTTGCGGAGCACCTATCCCGTACCAGGCACTGTCAGACGTCCTTTAAATACCTGATCTCAATTAACCCTCAGCACAACCAAGAATGATTACTTCTCCAAGGTCACAGTGCTGATAAGTAGAATTTAAGGCCAGGTTTCTTTTACTACAAAGCTTGAAGCTCTTTCCCCTCTTTGCCACAACAGCTTTCAACCTGGGCAAAGTGGCCAGGAGCCGAGCATGGTTTCCAGCTGCTGTTGTAGCCTTGCTCTCCCACCAGATGACGCAATCACCAGGTTAGACTTGATCTCAAGGGAACCAGAGAACGTTGTAATTCACAACACCCACAAACAAATTTAATCGAGCGAACTACTCAGCGGCCAGAGTTGAGGTAACTACAAAGCCGTGATGAAGGGCTCCCATTGTAAAAATTCAAATAATTTTTTAAAACACAAGAATACTTATTAAATGCCTATTCTGTTTCCAGCATTGTTTTAGGAATTGAAGAAGACATTGGATGGAATATTTAAACATTCAGCAGAGAAGGAAAACATAAATAACATTTATTCACCATTGTTCCAGAAACAAAGCTACCTGTGTGTTCAGAACACGACATAGCAGTCCTGAAATATTAACTGAATCAGTATCACGAAAATAAATTACTCCAAATACTTTTTCTAGTTCTCTCAGGCATATGCGTTTCTCTAATACTGGAACTGATGGGCATTAGAGTATGCATGTTTTGAACTTTCTTGATAATACTGTTTCCAAACTAGTCATATGAATTTATATCTGTACCAGTCATCTATGAAAGTCCCTGCCGTTCAACATCCAACTTTAATTGAGGTGTACAGTGTTCTGGCACTGTGATTGAGGTGTACAGTGTTCTGGCACTGTGGCTGAAATCTGTATTTCCTTCATTATTAACATGGTTGAACACCTTTTGATGTTTATTAGGCATTTGGATTTTTCCTTTTCTGAAGTGCCTGTTCAAGACTTTTGCCCATGATTCTATCTATTAGTGCCTGTAGCATCTTAAGAAATGCTTCTCTATACTGAGATCATGAGTATCTTCTCCTGTATTAATTCTAAAAGTGTTATTGTTTTGCCTGCCTTTCTGCCATGCCTCCAGGTCACAAATCAAGTGTCTGGCTATGCAGGATACTGTTTCTGGACTCCATATGCTGTTCTATTGGTCTATCATTATTAGCCTACCCAATGCCATATTACACTATCTTTTTTTTTGTTTTTGTTTTTGTTTTTGTTTTTGAGACGGAATCTTGCTCTGTCACCCAGGCTGGAGTGCAACAGTGCAATCTCGGCTTACTGCAAGCTCCACCTCGCGGGTTCGGACCATTCTCCTGCCTCAGCCTCCCGAATAGCTAGGACTACAGGCACCCCCCCACCATGTCCGGCTAATTTTTTGTATTTTTAGTAGAGATGGGGTTTCACTGTGTTAGCCAGGATGGTCCTGATCTCCTGACCTTGTGATCGGCCCGCCTGGGCCTCCCAAAGTGCTAGGATTACATGCGTGAGCCACCGCGCCCGGCCCAACACTATCTTAATTATTATATCTCTTCTTGAGTTAGAGAAGTTTTCCTAACTTTTCTTTTTCAAAAGTGTTTTGCCTTTTCTTGGGCCTTAGCAAATGTTTTAGAAGCAGCTTGTCTAACTTTTTTAAATGTGGGATTACATTAGATCTATAAATCAGTTTCCCGAAAATTGACACATTTACAATATTGAATCTTCCACTCCTTGAGCCACTGTGCTCTTTATTTATTTAGGTTTTATTTAAAGCCACTCAATAAAGTTTTAGAATTTTCTATATCTGTCATAGTTTATAACTATTTAAAATCATGAATCTGGCAAAATATATTTTTTAAATGACATATGACATAATTTTTTGGTGAGATACCTAGAGCTTGGGATAAGTATATGTAAGTATCAAAATAAACTGGGGCTGGGTGCAGTGGCTCACGTCTGTAATCCCAGCACTTTGGGAGGCCAAGGTAGGTGGTCAGGAGTTCGAGACCAGCTTGGTCTCGAGACCTGAGGTCAGGAGTTTGAGACCAGCCTGGCCAACATAGTAAAACCACGTCTCTACTAAAAAATATACAAAAATTAGCCGGGAGTGGTGGTGGGCGCCTGTAATCCCAGCTACTCAGGAGGCTGGGGCAGGGAGAATTGCTTGAACCCAGAAGGCAGAGGTTGCAGTGAGCCAAGATCGCACCACCGCACTCAAGCCTGGGTGACAAAGCACAACTCTGCCTCAAAAAAAAAAAAAAAAGAAAGAGGAAAAAAAGAAAATAAACTGGTGATGGTGGTTTGCACCTGTAACCCCAGCTACTTGGTTGGCTGAGACGGGAGGATGGCTTGAACCCAGGAGTTGGAGACTAGCCTGGGCAACACAGTGAGACACTGTCTCTAAAAAAATAAAAAATACTAAAAAGTTAACATAAACTTTCTTTTTTTTTGAGACGGAGTCTCACTCTGACGCCCAGGCTGGAGTGCAGTGGCGCAATCTCAGCTCACTGCAATCTCCGACTCCTGGGTTTACACCATTCTCCTGCCTCAGCCTCCTGAATAGCTGGGACCACAGGTGCCCACCACCACGCCTGGCTAATTTTTTTTTTTTTTTTGTATTTTCAGTAGAGAGGGGTTTCACCACGTTAGCCAGGATGGTCTCGATCTCCTGACCTTGTGATCCACCCGCCTCGGCCTCCCTAAGTGCTGGGATTACAGGCAGAAGCCACTGTGTCCAGCCAATATAAACTTTCTTACAATGTTTAAATGAAACAAAGTTCATCAAAGTCCAATTACTATGACACAATTTCATTTTAATTCTAGAATTACTGTTTTGTAGTAATGTAGTATCTCACTTCCACAGGACTAAAGTACTTGAGAGAACTTGCATATCACATAAAGTGGTGTCCAAACATTACCATTCATGGGTCCTTATATTTACTAAGTGATGAAGTACTTACACAGTCCAGAATAATTTTCAATTCATCAACTTCAAGAGAAAAAGAATGAAGGAGAAAATGAATACATGATGGAAGAGACTGAAACCTTATTAATATACATGCCCCGGCCTGGGGCTGAGGATCCAGACCCTTTACTTCCATGCGCTCTGACCCCTCTCTCATACTTGCTTAACTCCCTGACCCTCTACCTACTTTCTCTCCTTTGCAAAAGTGGACACGGTTCTGTCAATAGTCTGTGTTAAGGACTAAACGTAAACAAGTGTCTTGGAGAGGACAGTTAAAAAGTCAAATAAAGAGCAATAATTAGTTACAGGAGTGACAGCTAGTCCCTATTAGAAGGACATTCTATTAAGACTGCCTGTAATCATGGTTTGTGGAAAGACTGAAAATAATCCCCGATAAATTTGCCTCAAAATCTTCAAGCAATTCTAAGAAAATGGTAGAATTTGCATACAAAAATAAGAATCTTGAAAAAAAGGGGGGGGGGTGCGGGTGGTAACGCATGCCTGTAACTCCAGCACTTTGGGAGGCTGAGGCAGGCAGATCACCTGAGGTCAGGAGTTCAAGATCAGTCTGGCCAACACGGTGAAACCCCGTCACTACTAAAAATACAAAAATTAGCCGGGTGTGGTGGCGGGCTCCTGTAATCCCAGCTACTTGGGAGGCTGAGGCAGGAGAATCGCTTGAACCCAGGAGGTGGAGGTTGCCGTGAGCCGAGATCACGCCACTGCACTCCAGCCTGGGTAACACAGCAGGCCTCTGTCTCAAAAACAAAAAAAAGAAAAAGAAAAAAAGCCAAAAAAAAAAAAAAGGGAGGAAAACTTTACAAACAACTTCAAGTATTTCAATTCACTCAGTTATCCCTCAAAACATTTTAGAATCCAGTAAGTAACAGGCACTCATTTATACTGCATTCTACATGAGGGGGCTAAAAATCACCTGTAGCTTCCAGAAATTTAAAATCTGTTTGGGAAGCAAGAAATAAGCACAAATAATTGGAGTACAATACAACGTAAGCACTGAATAAATGTTACTGTTACTATAAAGCAGTATAAAATCCTGCAGCACCTTCAGAGACAAAAAGGATTACTTTCAAAAGAGATGGTCTCGACACTTCAACAAGGGCGGTGTGGGTTCAGCTTGCTCTGGTACAGGGGATGGCGAGCCACAGCCCGCAAGCAGCAGACACCTGTTTTTGTGCAGCCTGTGAGCTAAGAATGGTTGTTACATTTTAAAATATTTGAAAAGTCTCAAAAGAAGAAGAATATTTCCTGACACAGGAAAGTTATATTAATTGAAATTTAAGGTCCAAAATAGTTTCTTGGAACACAGCCATGCTTTCAGATGCCACAGCAGAGGGGAACTGTTTCGACAGAGACCATATGGCCCACAAAGCCAAAAACATTTACTACCTGGTCCTTTAAAAAGAGTTTTCCAGTCACTGCTCGAGAAGGATGGATAGGATTCTGGCGGGCACAAAACCAGGAGAGGAGAGGAAGGAGAGCAGAGAGGAAGAAACATTCCACTTGGGAAATGAAGGCATGACAGCACAGACAGAAAATCCCAAATATTTAAGGAACAGTGGGAGGACCAGTTTGGCTGAAGTGGCGGTTCCAAAGGAGATAAACAATTTTTGAACCATTTAGAACTGTGTGCTTTGTTATTGAACCATCTGTACAACTGTGGTGAGTGATTAACAGGCATCCTTACTCAGAGTCTGTGAGGTTGATTACTATTATTATCCCTAGTAACTAGAAACTAGTTGAAAGATTCGATAAGAAAACCAAGGCTTACAGAAGTAACTTGCCCACAGCCAGCAGGCCGAGCAGAGCAGCGAACCTTTGCCCCGAGGCCACACTGAGAGTACTACGCCACAGCAAACCTCCGCACAGGCTAGTACAGGGAAAGGCATCAACAAAGGCAGGTTAGGGCAAAACTGTCAACGTTTGCAAACATGGAAGTAAAAAAATATGGATTTTATGTGTAGGTTATGTTTCTCCAACTGTATTTAAAAGGACAATTCTCCCGTCTGGGCGCAGTGGCTCACACCTGTAACCCCAGCACTTTGGGAGGCAGAGATGGGTGGATCGCTTGAGCCACAGGAGTTCCAGACCAGCCTGGGCAACGTGGCAAGAGTCTGTCTCTACAAAAAATACAAAAATTAGCCAGGCATGGCGGTGCACACCTGTACTCCTGGCTACTTGAGGCCAACGTGGGAGGATCACTTGAGCCTGGGAGGTCAAGGCTGCAGTGAGCTATGATGGTGCCACCGCACTCCAGCATGGGTGACCGAATGAGGGCCTGTCTCAAAAGAAAAGAAAAGAAAAAAAAAGACAGTTCTTTCGTGAGCTGGTCCAAACGGTTTCTTCCACCTTTAGAATCAAAGTATTGTGGTTTTTTTCTAAATCACAGGAGAAAAAAAAGTATTCTCAATGTTTCCAATTTCAGGTTTCTCTTAAACATCTGAAAAATGGTAAATTATAAAAATCAATGTATAAGTAACCGACCAAGTTTGGGAAAATTTAGCTGATTATGCTTAGTTCAACTTTTTTTTAATGGATTATGTGCTTACTGATGTCATTTTATTATTTTAAGTTCAAATGATCCATTGAATACATTAACAGTTAACTCAATTATCTGGAAGTGGTTTTGAGATTAAGATATTCTTCAAAATAATAATCATGCTTTTCTGAGAGCTATCATAAGCACTAAAAAAACAGACATCTACATATTAGCAGTATCTGTTCATTCAAATTATAGAAACCAAAAAATAATACCATCTTAACGCCATCTGGGAACACCCTACCCCTAGCTGACTAAGACTGCACTGTTCAAAGAAATATGCAAGCCACACACATCATTTAAAATGTTCTAGTATATACATGTTTTAAAAGTAGAAACAGGTGAAATCAATTATAATAGTATATTGTATTTTACCCAGTCTATCCAACATATTGTCACTTCAACATTTAATCAATATTTTATAAATCGAAAGATTTTATAGTTTTCTACTAAATCTCAAAATCTGAGTGTACATATTTCACACTTCACAGCACTAGCCATATTTCAAGTGTTCAAAGCCACAGATGGCTACTGGACAGGACAGCACAGGTCTAAGGGATCTGATTTCTAGAAATCACAGCAGGAAAGAAGCTGTGGAGTACAACTTTACCATCAGTGAAACTGAAGGACGTGGGTTTAAAAAAACAAGGGAGGGGGAGGAGCATTTGTCTCCAATATTCTCATGTTTGCAATAAACGAGAGTTTAAAAAATGAATAGCAAACAATAACAGACTATGTTACCAGATGGTAACCTTTTAGCAATCTAAGGTTCTAAAAGTATTGTGCACTATTGATTTTATAATTGTTTTCACCACGTTTTAACTAGTCTTGCTGTAACTGTACTTAGGGTTACCCAAACCTTCCCTCTTTCCACTCCACTTCCTCACCCGCTCCCCATTCCCTAAACTGTTTCAAGTTACAGAAGAGCCTACCTTCAGGTGCTTTCTACAACAGCAATTTAAAATCTACACAAGGATGGTCAATGGAAAGGCACAGAAAAATTTTGGAAGGTGGACAGAAATGTCCAGAGTGCTCCACACAAGTCTTGAAATGGTGTAATAACTTTTTTTTTTTTTTTTGAGACAGGGTCTCACTCTGGTTGCCCAGGCTGGAGTACAGTGGCATGATCTTGGCTCACTGCAGCCACGACTTCCTGGGCTCAGGTGACTCTCCCACCTCATCCTCCTGAGTAGCTGAGACTACAGCTGTGGGCCACCACACCTGGCTAACTTTTTTGTTTTTAGTAGAGGTAGAGTTTTGCTATGTTGGCCAGACTGTTCTCGAACTCCTGGACTCAAGCAATCTGCCTGCCTTGGCCTCCCAGAGTACTGGGATTACAGGTGTGAGCCACCACACCCGACTGTGTTATATAACATTAAGAATAGAAAAGAGGCCAGATATTCTTTTTTTTTTTTTTTTTTTTTTGAGACAGAGTCTCGCTCTGTCGCCCGGGCTGGAGTGCAGTGGCCGGATTTCAGCTCACTGCAAGCTCCGTCTCCCGGGTTCACGCCATTCTCCTGCCTCAGCCTCCCGAGTAGCTGGGACTACAGGCGCCGCCACCTCGCCCAGCTAGTTTTTTGTATTTTTTAGTAGAGACGGGGTTTCACCGTGTTAGCCAGGATGGTCTCGATCTCCTGACCTCGTGATCCGCCCGTCTTGGCCTCCCAAAGTGCTGGGATTACAGGCTTGAGCCACCGCGCCCGGTGAGGCCAGATATTCTTAAGCAGTGATTCAACTGAACCATGCAAACAGTTTAATGCTAGAACAGGGAAGAGATAAGTGTCACCAATGTGGGCCAAAATAAGTCACGAAAAGCTCCCCTCTCACCCTCCTGCCTCTACCCCATCCACCAGGAGAATTTGAGTGAGATCATTCTCCAAAGAATTGCTTGTAGCAAACGTTTCTTTTTAACCGACTGGCTCTTTCTAGACACCAGATCAAATTCTGCTTCGTTGATCTATTAAAGTACCTATGATAAGTTAAAATAGTAGACAATAAATTCTGCTTGTGAAAAACAAATTGCTGGACTGGGTGTGGCTACACTATCTGGGGTGGGGTGTGATGGGAGAAGACTGTATTTTAGTGGCAATAGGTCAAAGTACATCAGCGTTCAAGTTTAAAACAAACTGAACAACTCAAACACTGCAACAACAGGATGTTTAACAGTTTCTTTTTACCAGATATAATTACGCGGTTACCAGGTGTTTACCAGTGCTTAAAATGAAAAATTGAGGAAACCAAAATTATAGCTCAGTAGTTCTCAGCCCTTTGATGAATTGTTTGTTACCCAGAAACCTATCCCTATCAATTAGATTGCGCTTTTAAAAAGTTACAAGAAATCAAAATATTATAATTCTTTTAGTTCAGCGGACTTCATGATGCCCCCTTCAAATAACAGAAGTAATGAAAGTGCCAAATCATCAGCAAAGTCTTTAGACAGCTATTTACGTTTTGTTTTAAAAACTAGATACTAAAGCAAGATTATGTCGTTTGTACAAACATTTTATACACACACACACACACACAGAAAACCAACTTGAAACACACCAAAGTATCAGCAAGGATTATCTCTGGGTAATTATGGGTTTTGTTTTTTTTCATTCTGCTTCTGAATTATTATTTTCCCTTCTAATTACTTTTTTTGAGACAGAGTTTCGCTCTTGTTGCCCAGGCTGGAGTGCAATGGCCTGATCTCGGCTCACTGCAAACTCTGCCTCCCTGGTTCAAGTGGTTCTCCCGCCTCAGCCTCCCCAGTAGCTAGCTGGGATTACAGGCGCCTGCCACCATGTCCGTCTAATTTTTGTATTTTTAGTAGGGACGGGCTTTCACCATGTTGGCCAGGCTAGTCTCGAACTCCTGGACCTCAGGTGATCTGCCCGCCTCAGCCTCCCAAAGTGCTGGGATTACAGGCATGAGCCACTGCTCCCGGCTTAAATTTTATGTTTTCTGCAATGATCATGCATTATTCTTAAAACTAGAAGGAAAAACAAAACAGGCAAGCAGAAACTGAGGTAGTGCCAATCAAGCTGGGATTATTTTGAATTGTGCTACCCTTTATACCTCCATAACCTCTAAGTAGAAACCATTCAGACCCCCCTTGAAGACAGGAACCTTGCCTTTTCTAAAATATATACTCAATTACATTCAGGTATACAATATATGATGCATACATTAATATGTGGTGGAGCATGCTACAAAACATTAGAAAAAGTAAAAATGGCTTCTTTGAAAAAGCAGAACAATCTTGCCTTGAAAAACAAGTAACAGCATAGCAAAGAGTGGGAACTTACGGGGCAGGAGAAGGCACAAGACATTTGTCTTGATCCAAAACAAACAAAAAATGTAAACTTTCCACTAAGCGCCCGTGTTCACTTTTAAATGGTTCATTCTCTGTCAATTTCACCTCAACTTATTATAAAAGTAAACCCAAAGACCGAGCACGGGGGCTCACGCCTGCAATCCCAGCACTTGAGCACGGGGGCTCACGCCTGCAATCCCAGCACTTAGGGATGCTGCGGCGGTAGGATTGCTTGAGCTCAGGAGTTCGAAACCATCCTAGGCAACATGATGAAACCCCGTTTCTACAAAAAGTAGAAAAATCAGCCAGGCGTGGTGGTGCCTGCCTGTAGTCCCAGCTACTAGGGAGACTGAAGCAGGACCTTGAGCCCAGGAGGTCGTGTCTGCAGTGAGCCAAGATCGCGCCACTGCACTCCAGCCTGGGCAACCAGAGAACCTGTCTCCTAAATAAATAAACCTAGCAAAGTTACTTTCTAAAAACCCCATATTGAATAAACACTGTTTAAACGCTGGCTGCTTTGCCCCCAACCAATCCTAATTTTTTAAAAACATCTTGTTTTCTCTATTCTAGAGCAACAAATAAGTAATGCTCATCAAAGTAGAAGCTATTGTGGCGCTGAAATGGGTAGGAAGATACAAAAAAATACAATGTAATAATACACCTTCTTGCCTAACAGCAATGGTGGAGAAACAAAGAGAACAGGTCAGAAAAAGAGGCCACAAAACAGTCATGAGTGATTCTGCTGTTTTTAATAAAGATTAAGTGCTGTTGACTTTAGAGAATTTGGGGTGACGAGCCAGGCAAGATTTTAACCGGCAAAGGAGCAGATTTAGGGCACAGGGCAGAGCTGGGTGCGTCTCATCACACTTTTAATCCTCGATGACAGCACAAAGCCACCCCTCCTTGTGCTTAAGTGTACACGAACATTGATTGAAAATGCACTGAAATCCAACTCATCCACCAAGCAAGGCTAAAGGAACGCACACAAATTCAACAGCGCTGCGTTCGCGTGGCTGGAGGACAGACCGTGAATATTCCATTTTACTTAGAGTACCAACACCTAGCTGCACGGTTAAACCTGCTTAAAAAAAGCTGGCGAGAGGCTGGAGAGCTGCACACCAGCAGCCCTCTCCCGAGCGCCGACGGGCCTCGCCCTGCCTCCGCGCTGCACCCCGGATGCAGACGGACTGGGGCAGGGCCGCGACCCCGGCCCCGGCCTCCGCCCGGCCGGCCCCGACGCGGTGCCACGGGACAGACCCGCAGGAGCCGCCCCACACCCCTGCGGGCCGGCCCCCGCCCGGGTCCCGGACGCCAGCTTGGGATGGCAGGCCGGGGACCCAGCCATCGATGGCAGGTGGGCGGCGCGGCCTCCGCAGATAAACCTGGGCGCCCCATCGGACAGGACCTTCCGCCCCACGAGCCCGCAACCAGCCACCCCCGGCCCAGCGCCCAGGCCCTGGCCACTGGCCCCCGGCCCCCGGTGCTCGGCTCCCGGCCGGCGGAGACCTGCCCGCCGCGCCCGGAGCGCCCGCGCAACCGCCGCCGCCGGAGTGCGCAGGCCGCCCAACCGCCGTCCCGGCCCAACCAACGCGGGCAGGGGAGGAGAGGTGCGCGCGGCCGGCGGAGCGTGCGAGCCACTCGGGGGTCGCAGGGGGAGGCTGCGCACGGCGAGGGCAGGGGCGAGGAGGCGCCGAGGCCGGCGCTGAACGCGGCGCCAGGAGGGCCTGCTGGAGGGGGCTTTGCCCCTTTCCCCTTGGAAGGTGCAGATGGTTTGACCCCCCACCCCGAGTGAGGTGCCTCGTCCCAGCCCCGGCTGGACTGTACCATCGGGCGGTGCCGCCGGGATTTCTCCCCCCCACCACCACCACCAATTCCCCCCCCCCAACCCGGGTCCGCGGTCGGTTGGCCCCGGCCGGGCTCTGAGACGCGGAAAGAGCTGGGCGCCATTTTGGGTGGGACTAAGCAAAGACGAAACACCCTCCCAGTCTATGGGGTACTCTGGACCCTGGCTTATCTGGTTCCCTTAATCCTTTAGGTACTTACACGACGTTGGGTGAGGGGAGCTGGAAGATCAGCGGGTCCCCGATCCTCTCTCCCTAGGGGTGATAGAAATCAAACCCCCCCGCCACCTCCAGGTGGTTCTTCCCGCCGCAGAGTGGGAGCAGCATAAAAGGCGGGGTCTTATTAGCATAATCTGCCTGGCAACCTGATCTCGACGTTATATGATTGGTTAAACTCTGTAAGCCCCATGCCGTGCCTAGAGACGAGAAACGCTGGGGCGAACTGACAGGCCCAGATTTAGGAGTCATGACGAAGATCGTGAGACGCTTATTCAGTCTGCTGAGAAGCCAAAAGGAGATTCACACAATGGCCCAATGACTGAAGGCCTCTTTATTTCGTGCTCTGCTGTTCATGTGAAACCCAATCGCAGAGCGGGTCTCAGGCGGCGCTCGCCTGCGTTTCTACTCTCAGCCAATCAGAAAACCCGACTCTTCGCATCGGGGTCAAGCCCCCGCTGCGGCCCGCCTGCCCACGGGGAGGAAACGTCCAGCGGTGCCTGGGTCTCTCGGACGCAGAGGGCCGCCTGCGCTCGAGGGCCCGGGGTCCCGGGAGGCGCGCGGGGGTGAAGTGACCCTCGCGTCCGCCCGCCCCGCCACAGGTTGCCTCCGAAGCGGCCTGGCAGCGGAGCGCCGGCGAAAACCGAACTCCCGCCCGGCTCCCGGGCTGTGTGTGGCCGGGTAACGCCTGCCGGGGTCTCGCCCTTAGGACCCCTAGGGAGCGGCCGAGCGCCACCAATCACCCTGACCCACCGCACCTTGCCAGCGCTTTCACTGCGCCTCTTTTTTTCCCCTCTACCAATCTGGAAAGGAAGTGATTGTCATGTCAAACATTGAGAAGCATTATTCAACACTAGTTACCCAGTGACTCAGCTCACTCCTTAACCACAGGCTTCCACATCCTGCTGTCCCTTAAAATTGCCTTCTCAAACGGCAGCCAAGAGCCCAACTTTGGAGACATACCCAGCTCCAGCTACCCACTGGCAGGCAATACGCATGGCAGCTAGATGGCAGAGAGACCTTGGACCTTCGGACCTTCAGGGAGCGATTTTCCCTTCCTTGATATCTACCTTGCTACGTTATTTTGAAGATTAAGTGAGCTCTTACTTTACCGAGTAAGAGCTTTGCTTAGCACACTGTCTGGAACTTAAATGAGAAGTACTGACAATATAACCTACAAAAATCCTAAACTATTGCCTAACTGAGAAAAAGAGGGAGGCAGGACAACTAAGCAAAAGACCAGAATAGAAAACACCCACAGCGGGAAAAACTAAAATTAACTCAATAGTATTCTCTTTACTGTTTTGTTTTGTTTGTTTTTTGATACGGAGTCTTGCTCTGTCGCCCAGGCTGGAGTGCAGTGGTGAGATCTGGGTTCACTGCAACCTCCACCTCCCAAGTTCAAGCAATTCTCCTGCCTCAGCCTCCCTAGTAGCTGGGATTACAGGCATGCGCCACCACGCCCGGCTAATTTTTGTATTTTTAGTAGAGATGGGGTTTCGCCATGTTGGCCAGGCTGGTCTTGAACTCTAACCTCAAATGATCCTCCTGCCTCGCCCTCCCAGAGTGCTGGGATTACAGATGTGAGCCACCACGCCTAGTCTACCATTTTGTTTATTTAAATAGCTGGACACAACGGGGAAAGAAAAGAGCTTTTTTTTTTTTTTAAACTTCGTGACAGGGTGCGGTGGCTCATGCCTGTAATCCCAGAACTTTGGGAGGCCGAGGCGGGTGGATCGCTTGAGCACAGGAGTTCGAGACCAGCCTAGGCAACATACTGAGACTGTACAAAAAAAAAATAATAATTAGCCAGGCATGGCGGTACACACCTGTGGTTCCAGTTACCTGCAGGCTGCGCAAGAGGGTTGCTTGAGCCCAGGAAGTCAAGACTGCAGTGAGCTGTGATCGTGCCACTGCACTACAACCTGGGTGATAAAGCAAGTCTGTCTTTAAAAAACAAAACAACAACAAGAAACTTCAGACAGTTACTACCTTGTGAGCAACTTCACGACTAGGCGGTATCTTTTTCTTCCTTAAACTACTGTACAGGTAGCACTGGACTTAGATGAGGCCAACCTTAACATAGCTAGTGAGAGATGCTAGTAGCTCTTCTTTGGGTTTATAGACATGGAAGTCAGTTGCCTACGGAAAGATCATAATGGTTGAGAGAGTCACTTGAATGCTCCCTTTTAGTGTTGTGAGTAGATGAACAATGCCACAGGTCGGACAGGTCCTTCTGTGGCCTTGCAAAAGCTGCTACTCCACATACTCCTGGCCTCGGTGAGAACTGCTCCCTTTTAGATTTAACATCATTACATCCTTGCTGATGAACTGAGATGGTCCCAGCTGAGGTCCACTGACCAGAAACAACACCACAGAACTCAAAAGAGAACGCACCACGAGGAATGGGGCTATTCAAATTGGAGAGCCTGAGTTGCTCTCATGGCTTTAGAGAAATGTTCTAAAACTTCTAAGTACATAAATATGTGCAAGGAGATTCCTCCCCACAGAGTTTTTATACAGAGGGTCTGGAGTGAACCTCAGGAATTTGCTTTTTATGTGGATTTTTAAATGACTTTTAAAATTTACACTGTAAAATTCACTCATTGGGGTGTACAAGAAGTATTTATTGAATATGTACTGTGCGCCACTCACTGTTCTAAACAATAAAGATAGAATAGGGAACAACAGCAACCGAAAAAGGCCCTGCTGTCATGCAGCTTTGTTCTAGTGTAGGTAACAAGAAGAAAATTAACTCCAGGTGATAAGTGCTATAAAGAAAGTAAACCAGGAAAACGCAAAGCAGAGAACGCTGGCGGTTTAAATAGGGTGCCAAAGAAGTTTTCTCTAAGATACCAACATTTGAGCTGAGCCTTGAGTTATGGAGGGAAAAAAAAGCCAGCCATGTTAAGATCTTGGAGAACATTCCAGTCTAAGAGAATGGCAAAAGTAAAGACCATGAGGTGAAAAACAAAAGACATTAGTATGGCATGCACATATTAATTCTTCAACTGAATAGATTATTCATTGAATGCCCCCCAAATGCCAGGCACTGTCTTCGATGCTCTGGGATTCATCAATTAACACTATAGACAAAAGGAAACACAATACAAAAATCCATGCCTTGACTGAGCTTTCAGTCTAACACACTGAGAAACAGTAAGAAGGCCAGAGTTGTTGGAACACAGGACAGAGTGATACAAGAAAGCGTGGCGTGAGACAAGGATACAGTGATACAAGAGAACTTGGGGAAATAGGTCTGGGACAGACCACATAAGGCTTTGAAGGCTATGGTATTGGAATTATTATTGAAAGTGCGACTTAATAGGATCATTGACTCAGTGTGGGAATTAAAAAAAGAAAAGAAAAAAGTGCAACTTACGCTAGTTGGAGGTTTTAAGTAAGGGAGTAACACAGTTTTTTCTTTCAAAATAACTCTGGCTGCTCTAGGGTGCTTATTTTGTTTGGGACAAGGGCAAGAGACAAGGAGTCTGTGCCAATATGCTCTAAATAAGAAATGATGGCCCATCTTGACTAAAATAGAAGTAGCTTAAATGGGGAGAGGTGTATGGACACCAGATATATTTTGGAGGTGAAGTCACAAAACTTGCAAATGAATAAGATATGGGACAGAGTGTAAGTTGCTCGTGGTGACAAGGCAGTAATCGAGAATGACTTATAAGGTTGAAAACTGAGTGGCCAATAAATGTTGATGCCTTAACTGAGATTGGGAACACTGGGAGATAAATAGTTAGAAAATCAAGAGTTGTATTGTAGCCATGTTAAATTGGAAATATCCTTTGGAAAATCCAACTAGACACACCATTTAGGCAGTTGGAATCCAAAAGAGGGATCAGGGCTGGAAATATAATGAGAGAAACACAGTTCATCAGATTATACGTTGTATCTAACTACATAGAATTAGGTGTGGTCATCTAATTAGGATTAGATGAGAGTGTTTATAGAGAAGACAAGCGTATCCAGGACTAAACTCTTGAGAGCTGCTGAATTTAGAGGTGGATAATAGGAAGGCAATCATCCAAAAGGCTGAGAAGGAAATAACACAGGAGGAGAACCTGGAGAGGATGGTGTCTGAGAAGCCAAGGGAAGACAGAAGACAGTCTTTCAAGAAGGATGTAGTGGCCAGCTGCAGCAAATGTTGCTGAGAGCTGATGATAACGACAGTAACCTGTGGATCTGGAAAGACGGACGTGGAAATTGCTGGTAACTTTGACAATAGTAGCTTCAAGGGAGAGCTAGGAAGCTTATTGGGAGTCGCCTGAAGAAAGCCTGGGAGGTGAAGAGTCACATCTGTTGCCAATAGTATAGCAGATAAGATGGGCCAACGAAAACGACTAATATGCTGCAGTGAGCTATGATCACACTGCTGCACTGCAGCCCAGATGACACAGCGAGACCTCGTCTCAAAAAGAAAAAAAACAAAAAAGTATGTCATGAAAGGCAAAGAAAGCCCGAAAAACTGTTCCAGATTAAAGGAGAATAAAAAGACAGAACTAGGCTAGGCATGGTGGCTCATGCCTACAATCCCAGCACTTTGGGAGGCTGACGCAGGAGGATAGCTTGAGACCAGGAGTTGGAGACCAGCCTGGGCAACATGGTGAGACCATGTCTCTACAAAAAAATTTAAAATTAGCCAGATTTGGTGGCATATACCTGTAGTCCTAGCTACTTGGGAGGCTGAGGTGGGAGGATCACTTGTGTCTGGGAGTTGGAGGCTGCAGTAAGCCATGTTTACACCACTTCACTCCAGCCTGGGTGACAGAGCAAGACCCTGTCTCAAAAATAAAAAAAGTCCTAAATGAAATATATGCCCTGGATTGGATCCTAGATCAGTAAAAAGCATTTCTTATAGATATAAAGGATGTTAGTAGATCAACTAACTGGTCACGTTGGAGTAAGGTCTATGGATTAGACGATACTGTGATAATGTATAAATGTTAATTTCCTGATTATGGTCATTGTATTATGAATTTATAGAAATGTGTCCTTGCTTTTAGGAAAAACACACTGAGTAAAGGGAAAATAGATCTGCAATTTACACTCAAACAGTTCAAAAACAGAAAAAATATATATACACACATGCAAAGAGAGAAAATGAAAAACCAAACATTGTTAAAATGTAATATGGGGAAACCTCCGTGATAGGTATATGGGAATTTTTGTATTAACTTTTGCAACTTTTCTGTAAGGTCAAAATAATAAAACAGGATAGTAGTCAAAACAAAACCAAAAAAGGTCCACCGTTTGTGTTCAGGTCTCTACACCATGAAGAAAGGAGATGACAGAAGTGAAGGTCTGATGTGAGAACTCGGTAGGCTGCAGACAAAGAATTAGGGAGTTTGTGACCCAGTCAGAGTGATTCAGAGCTTGAAGCCTCAGTACAGCTGGTTTGGGAAGAAGCCAAAGAAGGTTGCTGTGGTTTGCATGTGTGCTCCAAAAAGCATACACTGGAAACTTAATCCCCAACGCAGTCGTATTGCAGGGCGGGGCCTAATGAGAGGTGTTTGGGTCAGGAGGGCTCCTCATGGATTAATGTTAATTAGAAAAGGGCTTGAGGTTTCAAGTTCAGTCTCTTGCTCTGTCTTGTGCTCTCTTTGCCCTTCTGCCATTGGATAATGCGGCAGGAAGGCCCTCACCAGATGCCAGCCTCATGATCTTAGACTTCTCAGCCTCCATGAACTGTAAATTTCTGTTTATTATAAATTATCCAGTCTCAGATATTCTGTGATAGCAGCACAAAACAGCCTAAGATATGGGTCTGGGTGTGGCTGACCAAGAGTGTAACTGGGTGTTTGACATCTGTTCTGGGTTGAATAGTGTCCCCAGCATTCATATCTAGAACCTATAAATGTGACCTTATTTGAAAATAGGGGCTGTGCATGGTGGCTCATGCCTGTAATTCCAGCACTTTGGGAGGCTGAGGCAGATGGATCACCTGAGGTCAGGAGTTCAAGACCGGCCTGGCCAAGATAGTGAAGCCCTGTTTCTACTAAAAAATACAAAAAAATAGCCGGGTGTGGTGGTGCACACCTGTAATCCCACCTACTTGGGAGGCCAAGGCAGGAGAATCATTTGAACCTGGGAAGCAGAGGTTGCAATGAGCCAAGATTGTGCCACTGCACTCCAGCCTTGGCAACAGAACGAGACTCCCTCTCCAAAAAAAGAAAAAAGAAAATAGGGACTTTCCAGATATAATAAATTAAGATGAGGTTATACTGGATCAAGTAGGCCCTAAAAACCTGTAACTGGTGTTCTTTTAAGATGAGAAAACAAAGACATAGATCCACAGGGGAGGGAATAGGAAGGCTGAAAACGGCGACAGAGAGTGATGCGTCCACCAGCCAAGGAATGCTGAGGGTTGGCAGCAACCTTCAGAAGCAGGAAGGAGATGGGAAGTTTCTTCCGTAGAGGCTTCAGAGGGAACAGGGCTGGCACCTTGATTTCAGACCTCTAGCCTCCAGAGCCAAGAGAGAATACCTCTCTAAGGTTTTAAGCTACCTGTTTCTTGATTACTCCGTTTGTGATACTTTGTTACAACAGCCATGGGAAACTAATTTAACATTATTAAGTAAGAAATTAGGTGGTACAAGATAGTTTGGGGTTGTGGGGAGAAGGGGAGAGAGTGAGGAATTATCTGAATGTGGATAGCTGGGATGATGAGTATTTATAAGATAGCAACAGTTTGGGGTGTTTTTGGTTTTGTTTTAAGATTTGAATGAAAGGCCGGGCGCGGTGGCTCAAGCCTGTAATCCCAGCACTTTGGGAGGCCGAGACGGGTGGATCACGAGGTCAGGAGATCGAGACCATCCTGGCTAACACGGCGAAACCCCGTCTCTACTAAAAAAATACAAAAAACTAGCCGGGCGAGGTGGCGG